>NC_090654.1:288836944-289175694 GCF_040937935.1 Hyperolius riggenbachi | reverse complement strand
GGCTCCGCCCACTTTCTAACCCTAACACACCAATACTCAATGACCAAGTTTGTGAGCTTTGGAGTCCTTGGCATCAATAATTTGTATATTCCCATAGAAATTAAACAAATCAGATAGGCTGTTTGTCGCTCCACCCCTCTCCAGCATTTGAACCCCAGTCACCCAATGACCAACTGTAGCAGGTTTGAGGCATCTGCTATTAACAGTGTACAAATGACAGCAATTTAAATATTCCACTTGAAAATCAACAGGTGAATTTTGATTGGCTATTATAGGCTCCACCCACTTCCCTGAATATCTCAGTCACTCAGTGACCATCTGGGCAAAGATTGGGAACCCTGAAATAAACAGTGTAAGAAGGCCTGCAGTTTACACTTTCCCAGTGAAATTTGTTTTGGCTCCGCCTACTTTTTGTAACCTGGACACAAAGTCACTACTCAATGCCCAAGTTTGTGAGTTTTGGGGTCCTTGGCATCAATAATTTGTATTTTCCCATGAAATGAAACAAATCTGATTCACTGTTTGTGGCTCTGTCCCCTTTTCTGAATTTGAGCCCCAGTGACCAACTGTACCAGGTTTGAGGCTTGTGCCATTAACAGTGCAAGAATGGCAGCAATTTTAATATTCTCCTTGAAAAGCGACATGTGATTTTTGATTGGCATTTTTAGGCTCCACCCACTTTTCTGATTATTAATCCCAGTCACCCAGTAACCAGCTATGCTAAGTTTGAGAACCCTGCCATTAACAGTGAAGAAGGGCTGCAGTTTACAATTTCCCAGAAAAATCTGTTTTTAACTCCACCCACTTTTTGTAACCTTGACACACAGTCACTACTCAATGACCAAGTTTGTGAGCTTTTGGGTTCCTGGCATCAAAATTGTGCTAATGGAAGCAGTTTATCCAGCAAAGAAATCTGGCTGTTTTTGGCTCCGCCCCTTTACTGAATTTGAACCCCAAACACTTAACAGTGTGAGAATGGCTGCAGTTTCAATATTCCCCTTGAAAATCAATAGGTGAATTTTGATTGGCTGCTGTAGGCTCCACCTACTTTTCCGAATATTAATCCTAGTCACCCAGTGACCAACTGTGTGAAGTTTGAGAGAACCCTGCCATTAACAGTGTAAGAAAAGCTGCAGTTTACATTTCCCCATGTAAAAAGTTAGTTGTTTTTGGCTCTGCCCACTATTTCTAATTTTGACATACAGTCAATGACCATGTTTATGAGCTTTGGGGTCTTTGGCATCAATAAGTTGCATTTTACCATTGAAATTAAACAAATCTGATTGGCTGTTTTTGGCCCGCTCCCTTCAGAATTTAAATTTCAGTCTCCCAGTGACTGACTGTAGCAGATGTTAGGCCTCTGCCATTAAGAGTGCATGAATGGCAGCAAAGTAAATATTCCCTTTGAAAATCAAAAGGTGAATTTTGATTGGCTGCTGTAGGCTCCACCCACTTTTCTGAATATTAGTCACAGTCACCCAGTGGCCAACTGTGTCATGTTTGAGAACCCTGGCAGTAACAGAATGGCTGAAATCAATCTAACAAATCTGATTGGCTGTTTGTGGCTCCACCCCTTTAGTGAATTTGGATCCCAGTCACCCAATGACTGACTGTATCAGGTTTGAGGCCTCTGCCACTAACAGTGTGAGAATGGTAGCAATGGGAATATTCCCATTGAAAATTAATAGGTACATTTTGATTGGCTGCTGTAGGCTCCACCCACATTTCTGAATATTCATCCCAGTCACCCAGTGGCCAGTTGTGTAAAGTTTGGGAACCCTGCAATGTAAAAAATGAAGTTGTTGGCACCGGCCACTTTTTCTAACCTTGACATACAGTCACTCAATTATTAACTTTATCAGCTTTGGGGTCCTTGGTATCAATACTTTGTATATTCCCATTGAAAAATAAACAAATCTGGCTGTTTGTGGCTCCGCCCCCTTCCTGAATTTGGACCCTAGTCACCCAGTGACCAACTGTACCAGGTTTGAGGCATCTGCTTTTACCAGTATAAGAGAATGTTAGCAGATGAAATATTCCCTTTGAAAATCAAAAGGGAATTTTTATTGGCTGTTGTAGGCTCCACCCACCTTCCAAAATCTTAATCTGTTACCCAATGACCAACTGTGCAAAGTTTGAGAACCCTGCCATTAACGGTGTAAGAATGGCTGCCGTTTATATTTTCCCAGTAAAAGTTGTTTTGGCTCCGCCCACTTTTTGTAAAATTGACACACAGTCACTCAATGACCAAGTTTGTGAGCTGTCAGGTTCTAGGCATCAAAAATGTGTGAATGGAAGCAGTTTATCCACCAAGGAAATCTGATTGGCTGTATGTGGCCCCGCCCATTTAGTGAACTTTGACCCCAGTCACCCAATGACCGACTGTAGCAAGTTTGAAGCCTCTGCCATTAAAAGTGTAAGAATAGCAGCAGTTTAAATATTCCCCTTGAAAATCAATAGGTGAATTTTGATTGGCTGTTGTAGGCTCCACCCACTTTCTTGAATCTTAATCTCATTCACCCAGTGACCAACTGTGGCAAGTTTGAGAACCCTGCGATTAACAGTCTAAGAATGGCTGCAGTTTACATTTTCCCATTTAAAATGAACGGCTGGAATTTGATTGGCTGTTTTATGCTCCGCCCACTTTTCCTGGATTTGTAACCTCGGTCACCAAGTGACCAACTGTGCAAAGTGTGGGGACTGTGGCTCGATTACTGTGAAAATGGCAGCCTTTTACATTTTTTCCATTGACTTGAATGGGTGGAATCTGATTTGCTGTTTGTAGCTCCGCCCAGGTGTGCAGGGGGCCGCGAGACCCCCAGAACATATCATCCCAGGTAGTAAGGGATCTGTATACCAAGTTTCGTTCAAATCGGTCAAGCCGTTTTCGCGTGATCGCGGCACATACACACACACACATACATACATACATCCGATTTTATATATATAGATTTATATAGCGCTGACATCTTCTGCAGCACTTTACAGAGTACATAGTCATGTCACTGACTGTCCTCAGAGGGGCTCACAATCTAATCTTACCATAGTCACAGTCTAATGTCCTACCATATTATAATGTATTTATATAGCACTGACATCTCCTGCAGCACATTACAGAGTACATAGTCATGTCTGACTGTCCATCAGAGGGGCTCACAATCTAATCCTACCATAGTCCTAGTCTAATGTCCTACCATATTATTATTATGTATTTATATAGCACTGACATCTCCTGCAGCACATTACAGAGTACATAGTCATGTCTGACTGTCCTCAGAGGAGCTCATAATCTAATCCCACCATAGTCACAGTCTAATGTCCTACCATATTATTATTATATATTTATATAGCACTGACATCTACTGCAGCACTGTGAGAAAACGCGGAAAAGCCGCCGCGAGTGTTCAGAGCAAGGCGGCTGATTCCGCGTCCAACGCGGCAGGTTGCGCGCATGGGCCTGCATCTGCTGAACGCGGAAAAACCGCTGCATGTCCTGAGAACAAGGCGGCGGATTCCGCGTCTGACACGGCAGTTTGCACGCATAGGCCTACATCTGACAGTATGGCGGAACGCGGAGGAACCGCCACATGCTCTGATAGCGGTGTGGCTGGTTCCACGCCCAGCACAGCGGATGGTTTACAGCTAGGTCTGGTGTGGCTGGGACTGATAGTCCACACAGGTTTAGAAGGACGCGCGTGCGCGCTGAGAGGTAGAGCTTTTATGACAGCCAGAAGGGAGTCAGCTGACCAAGCCGGTCAGCTGACAATTCCACCAATTCCCATTGGTCCAGCACTTAGGGGAGGCGCTGGAGAGCGCCTTGCTATATATACTGGGTGCTGGTCATTCTCTGGTTGTCTGCCGTTGCGATCACTACGTGGTAGCACTCAGACCTTGCCAGTATCTGTGATATTATCTGTGTTATTATTTAGACCAGTTCCTGGGTGTTGACGATCAAGGACCTCACACCTCAGTCTAGGAAAAACTGTATATTATCTGTGTTATTACCTAGACTAGTTCCAGGGTGTTGATGATCAAGGAGCACACACCCAAGACTAGGCATTGTTGATTATTTGTTATGACTTTCTGCTTTCTTGACTGCTCTTCTGATCTCTGATTAGGTACTTCGCTATTTCTGATACTCTGTTGCCGAACTCTGCTTGTCTTAGGATTCCGCATCTGTCTCCTGTATCTGTCCCTGATCTGTCTGTCTGTTGCCGACCCGGCTTGCCCGACCTCGAGAGCCATCTCCCCAGTTTAGAGATAGCTCACAGACCTGGGGGTGACATCCTTCCTTGGTGTCACTCACACTCTGTCCTTCCTACTCCTAGCCTGACCCCTCCCTCGGGAGAGTATCAGGCTTGCGGAAGGAACATGTTATTGTGCAGTACTCCTTACTGCTGTGCACCTGCTCCTCAGGTGCAGTCCTCAAAGTATTACTGTTGCACCAAACACTCTTATCACCCAGGTGTCCAGAGGTTAGAGATATATCCGATTATCGGTGATACTGCAGATCATCAATAATCGGGTATATATCTGTATTCTCGGTGATACTGCAGATCACCGGTAATCAGATCCTCTCTGTGTTACACCGATCGTTACAAGCACTTTACAGAGTACATAGTCATGTCACTGACTGTCCTCAGAGGAGCTCACAATCTAATCCTACCATAGTCATAGTATAATGTCCTACCATATTATTATTATTATGTATTTATATAGCACTGACATCTTCTGCAGCACATTACAGAGTACATAGTCATGTCACTGACTGTCCTCAGAGGAGCTCACAATCTAATCCTACCATAGTCATAGTCTAATGTCCTACCATATTATTATTATTATGTATTTATATAGCACTGACATCTTCTGCAGCACTTTACAGAGTACATAGTCATGTCACTGACTGTCCTCAGAGGGGCTCACACTCTAATCCTACCATAGTCATAGACTAATGTCCTACCATATTATTATTATGTATTTATATAGCACTGACATCTTCTGCAACACATTACAGAGTACATAGTCATGTCACTGACTGTCCCCAGAGGAGCTCACAATCTAATCCTACCATAGTCATAGTCTAATGTCCTACCATATTATTCTGTATTTACATAGCACTGACATCTTCTGCAGCACTTTACAGAGTACATAGTCATGTCACTGACTGTCCCCAGAGGAGCTCACACTCTAATCCTACCATAGTCATAGTCTAATGTCCTACCATATTATTATTATGTATTTATAAAGCACTGACATCTTCTGCAGCACTGTACAGAGTACATAGTCATGTGATTGACTGTCCTCAGGGGAGCTCACACTCTAATCCTACCATAGTCATAGTCTAATGTCCTACCATATTATTATGTATTTATATCGCACTGACATCCTCTGCAGCACTGTACAGAGTACCATAGTCATGTCACTGACTGTCCTCAGAGGAGCTCACAATATAATCTCTGCTATAGTCATAGTCTAATGTCCTACCATATTATTATTGTGTATTTATATAGCAGTGGCATCTTCTGCAGCACATTACAGAGCACATAGTCCTGTCACTGACTGTCCTCAGAGGAGCTCACAATCTAATCCTACCATAGTCATAGTCTAATGTCCTAACATATTATTATTATGTATTTATATAGCACTGGCATCTTCTGCAGAGTACATAGTCATGTTACTGACTGTCCTCAGAGGAGCTCCCAATCTAATCCTACCATTGTCATAGTCTAATGTCCTACCATATTATTATTATGTATTTATATAGCACTGACATCTCCTGCAGCACATTACAGAGTACATAGTCATGTCACTGACTGTCCTCAGAGAAGCTCACAGTCTAATCCCTACCATAGTCATAGTGTAATGCGCTACCATATTATTATTATGTATTTATATAACACTGACATCTTCTGCAGCACTTTACAGAGTACATAGTCATGTCACTGACTGTCCTCAGAGGAGCTCACACTCTAATCCTACCATAGTCATAGTCTAATGTCCCACCATATTATTATTATGTATTTATATAGCACTGACATCTCCTGCAGCACATTACAGAGTACATAGTCATGTCACTGACTGTCCTCAGAGAAGCTCACAGTCTAATCCCTACCATAGTCATAGTGTAATGTGCTACCATATTATTATTATGTATTTATATAACACTGACATCTTCTGCAGCACTTTACAGAGTACATAGTCATGTCACTGACTGTCCTCAGAGGAGCTCACACTCTAATCCTACCATAGTCATAGTCTAATGTCCCACCATATTATTATTATGATGTATTTATATAGCACTGACATCTCCTGCAGCACGTTACAGAGTACATAGTCATGTCACTGACTGTCCATAGAGGAGCTCAAACTCTAATCCTACCATAGTCATAGTCTAATGTCCTGCCATATTATTATTATGTATTTATATAGCACTGACATCTTCTGCAGCACATTACAGAGTACATGGTCATGTCACTGACTGTCCTCAGAGGAGCTCACAATCTAATCCTACCATAGTCATAGTCTAATGTCCTACCATATTATTATGTATTTATATCGCACTGACATCCTCTGCATCACTTTACACAGTACATAGCCATGTCACTGACTGTCCTCAGAGGGGCTCACAATCTAATCCTACCATAGTCATAGTCTAGTGTCCTCCCATATTATTATTATGTATTTATATAGCACTGACATCCTCTGCAGCACTGTACAGAGTACATAGTCATGTCACTGACTGTCCTCAGAGGAGCTCACAATATAATCTCTGCTATAGTCATAGTCTAATGTCCTACCATATTATTATTGTGTATTTATATAGCAGTGGCATCTTCTGCAGCACATTACAGAGCACATAGTCCTGTCACTGACTGTCCTCAGAGGAGCTCACAATCTAATCCTACCATAGTCATAGTCTAATGTCCTAACATATTATTATTATGTATGTATATAGCACTGACATCTTCTGCAGCACATCACAGAGTACGTAGTCATGTCACTGACTGTCCTCAGAGGAGCTCCCAATCTAATCCTACCATAGCCATAGTCTAATGTCCTACCATATTATTATTATGTATTTATATAGCACTGACATCTTCTGCAGCACTTTACAGAGTACATAGTCATGTCACTGACTGTCCTCAGAGGAGCTCACACGCTAATCCCTGCCATAATCGTAGTCTTCTGTCCCACATTATAATTATTATGTATTTATATAGCACTGACATCTTCTGCAGCACATCACAGAGTACGTAGTCATGTCACTGACTGTCCTCAGAGGAGCTCACAATCTAATCCTACCATAGTCATAGTCTAATGTCCTACCATATTATTATTATGTATTTATATAGCAGTGGCATCTTCTGCAGAACATTACAGAGCACATAGTCCTGTCACTGACTGTCCTCAGAGGAGCTCACAATCTAATCCTACCATAGTCATAGTCTAATGTCCTACCATATTAATATTATGTATGTATATAGCACTGACATCTTCTGCAGCACATCATAGAGTACGTAGTCATGTCACTGACTGTCCTCAGAGGAGCTCACAATCGAATCCTACCATAGTCATAGTGTAATGTCCTAACATATTATTATTATGTATTTATATAGCACTGGCATCTTCTGCAGAGTAAATAGTCATGTTACTGACTGTCCTCAGAGGAGCTCCCAATCTAATCCTACCATAGCCATAGTCTAATGTCCTACCATATTATTATTATGTATTTATATAGCACTGACATCTTCTGCAGCACTTTACAGAGTACATAGTCATGTCACTGACTGTCCTCAGAGGAGCTCACACGCTAATCCCTGCCATAATCGTAGTCTTCTGTCCCACATTATAATTATTATGTATTTATATAGCACTGACATCTTCTGCAGCACTTTACAGAGTACATAGTCATGTCACTGACTGTCCACAGAGGAGCTCACACTCTAATCCTACCATAGTCATAGTCTAATGTCCTACCATATTATTATTATGTATTTATATAGCACTGACATCTCCTGCAGCACATTACAGAGTACATAGTCATGTCACTGACTGTCCTCAGAGAAGCTCACAGTCTAATCCCTACCATAGTCATAGTGTAATGCGCTACCATATTATTATTATGTATTTATATAACACTGACATCTTCTGCAGCACTTTACAGAGTACATAGTCATGTCACTGACTGTCCTCAGAGGAGCTCACACTCTAATCCTACCATCGTCATAGTCTAATGTCCCACCATATTATTATTAATATGTATTTATATAGCACTGACATCTCCTGCAGCACGTTACAGAGTGCATAGTCATGTCACTGACTGTCCACAGAGGAGCTCAAACTCTAATCCTACCATAGTCATAGTCTAATGTCCTGCCATATTATTATTATGTATTTATATAGCACTGACATCTTCTGCAGCACATTACAGAGTACATAGTCATGTCACTGACTGTCCTCAGAGGAGCTCACACTCTAATCCTACCATAGTAATAGTCTAATGTCCTCCCATATTATTATTATGTATTTATATAGCACTGACATCCTCTGCAGCACTGTACAGAGTACATAGTCATGTCACTGACTGTCCTCAGAGGAGCTCACAATATAATCTCTGCTATAGTCATAGTCTAATGTCCTACCATATTATTATTGTGTATTTATATAGCAGTGGCATCTTCTGCAGCACATTACAGAGCACATAGTCCTATCACTGACTGTCCTCAGAGGAGCTCACAATCTAATCCTACCATAGTCATAGTCTAATGTCCTACCATATTATTATTATGTATGTATATAGCACTGACATCTTCTGCAGCACATTACAGAGTACGTAGTCATGTCACTGACTGTCCTCAGAGGAGCTCCCAATCTAATCCTACCATAGCCATAGTCTAATGTCCTACCATATTATTATTATGTATTTATATAACACTGACATCTTCTGCAGCACTTTACAGAGTACATAGTCATGTCACTGACTGTCCTCAGAGGAGCTCACACTCTAATCCTACCATAGTCATAGTCTAATGTCCCACCATATTATTATTATGTATTTATATAGCACTGACATCTTCTGCAGCACATTTCAGAGTACATAGTCATGTCACTGACTGTCCTCAGAGGAGCTCAAACTCTAATCCTACCATAGTCATAGTCTAATATCCTACCATATTATTATTATGTATTTATATAGCACTGACATCTTCTGCAGCACTTTACAGAGTACATAGTCATGTCACTGATTGTCTTCAGAGGCGCTCACACTCTAATCCTACCATAGTCATAGTCTAATGTCCTACCATATTATTATTATGTATTTATATAGCACTGACATCTTCTGCAGCAATGTACAGAGTACATAGTCATGTCACTGTCTGTCCTCAGAGGAGCTCACACTCTAATCCTACCATAGTCATAGTCTAATGTCCTACCATATTATTATTATGTATTTATATAGCACTGACATCTCCTGCAGCACTGTACAGAGTACATAGTCATGTCACTGACTGTCCTCAGAGGAACTCACAATCTAATCCTATCATAGTCATAGTCTAATATCCTACCATATTATTATTATGTATTTATATAGCACTGACATCTTCTGCAGCACTGTACAGAGTACATAGCCATGTCACTGACTGTCCTCAGAGGAGCTCACACTCTAATCCTACCATAGTCATAGTCTAATGTCCTACCATATTATTATTATGTATTTATATAGCACTGACATCTTCTGCAGCACATTACAGAGTACATAGTCATGTCACTGACTGTCCCCAGAGGAGCTCACAATCTAATCCTACCATAGTCATAGTGTAATGTCCTACCATATTATTATTATGTATTTATATAGCACTGACCTCTTCCGCAGCGCATTACAGAGTACATAGTCATGTCACTGACTGTCCTCAGAGGAGCTCACAATCTAATCCTACCATAGTCATAGTCTAATGTCCTGCCATATTATTATTATGTATTTATATAGCACTGACATCTCCTGCAGCACTGTACAGAGTACATAGTCATGTCACTGACTGTGCTCAGAGGAGCTCACAATCTAATCCTTACTGTAGTCATATGTCTATGTATGTATCGTGTAGTGTATGTATCTTAGTCTAGGGCCAATTTAGGGGTCAGCCAGTTACCTTATCTGTATGTTTTTTGGAGTTTGGGAGGAAACCGGAGTGCCTGGAGGAAACCAATACTGTAGTACAATAGCGATGATCGTAATCTGCTGATTAAGATTATGCAAAATTTCATGTACATTTTTGAAATGACGGCCATACGTAATTATGATTTGGGCATTCAACTGATTTTCTGCAATCCATTCATAATTTTGCGTAATTTTCACATATTTTGATTTTAAACATGGAGAAGAAAAAAAAAATTAAACAGTTTAAAAACCATGTTTTCTATTCACTTTTAATATCGATTTTCTCAAAAACAACAAGGTCTTCTTGATCAATTTTTTAGTGTTCTTCCCACCCTCCGTTCCCTTAACATACATAGCAATTTTGGTGATGATAGCACGTATAGGGGCTTTGATATTAACCACTAAAGTCGGCCCAAAATTACGAAAAAATTACACAAAATTTTGACATTGCAGTTCCTGATGAGGTTTACAAACCAAATTAATTACTACTTTACCGGAAATTTCCGAATACAATTTTGTATCGTAATTGTGAATTACTTTGCCAAATTACGATTATGCAAAATGTGGGCTCATCATCCCTGATAACCACACTCCAGTCAGGGGTGAATAATAGTCATACCTGGGATAAGGATTTACATATTTTTATTGGACACTAAATGACGACGACGCGTTTCACAGGTCTTTCCTGCTTCTTCGTGTCAATTTACCCAGTATCTTAAAGGATACCCGAAGTGACATGTGACATGATGAGATAGCCATGGGTATGTACAGTGCCTAGCACACAAATAACTATGCGGTGTTCCTTTTTTTCTTTCTCTGCCTGAAAGCGTTAAATATCAGATATGTAAGTGGCTGACTCAGTCCTGACTCAGACAGGAAGTGACTACAGTGTGACCCTTACTGATAAGAAATTCCAACTATAAAACACTTTCCTAGCAGAAAAAGGCTTCTGAGAGCAGGAAAGAGATAAAAAGGGGAATTTCTTATCAGTGAGGGTCACACTGTAGTCACTTCCTGTCTGAGTCAGGACTGAGTCAGCCACTTACATACCTGATATTTAACTCTTTCAGGCAGAGTTATTTGTGTGCTTGGCACTGTACATACCCATGTCTATCTCATCATGTCACATGTCACCTCGGGTATCCTTTAAATAGAACCGCAACGGACTCAGGAGCACCGGCTACTTCTTAGCAAATACAAACACTAACTTTCCTTTCCATTGCCTATGGATTGTCAATTAAAAAAATAAGAAGAAGAAACAATAACAAAAGGGACTATGAAAAAAAAAAAATATCCAGTGCGGTTCTTTTCTGCCCGATAATAGCCGAAGCCTTTGAGCTTCTCTACAAGCACCCCACAATAGACGCGGCATCCATTCACAGCATTGTCTTGTTATCAATAGAGCGGCATAAAGCGGAAAAATCACAGAGATGCTCGGGTGTAAGAAACAGGCCCCTATCTCCGCACCTTCAAAATAACATATTTGCTATTATTATGCAAACAAATGGCGTTTCCATAGAAGAAGAGAAAAAAAAGACTTATGCAAAACGACTCCTAAATTGCAGGCGTAGCGGCGCTGCTCGTCCTGCTGCGCGCCGTGCTGCCTTGATGTCATTTTCAAGCTCCGGTTTCTTTAATATAGATTGCCCCCGGGGTTTCCCTGACTCAATTGTACTGACAGATACCCGGAGCCTTGTTATCTGGCGGCCTGATGTGCTAACCGTATTAATTTTCCAGCTCGCGATAGAGGACTGGCAGGTCACCTGCAACACATCACAACACGTTCATTAACATTCTTATCGCTTAGAGAGACTACGGACTCCGCTTCCTTCACAGGCAGGAACGGCCTCTTTGCTCAAAATCAATTTAGCTTTTTTTCTCTCTTTCCTGTTTCATCGTGAAAACTTGCTTTCTTGTAGATGTTTTGTGATGCAGCGAAATACACGTCGTTGTAAGAGGGGCCGCCGCTGGCCTCTTTCTAGTGTACGGGGGACTAAACTGGAGCCGAGAATGTAACAATTCCTAAATTAAAGTGGAGGTAAACTCGAAACTTCTTCTCTGCTCTAAAAGATTAGTCACAGCATTATAACCTTAACCACTTGAGGACCGCAGTGTTAAACCATACCTCCCAACTTTTTGAGATGAGAAAAAGGGACACTTAAGCCACGCCCCTGTCACACCCCTTGTCACACCCCACCACGCCCCTAGTCACGCATACCATAAAGATTTCATAAGAAAAATATGTTGTTTTCAATTCAAACCACACTGGTCGTTTCAATCTTGGTTAATTTTCCTTCATAGTAACATTTTAAAATTAGTAATATATCAATTTAAAGGATGGAAATAGTTTAGAGTCAATTAAACACATTTTTAGCATATTAATATACATATTTATATAGAAAGAGGGACAAAGTCCTGAAAGAGGGACAAATGAGGGTGAAAAAGAGACAGAGGGACTGGGCTCCCAAAAAGGGACTGTCCCTCCGAAAAAAGGGACAGTTGGGAGCTATGGTTAAACCGCCCTAATGACCAGGCCATTTTTTAGTAATTGGGCCACTGCAGCTTTAAGGCCAAGCTGCAGGGCTGCACAACTCAGCACACAAGTGATTCCCCCCCCCCCCCTTTTTCTCCCCACCAACAGAGCTCTCTGTTGGTGGGGTCTGATCGCCCCCTAGTTGTTTTAATTTTTTTTTTGATAAATATTTATTTTATTTTATTTTTTTATTCAATTTGCCTATTTTTTATTTATTTTGTTATTCCTCCCTCCCTCCCTCCCTCCCTCTCCCCGCCAGCCATTCAGCGTGATTGCAGCACTGTACACAGTTATAACAGTCTCTGAGCGGCTGGGAGACTGATTGCTGAGCTCAATCAGGAGATGCGCGCACAGCCCCATAGAAGGCTGTTCACGCCAATCGGTCGGCAAGTAGTTAAAGGGACAATTAAACCAAAAATAAAAAATCAGTTTTATTTGCCTGGGGCTTCTGCCAGCCCCCTGCAGCCGTCCCGTGCCCTCACAGTCACTCACGGAGCCTCCAGTCCCCCACCACCAGCTAGTTTAGTTTTCGCTGACAGGCCCTGACATGGAGTAGGCGGGCTTTCTGCACCTGCACAGGTCTTGCCATGCATAACCTTCTTCATGTTCCCGTCGTTAATAGCGTCCTGCACAGGCACAGGGCGCTATTGTGGACAGGAACGCAAAGAAAAATACGCGTGGCCAGGCCTGTCGGGCCTGACAGCAAAAACAAAACTTGCAAGAGAGATAAAACAGAACAATCGAGAGCCCGGTATAGTGTAGTATGTATTGGAATTCGTAGGACAAATTTGACAAGTAAGTATTATACTCACAAACATGGGTTGCTGTCCAGGCAACCACTAAATAAGCAGGTGGGGAGATTAGACCTGTCCCCACTCAGGATTAAGATGTCGCTCTCTGTGAAAGAAGAAAGGGGTGCAACACCCTTCCACCAAGGGTGGAAAACTCGATATGGCGATGTACAGAGGCGCCAATAGGATAAAAATCACTAAAAGGTTTAAAATATTCGGGTGGCGGTGGTGGACCGACCGACCCAAAACAGACTCGATGCTGGCGCTTTAGTCAAAAACAATTTATTTACATACTCCGAGAACAACATGTGCAGTTGTTCTCGGAGTATGTAAATAAATTGTTTTTGACTTAAGCGCCAGCATCGAGTCTGTTTTGGGTCGGTCGGTCCACCACCGCCACCCGAATATTTTAAACCTTTTAGTGATTTTTATCGTATTGGCGCCTCTGTACATCGCCAAAAACAAAACTATCTGGCAGTGGGGGACTGTAGTCTCCAAGAATGACTGGGAGGGCACTGGATGGCTGGAGGGGGCTGGTATAAGCCCCAGGCAAGTTAAACTGATTTTGTATTCTTGGCTAAAGTGTTCCTTTAATGACAAAAAAAGTCTTCATTACAATTTATGGAAATCCTACAAAAAAAACTGAAGTTTTAAAAGACCAAACCAGCAAAAAAAAAAAATAGTAAACAGTTGAAAATATGACAGGTTTTGGATGACTCCATCTCCTCATGGGAGATTCTCAGTGCTTTCTTTGGTTTCAAAAGCATTTCCTGAATGGCAGTTACACAGTCTAACTGACAAAATAGTGTGCAAGTGAGTAGGGAGGCTGACTGGTATCTTACTATTTTGGTAAGTTAAACGGGATCAGTGAATAATGGCACACAGCACCTATGCATAAAAATGGCGCCGCATTAAAAAGATACGCTTATCGCTATTTATCGTTAGTACTGCATAATAATGGCGCACAGGGAAAAAAGAAGAAAAACGGCACACACTAACGTTATTTATCAATAGCGCCCTACATAAGCCAAACTGCAGATGTTATTTAACTGCAAAGCGGTGAATGGATTTCATGTAACACTGTCAAGGTTAGGGTTAGGCACCACTGGGGGGGGGGGGGGGGTCCTTAGGGTTAGGCACCACCAGGGGGGTCTTAGGGTTAGGCACCACCAAGGGGGTGGTTAGGGTTAGGTACAGGGAGGGTTCTGTGTGAGAGTAGGGTTAGGTATAGTTACAGTACAATGTACACCACCAGGGGGGTGGTTAGGGTTAGGCACCACCAGGGGGGTGGTTAGGCATCACCAGGGGGGTGGTTAGGGTTAGGCACCACCGGGGGGGGGTTTAGGGGTTAGGGATAGGTACAGAGAGGGTTCTGTGTGTTAACGCTAAATAACAATAAGGCTTTAACGCTAAATAACAATAAGCCTTTAACGTTAAATAGCGATAAGCGGCAAACGTATTTGCGGCAACACTGTGCGCCATTATTCACAGGCGCCATTTTTAGATGGATGCGGGTACCTTGAGGAGTTTCTATGAGGTACCCATCTTCCACTCAGAAAATGCTTTTGAAACCAAAGTTACAGATTGCCCAGCAAGCTCATGGTGAACCAGAACTCTAAAGCTGGCCATTAACGGTCCAATTTCTAGCGGAAAATCGTTCGAGCGATCAGAAATTCTGATCGGACGAAAAATCGTTCACTACACCATCAACTAACCAATCATTGCTTCCTATCTATCACGACCACCAAGAAAATCCACATTTTCGTTCGATGAAAATTCATTCGGGCGACATTTTTTTTTCACTCGTTCATAATCGATTGTGTCCACCAATGGAGATTATTTACAACCAATCCGATCAGAACTTCTGATCGCTCGAACGATTTTTCGCTAGAAATTGGACCGTTAGTGGCCAGCTTTAGGATTATCGCAAGTACTTTCTGTTTTAAAAAAGCAAACTTTTGTTTTCTTTAACAACAAAGAAAATCCTTAAGGTGCGCATTAACAGTACAATTTTTCCTGCAGATTCGATCTTTCAATGCACTTTTTATGATCGAATTGAATAGAAAACTGGGCAGTTTGCGGTGCAAATCGAAGTGATACGATTCTTTGGTCGATCGGAAGAGGAAAAATGGTTGTTCCGAAAGCTGGATTTTATGATCGAATCGGCATGTAAAACCTTAAAGTGAACCAGAGACGAAGCACCCTCATGTATTTTACCATATATATCAGTGGGAACATTAGAGAAAACACCTACCCTGCTCTCTGTTTCATTCTTCACTGCTCAGCCTGCTTGTTTTCAGCCCCGATAAAATCCCCCACTGAGCATTCAGTCTGGCTTTGCTCAGGAATCCTTGAGCAAACTTTGGTTCAATTTTAGTCCTTAACCCAGTAGTAGTTTCAGTAGAGTTATCTCATTTGGGATAAGTGCATTGCTTCTGACCTCAGTCTGCAGAGCTCGTTGTGCTGTAAGTCCTTCTGATGCCTTGATGTCTCTCTGCTAGCAGAAATTATATAAACTGAAAGCAGTCCTCTGTTCTTGTCTCACACTGCCCCCTAGTGACAAGTGTCCATAACTATACATTACAGCAATACTAGGTAGAAGCAAAGGAAAAGTAACAAAGCAAAGTGCACCAGACTTTGCTAGCGCAAAACTTTTGATCAGCTGTGCACTGCGTTGCTAACGCAGTTGGGGCCTGATTCACAAAGCGGTGCTAACAGTTAGCACGCTGGAGAAAAGCCCTATATCACGCCTAAACTCAGTTTAGGCATGATAAGTTTAGGGGCTTGATTTACAAAGCGGTGATAACCCAGTTATCACGCCTAAAAGACTTTAGGCGTGATGACCTTTTCACCACTGAGTTATCACCGCTTTTTCCTGCTCTTCGCGCGAAGTTACCGCGCGTACGCGCGTACGCGCGTGAGCGCGCGTGCAAAGTCCCATAGGGTTTAATGGTAACTTCGCGCGAGTTTCTTCTTATCACGCCTAAAGTGAGTTTAGGCGTGATAAGGGGCTTTTCACTGGCGTGCAAACACTTTGCACCGCTTTGTGAATCGAGCCCAAGGTGTGATAAGTTTAAGCATGATAAGTTTAGGTGTGATAAGTTTAGGTGTGATAAGTTTAGGCATGATAAGTTTAGGTGTGATAAGTTTAGGCATGATAAGTTTAAGCGCCAACTGCGTTAGCACCGCAGTGCACAGCTGATCAAAAGTTTTGCGCTAGCAAAGTCTGGTGCACTTCGTATAAAGTTTAATGGCGCTGCTTTGCATGCGGTAATTTGCAAGCGATCTAAACTTATCTAAACTTAGCATGCCTAAACTTATCACACCTAAACTTATCATGCCTAAACTTATCACACCTAAACTGGCTTTTCACCAGAGTGGTGCAATGGTTATCATGCCTAAAGTCTCTAACTGGGTTAGCACCGCTTTGTGAATCGAGCCCTTTAGGCGTGATAACCTTTGCACCAGCAAAGTTATCACCGCTTTGTGCTCTAACTCGCGCGAAGTTTCCGCGCGTACGCGCGTACGTGCGCGCGCAAAGTCCCATAGGGCTTAATGGGCGCTTCGCGCGAAACGGGCCTATCATGCCTAAACTGAGTTTAGGCATGATAAAGGGCTTTTCACCAGGGTGCTAACTGTTAGCACCGCTTTGTGAATCAGGCCCACAGTGTTACTTCTCTCCTGCCTCTTGTGCCTTTCCTTGCATGTGTCAGACACAGGCCAGGCTGGGGGCTGGAATGATTTGTAACCTGTCCACACAGCAGCAGCTTCTTAGCAAGTAAGGGTTAAAGCATGCCAGCCACCTAGCCAAGAACATCTGTAGACAACTTTTCTTCAATATTAGCACCATCATTTGGACAATCTGGTCTGCTCAAAAGCCTCTAATGCTGGGAATACACCATGAGATATTTTGGCAGATAGATGGTTCGATAGATAATTTCCAACAGGTCGCATCTTATTTTCGATCATTTTTCTGATCAATTTCTCATAGAAGTGAATGGAAATTGATAAGAAAAATGACTGGAAATTCGATCGGAAAATCGATCAGACAGTAAATCGACTGAAAAATCTCAAGTATTCCCAGCAGTAGTTCTGTTTGTGATGTTTACCTTTTGCTTCCTATTATTGCTGAACTAATTAGTCCTAATTTTATCACCTGAGTTAAGCAAAAAATATCTAACGCTCGCCATACAAACATTGATTTTATTCACCCAAATGGAGCCCACTAGCCAGCCATCGTGCCCCCTTTGTGCCCCCCTCAAAAAAATTGAAACAGGGGGCGCCACTGGTTCCACCAGTAAACTGTTCACTAGAGATGAGACTGTACTCTCCATAAACAGATGACAACTGCCAGGGCTGGATTTACCAGAAGGCACTGTAGGCTTGTGCCTGCAAGCACCTGATGATGGAGAGGCGGCTCACTCCCGTTTCTGAGCACCTCCCTCTCTCCTTCCCTACGCAGAGTCCTGATGAGAGTGTAAATGAGAGGTTACTGTCAGAATCCGCTCTGCTGGCCTTGATTCCCTGGACTGCTTTTTTTTCCTATGCAGCTTGCATAGTTCAGTCCAGGGAAAAGAGGCCTTTCTGTCAGTCTTGTCTGGAACGAACGCTTGCTGTTGTCTGGTGTGTGGATACCGATTAGCAAGCGTTCGCGTAATCTGTTTGTTTTCATTTTCCGTGTTCATTCGTTAGTCAGGGTTGGTACGTTTTGTCACTGTTGCGCTTATCGTGCGGTGGTCGTACCGTTAACGCGCTTGTCTCTGTTTCTCATATCGTGCGGGGACCGCGTTTAGCTAGTTCATTTGTTATCTTCCTTGGCGTTCAGATTGTGGTGATTTGCTGTGTCTTCCTTACTCCGTTCACACTCTGTCTTTGCTCAGTCTTGTGTTGCTGATAGCAATCGCCTCTCTTGCGATTGGCTTTCTTACTCTGGTTTGTTCTGATGTGTTATGTCTACCGTCGCAGGGTGGCGACTAGATTGGTAGACATTCACATAGTCTGTCTCTGTTCTTGCTTTCTTCTGAGTTGCTACTTTGTTGCCCAGTCTTGCAAACTGACAGAAAGGCCTCTTTTCCCTGGACTGAACTATGCAAGCTGCATAGGAAACAAAGCAGTCCAGGGAATCAAGGCCAGCAGAGCGGATTCTGACAGTTACTCACCCATCTCTGTGCATTCCACTGACCAGATGTCCCTTCAGTCAGGGACACTTCTAGCTACTTAATACTGAGGGTACCTCTGGCTACCTAATGCTAAGAGGCACCTGCAGCTACCTATGACAGGCAAGGGAAGTAAGGAGAGGTGACATCTGGGACAGACAGCACGCTTGTGGTTTGGTTCAGCGGGTGTTTGTAGGTTCATGGTGGGCGGAGTCTAGGGTGCCAGGATATCTGTGCCTATAGGCTCCTGTGATGTAAATCCGGGCCTGACAACTGCATTTAAGAAGTGGAACAAGTGACTGAAGGCAAGTATATTATAGCGTGTTTGTCACTTGGCTAATTAACATCTCCTCCTTGCGACACCTGCTGCAGCCGCCCTGCTAAACTCTGCCAATAAAAGCTTTGTTAAATTCTGCTGATGCTGCTCAGACTCCCTCACCCAAATAATTACCGATCAGTACCGAGGACAATAAAGCAGAAGTGTTGCAATTGATTAACCATCCCCCCCCCCTCCCAGTCTGGAACGGAATTAACAAGACTTTGTTTCATCGCATCACAATAATACAATAATCCCCGGGAATAGCTTAGTTGGCAGGTTTTCTGGCACAGTGGAATTTAATGAGGTTTAGTGGCCCAAGGAGGAACACCTTATATATGCCTGAAACAGCACTTTAATTAGTTTACATTTGTTGTCACTTGTCCAAAGGCTGAGTGGTTTTTGTTCTTTGCCTGAAGCAACATTGTCAGTTTTAACTGTGTGGTCAGTCTGTATATGTGATACTGGGCACTCCGGTTCCCTCCCACATCCCAAAAACATACAGATAAGTTAAAATTGGCTTCCCCCTAAAAATGGCCTCAGACTACGATACATACATAAACATATGACTAGAGTGTGAGCTCCTCTGAGGACAGTCAGTGACATGACTATGTATTCTGTAATGTGCTGCAGAAGATGTCAGTGCTATATAAATACATAATAATAATATGGTAGGGCATTAGACTATGACTATGGTAGGATTAGAGTGTGAGCTCCTCTGAGGACAGTCAGTGACATGTCTATGTACTCTATAATGTGCTGCAGGAGATGTCAGTGCTATATAAATACATAATAATAATATGGTATTACATTATACTATGATTATGGTAGGATTAGAGTGTGAGCTCCTCTGAGGACAGTCAGTGACATGGCTATGTACTCTGTAATGTGCTGCAGAAGATGTCAGTGCTATATAAATACATAATAATAATATGGTAGGACATTAGACTAGGACTATGGTAGGATTAGATTATGAGCTCCTCTGAGGACAATCAGTGACATGACTATGTAATCTGTACAGTGCTGCAGAAGATGTCAGTGCTATATAAATACATAATAATAATATGGTAGGACATTAGACTAGGACTATGGTAGGATTAGATTATGAGCTCCTCTGAGGACAATCAGTGACATGACTATAGTATACGAGAACAGAGGCGCCAACAGGATAAAAACACTGTTTAAAAATTATAAAATTGCTTAGGAGGCAGTGGTGGACTTACCCCCTACAAGCAGGCACAACGACTGTGTATTCAAAACAGGTTAAATTTATTGGTACACTCCAGGGTTAGCTTGCAACGCGTTTCGCAGGTCAAGCCCGCTTCATCAGGCAAATACAGGAAGGAGTACACTATTGGGGTAAGAGGCAAACATTTATGTATGACCGGACATAATATACCATATACACTGTCTCAGTATAAAAATTAGTGGTGAAACATGATAGTAATGATGATCACCATCATTATTGTAAAACATTGTACAGTCAAAACATATTCTAATTAGTGAAGTTAAATAGTGTCAAAAAACAACGGGAAGTGGCCGGGAGCAAGGAAGATGGGGGGGGGAGGGGGGGGAGGAAAAGCGGGGGGGAGGTTGGTGTGTATGGATAAAAGAGGAGGAGGGGGGAGTGAGGGGTATACTGATACAGTGTATATGGTATATTATGTCCGGTCATTATGTCCGGTTACTCTGTCAAGTGCTGCAGGAGATGTCAGTGCTATATAAATACATAATAATAATATGGTATTACATTATACTATGACTATGGTAGGATTAGAGTGTGAGCTCCTCTGAGGACAGTCAGTGACATGACTATGTACTCTGTAATGTACTGCAGAAGATGTCAGTGCTATATAAATACATAATAATAATATGGTAGGACATTACACTATGACTATGGTAGGATTAGAGTGTGAGCTCCTCTGAGGACGGTCAGTGACATGACTATGTACTCTGTAAAGTGCTGCAGAAGATGTTGGTGCTGTATAAATACATAATAATAATATGGTAGGACATTAGGCTATGACTATGGTAGGATTAGAGTGTGAGCTCCTCTGAGGACAGCCAGTGACATGGCTATGTACTCTGTAATGTGCTGCAGGAGATGTCAGTGCTATATAAATACATATTAATAATATGGTAGGACATTAGACTATGGCTATGGTGGGATTAGATTGTGAGCTCCTCTGAGGACAGTCAGTGACATGACTATGTACTCTGTAAAGTGCTGCAGAAGATGTCAGTGCTATATAAATACATAATAATAATATGGTAGGACATTAGACTATTACTATGGTAGGATTAGAGTGTGAGCTCCTCTGAGGACAGTCAGTGACATGACTATGTACTCTGTAATGTGCTGCAGAAGATGTCAGTGCTATATAAATACATAATAATAATATGGTAGGACATTAGACTATGACTATGGTAGGATTAGATTGTGAGCTCCTCTGAGGACAGTCAGTGACATGACTATGTACTCTGTAATGTGCTGTAGAAGATGTCAGTGCTATATAAATACATAATAATAATATGGTAGGACATTAGACTATGACTATGGTAGGATTAGATTGTGAGCTCCTCTGAGGACAGTCAGTGACATGACTATGTACTCTGTAATGTGCTGTAGAAGATGTCAGTGCTATATAAATACATAATAATAATATGGTAGGACATTAGACTATGACTATGGTAGGATTAGATTGTGAGCTCCTCTGAGGACAGTCAGTGACATGACTATGTACTCTGTAAAGTGCTGCAGAAGATGTTGGTGCTGTATAAATTTTAAACTTTTTCTCCCCTGATGACGCAAGATTGCGAAACCGGTCGGGAAGGCGACAGGCGGCACCATTTTATTTGAGGTCTTCTATTGACCATTTTATGCGCGCTACTTTTTCGGGGTTCCTAGTGCACAGGCCCTGTATGTGAGTTTTCTTTTATCCTTGTTTTTAATTGTTTTACTTGTTATGTAATAAAGACGGTTTACACTTAGATGTGCCGTACATCTCTTTCATGTCACTATCCTACTGGACACCCCTTTGGTGAGTCTCTGCGACCTCAGGATATCTACTATATTCCGGAGGAATCTGTAGTGTGCAACATCGCTGGTGAAACGACACCATTTGAAAGTTCTGCGGACCACCTATCAAACTCGTTTACAACCTTATAATGTGGGTTGTTGGAATCTGGTAAGCCTTGCTTCTTTACCCTTTTGTTCGAAGATCCTGTATACCAAAAAATGATGAAAGCTGTATTACTATAGACCTGCGCTGACTTTATATATTCAATAATATGGTATTAGCCTTGATGTCTGCTGTTGGTGTTATTGGATACGTCCATCAATAAAGCTGCTGTGCAGTTAAGTGCGGACCACTTTCTTTTTATTTGCTGATTTTGGAGTTGCTGTCCAGGTCCAGCATTGCAGCCACCTTTTTAAATTATTTTAACTGAAGCAAGAAGAATATGGAGGCTGCCATATTCATTTCCTTTTACACAGTACCAGTTGCCTGGCTGCCCTGCTAGTCTATTTGGCTGCAGTAGTGTCTGAATAACACCAGAAACAAGCATGCAGCTAATCTTGTCAGAGCTGACAGTAATGTCAGAAACACCTGATCTGCTGCATGCTTGTTCAGGGGCTATGGGTAAAATTATTAGTATTAGAAGCAGAAGATCAGCAGGACTGCCACCGAACTGGTATTGCTGAAAATTAAATAAATATGGCCTCCCCATTACACTCCCATCACAGGTTCACTTTAAAAGGAAATTAATATGGCAGCCTCCATATACTTCACAAAAAGACTTGCACGGTGCTGGTGTAGGCTTATGGTAGGCTGACCAGATGTTTTTTTTCCCCCGACAGGTCCTCCCAGGTTTTTGAAATGTCTCTGTGAAGAGAGACGAACACAGAGCGAGTCACAAGAGCCGATTGAAGAGAGAGAGCCGAACAGCCAAGACTCAGTCCAGTGTTTTCCCCAGAGCCTATCAGCTGGGCACTAGTGTTGTCCGGATCATGAACGATTCTGATCTTTGATCCGGATCTTTTTTGTGAGTCGAATCATCCGGATCATTACAATGAACGAATGATTCGGATTATTTGACTCACAAAAAAGATCCGGATCAAAGATCCGAATCGTTCATGATCCGGACCACACTAGCGCCCAGCTGATAGGCTCTGGGGAAAACACTGGACTTAGTGGCTCTTCTGACTCGCTCTGTGTTCGTCTCTCTTCACTGAGACATTTTAAAAACCTGTCAGGACCTTACCGGGGGAAAAGAGGACATCTGGTCAGCCTATCTTATGGCAATTTTTATTAGGAAAGTGTACTTCCCCTTTAACACTGCAGCAGGTACTTGTGGCACTGCTTGTAACAAGTTACAGCAGGTCTTGTAGCAGAGATGTGGATGTACAAGGTGCCCGTTGCAGTATTGTCGGATCAGCAGATTATATGGTGTGTCAGCAGTTCCTGGCTGCAGACACCTCTGACATTGTTCTATCTCTTCCAATCCTCTGAGGAATAGATTTATGGGTCAGACATCTGTTCAGCTCAAGGCATCGATGATAGCACAAGTCAAAGTTCTGCCTGAGCGGCTGACCCGGACCGGCCGGACCGAGCAGCAGTCGCAGGACCGAGCAGCATGTCACCTGATCTCTGTGACAACAAACTAATCACACTACTGTGTGATGTACCTCTGCATTAAAGAGACACTGTAACAAAAATGTCAGCCTTATTTCTTCTATTCTATAAGTTCCTATACCTGTTCTAATGTGGTCTCGATTACTGCAGCCTTTTCTAGTTGCACTGTCTCTGTAATATATCTACTCTTCTTTTCTCTGTCAAGCTTTGTCCACCCAGGGAGGAATGCTCTGCCTCTGCTGTGATAGGGAGAAGTTATGTACGCCCCCTCCAGGCTCTTTGTGTGTGCTTTGTTTATTGCTCTCAGTTTCACCTTGTCTGTAGACTGGATATATATATATATATTATGCATACATCACTTCCTGGTTAGCAGCCATGTTTTTTGTTTTGTAAACACTGCCTAAAACTGGTGATTAACCACTTTCGGATTTCCCAGACGCATAACTACGCCCCTATTGATTTAATGAGCGGATCAGGGGCGTTGATAAACGCCCCTGCTGCTATTGTGCTGTGCGGACACGATCGCGCGCGCTCCCGCGCGCCCGCGCTCCCGCCCGCGGGTGTGCGCCCCCGTGCATGCACATGCGCGTGCACCAGCTTCATTTATCTCTGGGTGGGATTGATGAATGGGAGTAATTACTCCCATCACCAATCAGATGCCTGTAACCATGAATGAGCACTGCTATAAGCCAATAGCAGTGCTCATTCATTTGTGAGGTTTACAAACAATGTTGCCAGCACTTAAGAAGATACAGTTACCTTGTAATCACTCCTGAGAGGATTACAAGGTAACTGGATCTTCTTTTCTTGTATTCTGACTGCCACCTAGAGGATTTTATAAATATACCAGGACTTATAAATAAATATACCAGGACTATATACCCCTGATCAACCCTGATTAACCCTGATCAACCCTGATCTAATCCTAGCCTCCCTTGCTTTTTTTTTTATGGTTGGAAATATAGAAATAGTGTATCTTTTCATTTTTTTCTCTTTTTTCTTTTTAAAATGCATAGAGAATAACATTATTACTAAAATAAAATATCACCCTTGAAAAGCCTAATTTGTGGCGAAAAAAACAACCTATAGATCATTCACATGTGATGAGTAGCAATAAAGTTATCAGTGAATGAATGGGAGGAGCGCTGAAATGTAAAAGTTGTTTTGGTTTTAAGGGAAGAAAACCTGTGATCCTGAAGTGGTTAAAAGCCAGGATCGGGGCGGGGAGTGGCGGAAATGGCAAAGAGGGACCCAGGAGATCACAGTGACTTGATTGGTATGTGCTGTTTCTGCCACTCCCTGCTGCAATCCTGGCTTGTAATTGCCAGTTTTAGGCAGTGTTTACAAACAAAAGACATGGCTGCTAACCAGCATGTGATAGGCTGAGAGTAGCTCAGTGTGTGAGTCATACAGAGCCTGCAGGGGGCCTGGAGAGGGTGTGTATAGCTTCTATCCAATCACACGCAGCGCAGCACATTCCAGCCAGACTGCCTGAGCCCCACAGACCCGACAGAGGAGAGAAGATTAGATCATATAACAGAGATAACACAGCCACTGTGCAACTAGGAAAGGTTGCAGTAATCCAGACCACATTAGAACAGGTATAGGAACTTATAGGATAGAAGAAATAAGGCTCAAAATTTTGTTACAGAGTCTCTTTAAAGAAAATCTAAAGTGAAAATAAACTTATGACATAATGATTTGTATGTGTAGTACAACTAAGAAATAGAACATTAGCAGCAAAGAAATGAGTCTCATATTGTTTCCAGTACAGGAAGAGTTTAAAAACTTCAGTTGTTATCTATGCAAAAGAGCTTCTCTGAGCTATTCGACCAACTTGGGTGGAAAACAGTCCTGTTTTCTGAAGCACTTAATAAGCCAAGACACAGTGAGAGACAGCTTGGGATAAGGTTTTACTGCAGGAAAGTTCAAAGGGTCATAATTACTTCTTAAAATACAGAGTGTGCTTTCAAACTGGAAATGTGACAGAATAATGCCACGTAAAAAGCTTTATAACTGAAAATAAAAATGTGAGACTCCTGTTTTGCTGCTTATGTTCTATGCATTATCTATACTATACATACTAATTCATTATATCTTAAAGGATACCCGAGGTGACATGTGGCATGATGAGCTAGACATGGGTATGTACATTGCCTAGCACACAAATAACTAGGCTCTGTTCCTTTTTTAATTTCTCTGCCTGAAAGAGTTAAATATCAGGTATGTAAGTTGCTGACTCAGTCCTGACTCAGACAGGAAGTGACTGCAGTGTGAACCTCACTGATAAGAAACTCCAACTATAAAACACTTTCCTGGCAGAAAATGGCTTCTGACACCAGGAAAGGAAAGTGATAAAAAGGGTCAGTAGTTCATAGGTTTTAGCTCTGGCATACTTCAATGAATGTGTCATTGAGCAAAAGTAATAAAACAGTTAAAACTAAAAAATAAATTATAACATAAAATAAAACTTTGGAATATCTTAAAAAGTTATTTTTAGGAGAAGGAAGATAGATACAATTGTTAATTTCATTTGTTTATTTTCGCCTCGGGTGTCCTTTAAGGTTTTTCTCTACACTACACTTCAGGTTTTCTTTAAGGTCTAGAAACACTTTCCCAAAGTTCTTCCAACCATTCTCCCCTGTTAAAGGGAACCTAAACTGAGAAGGATATGTATTTGTCCTTTTAAAATAATACCAGTTGCCTGACTCTCCTGCTGATCCTGTGTCTCTAGTACTTTTAGCCACAGCCCCTCAACAAGCATGCAGATCAGGTGCTCTGACTGAAGTCAGACTGGATTAGCTGCATGCTTGTTTCAGGTGTGTGATTCAGCCACTACTGCAGCCAAATAGATCAGCAGGACTGCCAGGCAACTGGTATTGTTTAAAAGGAAACATTCATATCCCTCTCAGTTTAGGTTCCTTTTAAGGCCTCTTGGCTCTGCGCTGTGTGTCACTCCCAGAGGCGGCCAGCGGAGCAAGAAAAAATGGCGCATACCGCAATAGCAACTTTCTGGCGCACCGTTGAGTAACGCAGTAAACGTACCGTAATTTACCGTTTTGAAGTGCAACATTCTGGCACACGGCGCACTGCCAGGAATTATCTATCACAATGTTGCACTTCAAAACAGTAAATTACGTTTACCGTGCTTTTTTCAATGGTGCGTCAGAAAGTTCAGTGTGACAGGCGGCAGGGGTGATACATATATTACCTGCTTCTGGACCATCCTCTCCACTTGTTAGTTTGAATGAGTCTGCCAGCCAGCCAATCACCATGCAGCTTCAGTGGTGATTGGTTGGCTGCAGGGCTCTTTCAAACTAAACAGGAAGTGGAGAGGAGACGGGATCGCCGGGACCAGATAACGTATAGCTCCCAACTGTCCCTCTTTTGGAGGGACAGTCCCTCTTTGGGAGCCCAGTCCCGCTGTCACTCTTTTCTCCTGATTTGTCCCTCTTTCAGGACTTTGTCCCTCTTTCTATGTAAATATATATATATTTATTTACTAAAAAATGTGTTTGATTGACTGTTACTATGACAGAAAATGAACCAGGATAGAAAGGACAAGTGTGGTTTGAATTATAAAACAACATATATTTCTTATTAAATTTTTATGGTATGCGTGACTGCGGTTGGGATGGGGGCGTGGTCAGGGGTGTGGCAGGGGCGTGGCTTTAGTGTCCCTCTTTCTCATCTCAAAATGTTGGGAGGTATGGATAACGTATAACAGATGCCAGTAATTACATCGTATTGCTAAGGTTATTTAACGTTTTAGGACATTCATAAAACATGAAATAACCCTAGTAGGAAGATTCCACCCTGCGCCATTTTTTCCCGGCGCCTCTTTGTTATGTACGCGGGGGCGGGGCTTGCAATCCCATTCATTATACTGAATGGAATCGCTGGCTGAACCGCCCTGAAATGCAGCAAACCATGCGTGGTGATTCAGCGGTGAATCGCCACGCCGGAATGGAAACCTCAGTCAGTGCAGTCTGTGCACTGTCTGCTCTCCCTGCGACCGCGTTTCCATAAGCGCGCCTGAAAGAGCGCCATATGGAAACGAGCCCTAAGAGCATATCTGTGGAAGAAAATGCTATCTGAATACCTTTATTTGTAGTCATAAATTGCTGGTGTAGGACCTCAGCAGAGTTCTGCAAACTTTCTGCTTCGGCGGTCCACAGCCAGGTCCAGGCTTCTGCACTGGCCAAAAGGCCGGGGTCCTCAGTGGGGTCCTCAGTGGGGTATGTAATTCTAGCACTAGTGCCAGTCCTGTATTTACCTCACAGACTTCAGGGGTGCTCGGATACCCCTTTTCAAAATCCGGGTTGACCCGGATCCGGATACCCAGATATCCGGATCCAGACCGGATATCCGGATCCAAACTGTTGGGTATCTGAATATAATCGGGTATCCGACCCTACTATCCGGGGTATCCGCGCAAATTCGAATATCCGGGTAGAAAACCCAGAAGTGGCCCTTTAAATTGCTTTAAAAACTTTTTTGAGGGTAAATGAGGCATTATTTTTGAAAGGGAAACAATAATTGATGATGTGGGGACTTAAAATCCCCCCAAAAAAACAAAAAAAAAATGGCTGTCAATTAACATCAGGACTAGGTTCCAGACAGCGGTCGTGCAGCCCACATTGTATCCAAAGTCCAACCGCACAACTGGGACATGGCAGTTTTCAACCCAGACACCTCCCAAAAAATTACGCAGCAATTGTGTTTTGGGTTAAATATAGTTGGTATCAGCACAGCAGCAGTGGCCTGTGGCACCCTGGCGGTAAGAGCAGCACAGGCAACAGGAGCAGGGCAATGCAGCAGCAGCAGCAGGTGGCACTTGGCATGTGGCACTTGCCACGTGGCATGTGGCACTTGGCATGTGGCACTTTGCACTTGGCACGTGCAAAGTGCCACATGCAAAGTGCCACGTGCCATGTGCCAACACGTGCAAAGTGCCATGTGCAAAGTGCCACGTGAAAACACGTGCAAAGTGCCACGTGCAGCAAACACGTGCAAAGTGCAATGTGCAAAGTTCCAAGTGCAAAGTGCCACGTGCAAACACGTGCAAAGTGCCACGTGCAAACAGGTGCAAAGTGCCACATGCAAAGTGCCACGTGCAAACACGTGCAAAGTGCCACATGCAAAGTGCCATGTGCAAAGGGCCACGTGCCACTTTGCACCTGTTTGCACGTGGCACTTTGCACTTTGCACGTGTTTTCACGTGGCACTTTGCATGTGGCACTTTGCACGTGTTTGCACATGGCACTTTGCATGTGGCACTTTGCACGTGTTTGCACGTGGCACTTTGTACGTGTTTGCACGTGGCACTTTGCACGTGGCACTTTGCGCGTGTTTGCACGTGGCACTTTGTACGTGTTTGCACGTGGCACTTTGCACTTTGTACGTGTTTGCACGTGGCACTTTGCACGTGGCACTTTGCACGTGGCACTTTGCACTTTGCAGGTGTGTGCACGTGGCACTTTGCACGTGGCACATTGCACTTTGCATGTGGCACTTTGCTCATGGCACTTTGCACGTGGCACTTTGCACATAGCAAAGTGCCAAGTGCAAAGTGCAACATGCCAAGTGCCAAGGGCCGCGTACCAAGTGCCACGTGACAGTCAGACAGCAGGGGAGAGGACACTAACTGTCACACTGGCACTGCTCAGCAGCACAGCAGTTCTGTAGTAAGCTAACACAGTAGTACTACTACTCTAACAACTACTAGCACACTGACTGCAGTACTACAGTACTAACTACACAATTACACAGTAATGCTATTCCCTAATCCGTAAACTAACCTACACTGTAGCTAGCTAAGGCTAATAGCTGGCCAGCAGGCAGTAGCTGGCCTGGTCTTTGCATAGCACACACACAGACACATAGCAGCTGCAGCAGCACAGCTCACACTTTGACTGTCTGCCACATAATGAAATCAAGCTAATTAATGATTTAACAATAGTGTAGTGATAGTAAAGGGGTTAATCGCTAAAGAGCTTTAGGTGCTTTATCACTGTGTAAGCGTGCTATGCCAGCAGCACTGGAGCATGTCTCTCAGTGAGCATTCTTAAGCAAGGGACGATATGTCTCATCATGGCAGCCCTCATTATTATACAGGGGGCTGGCCAGTGTTCCTTTCTGTGATTGGGTGCCAGGGTTTAGGCTGGGAGCCCTCTGATTGGCTCAATAAGGTCAGGTGGGGCTGGCCAGGGTTCCCCTCTGTGTTTGGTTGCTATGGCTTCTGCTGGGAGCCCTCTGATTGGCTCCCAGGACGTCCTGGACCTCTTACAGTACTCCAATGGTTGGATATCCATGGATATCCGCACAGCCCAGCCAACTATCCACAGATAGCTATGAGGATTTGCCCAGGTATCCGGAATCCAGATCAGAGGTCGGATAGTTGAAAACACTTTGGATATCTGGGTTACCTGGATATCCGGAATCCGCATGAGCATCCCTGCTCACAGTAGCCTATAGGCACAGATGTCTTGGCACCCTAGACTCCGCCCTCCATGAACCTACAACCCCGCCAAACTACATTGCAAGTGTGCTGGCTGTCCCAGCTGTCAACTCTGCCTTACTTCCATTGCCCATCATAGGTAGCTACAGAAGTCTATTAACATAGCTTCCAACTTTTTGAGATGAGAAAGAGGGACACTTAAGCCACACCCCTCCTACACCCCTGATTACGCCCCCATCACACCCCTAGTCACGCAATCCATAAAGATTTCATAAGAAAAATATGTTGTTTTATAATTCAAACCACACTGGTCCTTTCTATCCTGGTTCATTTTCCTTCATATTATTTTTAAAATTAGTAATGTATCAATTTAAAGGATGGGAATAAAGTTTAAAATCAAACACATTTTTAGTAGAGAAATATATATATTTACATAGCAAGAGGGACAAAGTCCTGAAAGAGGGACAAATGAGTAGGTAAGAGGGACAGAGGGACTTGGTTCCCAAAGACGGACAGTTGAGAGCTCTGCTTTAGTATTAGGTAGCCAGCGGTACCCTCAGTATTACGTAGCTTGACGTTCCCCTGACTGAAGGGAGATTTGGTCAGTGGAATGTTGAGAGCCAGGTGAGTAACCTCTCATTTAGGCTCTGCTCAGGACTCTGCATAGGGAAGAAGGGAGGGAGGAGCTCAGGGAGGGGAGGAGCCGCCTTTCCGTCACCAGGCGCCTGTAGGCTCGTGCCTACAGTGCCTTATGGTAAATCCAGCCCTGGCTAGTGCCAAATTCTGGTAAACTATGCAGTTTTTGGTGGCTGTTTCATCATCCCTCCATTGTTGTTTAGCTGATAGGTGATAGCAGCCATAAATCTGGCACTCACATGCAATTTTCATTGGCCAAAGACTGGGCAGTTTTCTCACCTTCATGTAGTATCAGAGCCAACATTTTTGAATACTCAGGGAGTGCTTCTTTCTTCTCTTTTTCAGGCCCGAACCCCACTAGCAGTGCTTTTCCAAGCGCTTGTGATTTGAAAATGCTCCTGCTAATGTCATGCTATGGGTGTGATCACACTTAAAGGGACTCCGAGCAGTGCAGAAACTATGGAAAGATGCATACCATTTTGAAGCTCTCTTTCTACTCTTTCCAACAATATATAAACCGCCACCCTACGCCTTTTAGTTTTCGCTATTTTCGCAATCGAAATCGCGGCAAATGCAATTTCGATTGCGAAAATAACAAAAACTAAAAGGCGTAGGGCGGCGGTTTATGTGTCGTTGGAAGGAGGAGAAAGAGAGCTTCAAAATGGTATGCATCTTTCCATAGTTTCTGCACTGCTCGGAGTCCCTTTAAGGGTTTTTTGCTTTAAAAAAATCCCCCATAGTATTGCATTAGCAAGAGCTTTTTCATAACACAAGCGCTTTTGAAAAGTGCTGCTAGTGGGTCCCAGGCCTTACAGCTGAATTATGAAACGATTGGCAACGGTGTGGCCATCACCCGATCCTACCTCCCTCAATTCAAACACACGGAATACTTTGGCAAAACTTTAGTTCTTGAGCAACAATTATTTAGCCCACCTGCACAGGAGGAAACTAATCAGATTTTGTTTACCATCTTGAGTAGTTTCCTCCACTTGCCGCTGCTGCTGGTATGAATCATGCCCCTATGTGTCAAACAGTGATTTCGCTTGTGCTTTGCCGTTATTCAAATCTCGGTGCAAAAAAAACAACAACATACAAACAGCCAGCAGCGGCGTGTGTACGCTTTGCATCAGCATGGAGCAAGGAAGGGGCATATGTTGTCTAGCGGCACAGCGACGCACAAGCTTGAGGCGGGAACAGAATGTACTGACATTTAGCGTTATGCGGGCTGTAACGCGGTCTCTCCACACGACGTGAGTGGAGGAGAACAAAGACCAGAAGCTTAAGCATTTTCACAATCTTCATACTGAGAAGAAACGTGTTCGCTCCATACTCCCGAAGTCTGAAATCTGCATAGACTGGCACCGAGCGGATTACATAAGAAATGATGTCTTCCTCCTCCTCGCGGTATTGACGCGAGGCTCCTTGGCGCGGCCGCACGGCGCTGGATGATTTTGCCGCTAATTGATTTCAGAGTTGCCAGTCTTATTTCTCTGTTTTTACTTCCAAAAGCTTAAAAAAAAAAAATTCTGGATGTGTAAAAAGGAGAAATGGACATCTGCAGAATGAGAGGGTGGGGGTTTAACCACTTAAGGACCAGAGACCGCTGGTACCAGAAACCGTGGAATACCGATGAATCACCGTACGTAACCGCTCCAATCGCTGTCTACGCACGCCATGTGCCACAGGTCATCCACTCTGCCGTCCCTATGACGGCAGAGTCCTCTGAGTCGGTCAGCAGCTGCTTTCATTGGCTCCTGGCATGTCTATCAATGTAAGCCAATGGTAGATGCTTGCATTGATAGACAGGGTCAGGAACCAATGAAATTGGCTCCTGACCTGCTCACAGGGTTGTGCCATCGTAGAGACGACAGGGAGAGTGAGCTGCAGTGGGGAAATAGCAAAGCGATCAGCGGGAGCGATGAGTACGCGTGGCGGTGGTGGGGTCTACATGAAAAGGGCGCCGGTAAAAAAGGGTGGAGCCCATATATACCAACTTCGGCTACAAAAAAGGCGCCTGGTGTAGCCCATATAAACTTCGGCTACAAAAAAGGCACCTGGTGTAGCCCATATAAAAACTTCGGCTAGAAAAAAACTCCGGGATGTGTTAATTACTATTCCCCCTCCAGGCCGTCATGGATAGTGGGGGAATGAAATAATTCGGCTTCCAGCACTTGTAGCCCATATCAAAACTTAGGCTAGAAAAAAAGGCAATAATATGGGCTACAAAGGGGAGCCCGCTTGTAGCCGAAAACCTTGTAGCCGAAAAAATATGGGCTTCAAAGGGGAGCCCGCTTGTAGCCTATATCAAAACTCGGGCGCCCTTTTCTACACCTTGTAGCTCATATTTCCAGAAATAACATTGATGTCTATGGCGGCGCCCTTTTCATACAGGCAGCTCGGGCGCCCTTTTCAATCGATCCCCGGTGGTGAGTTGAAATCTACGCCCTGGCAGCCACATTGGCATCAAAACAGGGCTTAGATTTCAATTAGCATTATCCTTAAATGCCCTTAAATGGTTAAAATATCTCATTTCTTTTGCAGCTGGGCTATGGGGGGGGGGGGGGGGGCAGGATCTTGAAGTGGGGAATGTTGAAACTGCATGGCTAAAAATCTACACCATTTGCTTTCATTCTATGTCTTCCATTATAGTGCCCCCTTTGCATGCCCCCTTACATGCCTATGCTCCCATTATACATTACTAGCTGATGACCCAGGGTTGCCCAGGTATGTATTTGGCTGGTGTTGGCTCCGCCCACTTTTTCTAACCCTAACACACAATTACTCAATGAACAAGTTTGTGAGCTCTGCGGTCTTTGGCATCCATAATTTGCATTGAAATGAAACAAGTCTGAGTGGCGGTTTGTGGCTCCACCCCCTTTTCTGAATTTGAACCCCAGTCACTCAATGACTAACTGTACCAGGTTTGAGGCTTGTGCCCTTAACAGTGCAAGAATGGCAGCAATTAAATATTCCCCTTGAAAATCAATAGGTGAATTTTGATTGGCTTTTGTAGGCTCCACCCACTTTTCTGAATATTAATCCCAGTCACCCAGCGACCAACTGTGCAAAGTTTGAGAACCCTACCATTACCAGTGTAAGAATGGCTGCTGGGAATGGGACATCCAGAGGCGTATCTAGAAGGGTGCAGGCATGGCTCGTGTCATGGGCGCCACTGCAGCATGGGTGCTATACCTACTCCTGTGCTGCACCCCCGTGCCTGACCCTGTGTTTCCCCTTCACTCAGACTTCAGATCAGATTAATTCTGTTATCTGGGGAACATGGCTACTTAACTTATGTATGTAAGGTGCACTTGGCTCAGTGTTAGAAAAGAGGACAGAGAGGGAATAAGAAGAAATATTTATGAGGTAACTTCAGAAATATCCCGAGCCAAAAAACACAGGCAACCATAACTAGGGATGGTCGCTGGATTCCGCGGAATTAAGAATTCTGTGATTCCGGACGGAATTTGAGGAATTGCTATATCACTCTGGCGAAATTTCCGCAGAAAAATATGAAATTCCGCGGAATTTTACGGAATTCAAATTTTTTTCCCACCGAACTGATTTTGGCCTAATAAGAAGAATTTCTGCTCAACACACTTCCTTTCTCCCTTCCTCCCTCCTCCCGGAGGAAGGAGGGTCTTGTCTTCCAGGGAATTTTAGGATTTCAAAAGCCAGCTTACATACCTTGGCCGGGAATCGGACCCAGGTTTGTAAAAGCTGGTTTTGAAATCCTACAATTCCCTAAGCAAGCTCAATTTTCTCTTGGATATATCACAATGGTACATGCTAGGCTGGCTTCAGCATGTAGCATTGTAGTGTGTTGTGTTGGTGGTATAATGTTTAGGATAGCAGCCTACCGAGCGGTAGGCCTGGGTTCGATTCCCGGCCAATGTATGTAAGCTGGCTTTTGAAATCCTACAATTCCCTAAGCAAGCTCATTTTTCTCTTGGATATATCACAGTGGTACATGCTAGGCTGGCTTCAGCATGTAGCATTGTAGTGTGTTGTGTTGGTGGTATAATGGTTAGGATAGCAGCCTACCGAGCAGTAGGCCTGGGTTCGATTCCTGGCCAATGTATGTAAGCTGGCTTTTGAAATCCTACAATTCCCTAAGCAAGCTCATTTTTCTCTTGGATATATCACAATGGTACATGCTAGGCTGGCTTCAGCATGTAGCATTGTAGTGTGTTGTGTTGGTGGTATAATGGTTAGGATAGCAGCCTACTGAGCACTAGACCTGGGTTCGATTCCTGGCCAATGTATGTGAGTTGTCTTTTGAAATCCTACAATTCCCTAAGCACGCTCATTTTTCTCTTGGATATATCATAATGGTACATGCTAGGCTGGCTTCAGCATGTAGTGTTGGTGGGGGTATAGTGGTGAAGAGAGCTGTCTACCAAGCACTAGACCTGGGTTCAATTCCCGGCCAAGGTATGTAAGCTGGCTTTTGAAATCCTACAATTACCTGGAAGACAAAACCCTCCTCCCTCTGGGAGAAGGGAGAAGGGAGAAAAAGGACTAAGGGAATAGTCAATAGGTTCTATGGGCTACCATTTAGCATAAATAAGGTTCCATTTGCGATCATTTTAATTTTTCCGTCGGAATCCGGAATTCCGCGGAATTTCGCAAAAATCTGGCGGAATTTTCATAGCGGAATTCAGCGCTGGCGGAATCCACGGATTCCGGCGAAACGGAATTTGCTCTTTCTGATCATTCCTAACCATAACACATGTACGTGAGAAAAGATGCTGCTTTTAGAAGGGAAGGTGGCTCTGACTGGGGAGGAGGGCAAATTCAGTGTTTGCCATAGGCTCTACAGTATATTACCCAGATGCGCCCCTGGGGACATTTGGGGGCCGCCTCTTGCCACCCTGTAATTGTTGCTGCCCTGGAGCACCTGATTCAGACTCCCTGTACACTACAAATCCGATTTGTGATTTCGATTTTCCCTGAATGCTATCAACAGAAAAACGCAGAAAAAACGCAGCATGCAGTAACGATTAATAATTGGAAATCGTTATCGCATGTAAAAAACGATTAAAAATCGGAATCGCATGCAGTGTGCAGGGGGCCTCACTTTGTTTCATTGAAGAACCACCCCTCTGACGCTATTAAAAGGGACAAGACTTGGGAGCTGTAGGGTTCTGGGTAATTGCCCTGATGCCTTAATGGACGTTCCAGCCCTGCACACACACACACACATACACAGTCACACACAGGCACAAACACAATCAAAGACACACGCACACACTAGCGCTGCACTTCAATCAGGTCTTCAAAGTAATGGAAGGTATGAATGCGTCGTCAGGCATGGAGGTCATCAGTCATCAGTTATTTCTGTAAGCAGAGTGTGCTGGTGTCGCGTTTACCTTCTCGTGAAGCAGAATGCGGTTACTTTGCGGAGTCTTGAAAAGAGTTTGTGTCACAAGACAATAAAACATAACTGTTTCTGCTGCTCCCGCCTTGTGTTTTATTAGGAATTTAATGCAGGCTCCTCTGATCTCTATCCATGCACTGTCGCTCCAAGAAGCTTTGTGTGAAGAGTAGATTGGCTCTACAAGGACTTGAATTATTGCCGAGATGATATTCGGATCTGTTCTGTACGGTGACAGGGAACGAGGTGGAGGGATGCTGTGCAGAACAATATCTAATTGAATCAAGCTTCCTCTCCCGAGACGTTATTTCACAATCCATACTGATAGTGTCAACTGTCAAACATGAATGACTTAGAACAAGAGCGGGAGGCATGTGCAAACCGCGGGACTCCAGCTGTGCTCCTCCACACAAGCTCACGGCGTCGATCTTACTGGGAATTATGAAAAGGTGGAGAGTGAGCATAAACCACTCTACCCAACAGAGCCCCACCTTGCTGGGGGGTCCGCTCTGCTGGCTGGCCTTTATAGGGAACTTAAAAGTGGGGCCGGTCATTAGCGATGAGCAATATAAAAACATTTACCGGCAGAGCCGGGACAAGGTCCTCCAGCACCCAAGGCTGAGACACCAAAGTGCGCCCCTCCATCCATCCCTCCCACCCCAGCCATCACACACTGATTGCTGTTAGCCACAGGGCCCACAACCTCCCCAACACCTTAATATCTAGTTATCTGGCTTGCAATCACTGCCATGTATCCCCTTTTCTTATTTCTTTCTGCTTCAAACACAATTAGGAATGACAGCTGAATGAATTCTGCGCCCCCTCCTACACTGCGCCCTGAGGCTGGAGCCTCTCCAGCCTATGCCTCGGCCCGGCCCTGTTTACCGGTACTTCTGTAGAGGGCTTACAGTGTACCTGAGGTGAAGGAACAGAATAACAGAAAAGAGAAAAAAAATGGATACTCAGCCGCCAGTGATGTAACTACAATTCATGTGCCCCCAACCAGGGGCATAACAATAGACCCTGCAAGAGATGCAGCTGCAGGGGGCCCCAGAAGTCGCAGGGGGCACCGTGAAAGGAGAAGTTTCTTTTCCCTGTCCTGAGAGACTGACAACTAAGGGCAAAGAGAGAAATAACTTTCTGCTCTCTGCACAATTGTTCTGATGACTGCATCTGCTCAGTCACTGATAAGGAATCATACAAAGTTTTGTAGACAAAGATTTGTAGACAGTTACTATTCAGTGTGTAGCAGGATCTTGTGTACAACTGTGCCCTGCCCCCAGCTTCTCCACCCCCTCCCCAAGTGCTGTGTACTGTAGAGATGCTGCCAGAGAGGTCTGCAGAGCCCTCACCCCCAGACTCTCTACCCCTCCCAAAGTGCTGTGTACTGTAGTGATGCTGCCAGAGAGGTCTGCAGAGCCCCGCCCCCAGCTTCTCCACCCCCTCCCCAAGTGCTGTGTACTGTAGTGATGCTGGATGAATCTGCAGAGCCAGTTCTGCTGCTTCAGAGATGGACAGAGTGAGTGTAATAAGCTGAGGCTGGGAGCACACTCGTCTGTCAGTTCTCTGTATGCATTTTCTGCACACCATATGTGTCTGTATGTGTGAAAACATACCCGGTTCATCACAGAAGCTAATGTAACTGATAGAGAAAATGCATGCAGTGCTTCACTGCTGCTTTTACCTGCATGGGGAAAACACATTCAAGTGTGCACTAACCAATAGATTAATGTTGGTTCTCAGTTTACCTGTGCAGAAAGCGAGGGGGGAGTATCCAAAGTTTTGCCAGTGGGTCCAGTGATTTCTAGTTACGCCCCTGCCCCCAACGAAACATTCACGGGAACCCTTCATGGGATTGGCTGTGCTAGACCTTCTATTGAGAACCAAGTATTAAGAAGATGATATGGCGATACTAGACCTCCCATTGAGAAACGAGGGTTTAGAAGATGATTTGGCAATACTAGACCTCCTATTGAGAAACGAGGGTTTAGAAGATGATTTGGCAATACTAGACCTCCTATTGAGAAACGAGGGTTTAGAAGATGTTTTGGCGGTACTAGACCTCCCATTGAGAAATTTAGATTTAGAAGATGTTTTGGCGGTACTAGACCTCCCATTGAGAAATTTGGATTTAGAAGATGTTTTGGTGGTACTAGACCTCCCATTGAGAAATTTGGATTTAGAAGATGTTTTGGCAATACTAGACCTCCCATTGGGAAATTTGGATTTAGAAGATGTTTTGGCAGTACTAGACCTCCCATTGAGAAATTTGGATTTAGAAGATGTTTTGGCAGTACTAGACCTCCCATTGAAAAATTTAGATTTAGAAGATGTTTTGGCAGTACTAGACCTCCCATTGAGAAACGAGGGTTTAGAAGGTGTTTTGGCGGTACTAGATCTCCTATTGAGAAACGAGGGTTTAGAAGATGTTTTGGCTGTACTAGACCTCCCATTGAGAAATTTGGATTTAGAAGATATTTTAGCGATACTAGGCCCGCTATTGAGAACCTAGGGTTTAGAAGATGTTTTGTCAGTATCCAGATACATAAGTATGCCATACACACATTGGGGTTGATTCATCAACCTGCACTGCTAAAGCAGCACAGCTTAATGACAGGAGCACAAGCTCAGCGTCGCACACTATGCTGCGGTAGTGCATCTAGCGTGCACTGGCAACTTACGTTCACACCTTCGAACTAACCGACGATCCACTGAACCTGAGCCTAAATGGACGTGATCCCCGCATTGTCACTTGACAGGCAGCCTAATGGGCCAATCAAAATGTGGGGATCGCGTCCAATAAATCCACTGGACCTGCCGGGGCTTAGGGTGGGTTCAGCGGATAGGCTGTTAGTTAGAAGGTGTGAGCGTAAGTTACCAGTGCACGCTAGATGCACTATATAGTGTGCGCTGAGCTTGCGCTCCGGTCATTAAGCTGCACTGCTTTAGCAGTGCAGCTTGATGAATCCACCCCATTGAGTTTTACTGGCAGATTCTATCACTGGTCAGACAAGGCAGGAGAGCGGTGGTAGATTGATGATCCATAGCGTTACATTGTATCCAACAGTGCAATGCTGCAAGTCAATAGATTTTCAATTGATTTCATGGTAAAAACATTGAAAATCTGTTTCCAGTGTATGGGGGAATTTAATCCCTCTCTGAGTGGCTATTTAATTTTTTCAAACAAAGTTTATTGACTTTTCAAAAATATTCACCCAAAACATTGACAGCAGGTAATCACAATAGAATAGGAATTCGGTAAAGTGGTCACACTTCACGACCATAAAGACGTTTAAACATAAGGCTCCTTGCTTTCTTTCATTGTCCATTGTGTCTATACAAGTCCAAAAATAAAATATATACCACTAGACCTCAACCTCCCTGGCGCTACGCAGTTTCAGTGGCTGCGTCCGTGGGAGGGATTTTTTTAATTAAAAGGGTTTTTTTCGTATGTTTGCTAGTACTAGGCTAGCTAACTATGTGGCTCAAGTTCCCCGGCACCCCTCCGCGATTGCCGCCGGCAACACTCACCCATCCGCGATCCCGCGAGAGCCGCAGCTTCCCAATTAGCATCACTAGTTGCTATGGCGACGATCGGACATGACGTCATCGATGTCATGACGTCATGCGCAGTTCCAATCCTCCCCATAGCGAAGCTGGGTACCGATTGGGAGGCTGGGCCATCGCGGGATCCCTGGGGGGTATGTATACCGGAGGTGATCGGGGGTGATTGGAGGGGACTGGAGGGACTTGGCTCACATAGTTAGCTAGCCAAGTGCTAGCTTAAAGGGGAACTTCAGCCTAAACAAACATGCTGTCATCAAGTTACATTAGTTATGTTAATTAGAATAGATAGGTAATATAATCTCTTACCCACTCTGTTTTAAAAGAACAGGCAAATGTTTGTGATTTCATGGGGGCTGCCATCTTTGTCATGGGGGCAGCCATCTTTTTGGTTGAAAGGAGGTGACAAGGAGCAGGAGACACAGTTCCAACTATCCTGTGTCCTGATTACCCCTCCCAGCTGCACGCGCTAGGCTTCAAATGTCAAATTCAAAATGTAAGAAAAAAAATGCACCAAAACAGCAGAACGAGAACAACAAAATCAGAAATCCCATCATGCTTTGCACAGCATCAGGGGAAAAAAGCCTGGGCAGTTTTCTTCTGTGCAGCTAAAAATGAGGCTTGTATAAGAGAAACAAAGTTCTGATGCTGTGAAACTGTTAAAGAAACACAAAGCCTTTTCAGTGCTGCTGAGTCGATTTTTAGTCCGGAGGTTCACCTTAACAAAATACAACAAATTTCATTTTAAAAAAATCCTCTCGGGGCAATGTGATCCCCTGCGGCGGCTAGCCCGACCCTGTGCCGGGCTTACCGCCAGGGAGGTTAATAAATGAAAGAACTTTTTGTCCTCCCCCCCCCCCCCTTCTTCTCCCCACAGTCATCTCTGGCAATCAAATATCAATGGCATATCTATCCCCGTATTTCTAATTTCCAAAGTGTGCCTGATGCGAGATTTCATTCTTTACCCCGTGTATGAGATTGAAGTTGACCAAAATAAAGGTAATGTTGTTTAGGAATGGCATATGTTTTACAAATATCCAAAAATGACATCAATTTGCCTTCTCTCAGATTTACAAGACTTCCCAATCTCTCCACTCCCTTTTTTTGCCAGTCAAGGAAACCTCTATGCGCCATACTAGCCTCAAAACCTGGGTGCCCCCACAAAGGCATGTAGTTAGATAATTGAAAAGGCAAAGAAAAATAAGTCTAATCTCCTTCCAAGATACCATTGTGTCTGATGATTTTACTCAATTTAATTTTCGGAGGAGCTAGCTTGAAGGGAGTATGGAGAAGGCCCACCAAGTTCCAAGGTTCTGCAAATGAGGATTCCAATTCATAGTTAGAATAGAAGCTAGTCTTGTTTATTAAATCTCTGACATTTCGGGTGAGGCAGGACAAATTATACCGCCGGATATCTGGCAGTGCTAAGCCTCCCCAATCTTTCGGAAGTTTTAATTTAGAGGGCAATCCTTACTTTGCCCTGCTTACATAAATGAGTGGCAATTTTAAAGAGAAACTCCAGTGAAAATAATGTAATAAAAAAAGTGCTTCATGTTAACAATAATTATGTATACATGATTTAGTCAGTGTTTGCCTATTGTAAAATCTTTTAAATCTCTGATTTACATTCTGAAATGTATCACATGGTGACATTTTCACTGCTGGCCGGTGATGTAGCTGCTGCATGCTTTTTTGGCAGTTGGGAACAGCTGTAAACAGCTATTTCCCACAATGCAACAAGGTTCACAGACAGGAAGCTGCCAGGAGTACCACGGTCCTCAGAGTTTCTTGTGGGAGGGGTTTCACCACAATATCAGTCATACAGCGCCCCCTGATGATCCGTTTGTGAAAAGGAATAGATTTCTAATGGGAAAGGGGGTATCAGCTACTGATTGGGATGAAGTTCAATTCTTGGTCATGGCTCTTTAAGGTGGCCACACACCATACAGTTTAAATTTCTATTCAATTCAAGAAGTACAATCAGATTGTCTGATTGATTGCTACCTTTGAAAAACTGACCAATGTACCACACACGTGTGCTTAATTTTTCTATGAAAAAAAGATTGAAAACTTTGAGAAAATGACTTGGGTTTTTACATTAACCACTTAACGACCGCCCCCAGCCGATGGGCGGCGGCAAAGTCCGGGCCCAAACGACCGCAATACGCCCATCGGCGGGGGCGGCTGCGGGAGTGGCTATGCGGCGATCGCGTCATTCGTGACGCGATCAGCCGCCGGGGACTGGCTCCGCCCCCCATTCGCCGTAACCCGCCGGCCGTTCGGAAGCGCCGGCGGGTTACTGGCATCCGGATCGCCGCTGCAACAGTGTATAATAGGCTTTGTAATGTATACAAAGCCTATTATACTGGCTGCCTCCTGCCCTGGTGGTCCCAGTGTCCGAGGGACCACCAGGGCAGGCTGCAGCCACCCTAGTCTGCACCCAAGCACACTGATTTCCCCCCCCCTGCCCCCTGATCGCCCACAGCACCCCTCAGACCCCCCCCTGCCCACCCCCCAGACCACTGTTTGCACCCAGTCACCCTCCTAATCACCCATCAATCACTCCCTGTCACTATCTGTCAACGCTATTTTTTTTTTAAGTCCCTAATCTGCCCCCTACTCCCTCCTGATCACCCCCCCACCCCTCAGATTCTCCCCAGACCCCCCCCCAGACCCCCCCCCCGTGTACTGTATGCATCTATCCCCCCTGATCACCTGTCAATCACCTGTCAATCACCTGTCAATCACCCGTCAATCACCCCCTGTCACTGCCACCCATCAATCAGCCCCTGATCTGCCCCTTGCGGGCAATCTGATCACCCCCCCACACCAATAGATCGCCCGCAGATCCGACATCAGATCACCTCCCAAATCCATTGTTTACATCTATTCTCTCCTCTAAACACCCACTAATTACCCATCAATCACCCCCTATCACCACCTGTCACTGTTACCCATCAGATTAGACCCTAATCTGCCCCTTGCGGGCACCCAATCACCTGCCCACACGCTCAGATTGCCCTCAGACCCCCCCCTTATCAATTCGCCCGTGCAATATTTACATCTGTTATTCCGGGTAATAACCCACTGATCACCTGTCAATCACCCATCAATCACCCCCTGTCACTGCCACCCATCAATCACCCCCTGTCACTGCCACCCATCAATCAGCCCCTAACCTGCCCCTTGCGGGCAATCTGATCACCCACCCACACCAATAGATCGCCCGCAGATCCGACATCAGATCACCTCCCAAATCCATTGTTTACATCTATTCTCTCCTCTAAACACCCACTAATTACCCATCAATCACCCCCTATCACCACCTGTCACTGTTACCCATCAGATTAGACCCTAATCTGCCCCTTGCGGGCACCCAATCACCCGCCCACACGCTCAGATTGCCCTCAGACCCCCCCCTTATCAATTTGCCCGTGCAATATTTACATCTGTTATTCCGGGTAATAACCCACTGATCACCTGTCAATCACCCATCAATCACCCCCTGTCACTGCCACCCATCAATCACCCCCTGTCACTGCCACCCATCAATCAGCCCCTAACCTGCCCCTTGCAGGCAATCTGATCACCCACCCACACCAATAGATCGCCCGCAGATCCGACATCAGATCACCTCCCAAATCCATTGTTTACATCTATTCTATCCTCTAAACACCCACTAATTACCCATCAATCACCCCCTATCACCACCTGTCACTGTTACCCATCAGATTAGACCCTAATCTGCCCCTTGCGGGCACCCAATCACCCGCCCACACCTCAGAACGCCCTCAGACCCCAGCCCTGATCACCTCGCCAGTGCATTGCTTGCATCTATTTCCCCCCTCTAATCACACCTTGAGACACCCATCAATCACCTCCTGTCACCCCCTAGCACACCTACCCATCAGATCAGGCCCTAATTTGCCCCGTGTGGGCTCCTGATCACTCGGCCAAACCCTCAGATCCCCCTCAGACCCCCTTCCGATCACCTCCACAGTGCATTGATTGCATCTATTTTCCCCTCTAACCGCCCCCTGAGACACCCATCAATCACCTCCTGTCACCCCCCTAGCACTCCTATCCATCAGATCAGGCCCAATACATCCTGTCATCTAAGAGGCCACCCTGCTTATGACCGATTCCACAAAATTTGCCCCCTCATAGACCACCTGTCATCAAAATTTGCAGATGCTTATACCCCTGAACAGTCATTTTGAGAAATTTGGTTTCCAGACTACTCACAGTTTTGGGCCCGTAAAATGCCAGGGCAGTATAGGAACCCCACAAGTGACCCCATTTTAGAAAGAAGACACCCCAAGGTATTCTGTTAGGTGTATGATGAGTTCATAGAATATTTTATTTTTTGTCAAAAGTTAGCGGAAATTGGATTGTTATTGTTTTTTTCACAAAGTGTCATTTTTCACTAACTTGTGAGAAAAAATAAAATCTTCTATGAACTCACCATACCCCTAACGGAATACCTTGGGGTGTCTTCTTTCTAAAATGGGGTCACTTGTGGGGTTCCTATACTGCCCTGGCATTTTAGGGGCCCTAAACCGTGAGGAGTAGTCTAGAAAACAAATGCCTCAAAATGACCTGTGAATAGGACGTTGGGCCCCTTAGCGCACCTAGGCTGCAAAAAAGTGTCACACATGTGGTATCGCCATACTCAGGAGAAGTAGTATAATGTGTTTTGTGGTGTATTTTTACACATACCCATGCTGGGTGGGAGAAATCTCTCTGTAAATGGACAATTGTGTGTAAAACAAATAAAAAAATGTGTCATTTACAGAGATATTTCTCCCACCCAGCATGGTTATATGTAAAAATACACCACAAAACACATTATACTACTTCTTCTGAGTACGGCGATACCACATGTGTGACACTTTTTTGCAGCCTAACTGTGCTAAGGGGCCCAAAGTCCAATGAGTACCTTTAGGATTTCACAGGTCATTTTGAGACATTTGGGTTCAAGACTACTCCTCACGGTTTAGGGCCCCTAAAATGCCAGGGCAGTATAGGAACCCCACAAGTGACCCCATTTTAGAAAGAAGACACCCCAAGGTATTCTTTTAGGTGTATGATGAGTTCATAGAAGATTTTATTTTTTGTCACAAGTTAGCGGAAATTGATATGTATTGTTTTTTTTTTCACAAAGTGTCATTTTCCGCTAACTTGTGACAAAAAAAAAATCTTCTATGAACTCACCATACTCCTAACAGAATACCTTGGGGTGTCTTCTTTCTAAAATGGGGTCACTTGTGGGGTTCCTATACTGCCCTGGCATTTTAGGGGCCCTAAACCGTGAGGAGTAGTCTAGAATCCAAATGCCTCAAAATGACCTGTGAATAGGACGTTAGGCCCCTTAGCGCACCTAGGTTGCAAAAAAGTGTCACACATGTGGTATCGCCGTACTCAGAAGAAGTAGTATAATGTGTTTTGGGGTGTATTTTTATACATACCCATGCTGGGTGGGAGAAATCTCTCTGTAAATGGACAATTGTGTGTAAAAAAAATCAAATAATTGTCATTTACAGAGATATTTCTCCCACCCAGCATGGGTATGTGTAAAAATACACCCCAAAACACATTATACTACTTCTCCTGAGTACGGCGGTACCACATGTGTGGCACTTTTTTGCACCCTAAGTGCGCTAAGGGGCCCAAAGTCCAATGAGTACCTTTAGGATTTCACAGGTCATTTTGCCACATTTGGTTTCAAGACTACTCCTCACGGTTTAGGGCCCCTAAAATACCAGGGCAGTATAGGAACCCCACAAATGACTCCATTTTAGAAAGAAGACACCCCAAGGTATTCCGTTAGGAGAATGGCGAGTTCATAGAAGATTTTATTTTTTGTCACAAGTTAGCGGAAAATGACACTTTGTGAAAAAAAACAATTAAAATCAATTTCCGCTAACTTGTGACAAAAAAAAAAAATCTTCTATGAACTCACCATACATCTAACGGAATACCTTGGGGTGTCTTCTTTCTAAAATGGGGTAATTTGTGGGGTTCCTATACTGTCCTGGCATTTTAGGGGCCCTAAACCGTGAGGAGTAGTCTTGAAACGAAATTTCTCAAAATGACCTGTGAAATCCTAAAGGTACTCATTGGACTTTGGGCCCCTTAGCGCAGTTAGGGTGCAAAAAAGTGCCACACATGTGGTATCGCCGTACTCAGGAGAAGTAGTATAATGTGTTTTGGGGTGTATTTTTCCACATACCCATGCTGAGTGGGAGAAATATCTCTATAAATAGACAATTGTGTGTAAAAAAAATAAAAAAATTGTCATTTACGGAGATATTTCTCCCACCCAGCATGTGTATGTGTAAAAATACACCCCAAAACACATTATACTACTTTTCCTGAGTATGGCAATACCACATGTGTGGCACTTTTTTGCGGCCTAACTGCGCTAAGGGGCCCAAAGTCCAATGAGCATCTTTAGGCTTTACAGGGGTGCTTACAATTAGGCACCCCCCAAATGCCAGGACAGTAAACACACCCCACAAATGACCCCTTTCTGGAAAGTAGACACTTCAAGGTATTCAGAGAGGAGCATAGTGAGTCCGTGGCAGATTTCATTTTTTTTTGTCGCAAGTTAGAAGAAATGGAAACTTTTTTTTTTTTTTTTTTTTTGTCACAAACTGTCATTTTCCGCTAACTTGTGACAAAAAATAAAATCTTCTATGAACTCACCATGCCTCTCACTGAATACTTTGGGATGTCTTCTTTCCAAAATGGGGTCATTTGGGGGGTATTTGTACTATCCTGGAATTTTAGCCCCTCATGAAACATGACAGGTGCGCAGAAAAGTCAGAGATGCTTGAAAATGGGAAAATTCACTTTTGGCACCATAGTTTGTAAACGCTATAACTTTTACCCAATCCAATAAATATACACTAAATGTTTTTTTTTTTATCAAAGACATGTAGCAGAATAACTTTCGCGCTCAAATGTATAGGAAATTTTACTTTATTTGAAAAATGACAGCACAGAAAGTTAAAAAAGTCATTTTTTTGACAAAATTCATGTCTTTTTTGATGTATATAATAAAAAGTAAAACTCGCAGCAGCAATCAAATAGCATCAAAAGAAAGCTGTATTAGTGACAAGAAAAGGAGGTAAAATTCATTTAGGTGGTAGGTTGTATGACCGAGCAATAAACCGTGAAAGCTGCAGTGGTCTGAATGGAGAAAAAGGCTCTGGTCCTTAAGGGGCGAAAAGACTGTGGTCCTGAAGTGGTTAATAAATTGACAATTTACCCTACACCATTAAATTGTCATAAAAATTTATCAGAAAAACCCACCACTCCCGATCGACTTATATCAGAAAAAAAAAAAGGAACATCCGAATTTTAAAAAAGTTTTCATTTTTTCTGTCCAACTGATTGTTTTTACGGAATTGGATCAATTTATTGTATTGTGTGTGGCCACCTTAAATGTGTATGAGTATCTTAACCACCCCTCAGGGCTGATTCACACCACAAGAGCTTTTTAAGTGCTAGAGATTTTAAAAGCTCTTGCTAATGCAATGCTATGGGGGATTTTTACAAAATCACATCGCTCCAGTGTGCACACACACATAGGATAACATTAACAAGAGGTTTTAAAATCACAAAACGCTCAGAAATGCTCTTGTACTGTGAACGAGCCCCTAAAGAGACACTGAAGCCTCTTTAAAATCCGTTTTTTATAACAAAATCCTGTTTAACATATTAGCCCTAACTAATCCTCCTCTTATCTAATTCCCCCCTAACATTAATTTTTCCTCTCCCCTGCAAAATCCACGACTTTCTTGGTCGTGCATTTTGCTGCCCTGTGTGCTTCCGTGTGAGGCAGAGCTTTGAGCTGAAGCCCTGCCTCACAAGCATCTGTCAGTGCGGATCTCCGCCTCTCCCCCGCTCCTCTCAGCGAAGGAAGACTGAGAGGGGCGGGGGAGAGGCGGAGATCCGCCGCTGACAGACGTGTGTGAGGCAGGGCTGTGGCTCATAGCTCTGCCTCACACGGAAGCACTGCCCGGAGTGCCCCCCGGGGAGTTTGGGGGGATTTAGTTAGCATAGAGCGGCGGGGATGCGACGGTTTAGGCAGGGCTATTATGTTAAAGGGAATTTTGTAATAAAAAACAGATTTTTTTAGAGACTTCAGAGTGTCTTTAAAGAGACTCTGTAACAAAAATTGCATCCTGTTTTTTATCATCCTACAAGTTCCAAAAGCTATTCTAATGTGTTCTGGCTTACTGCAGCATGTTCTACTATCACCATCTCTGTAATAAATCAACTTATCTCTCTCTTGTCAGACTTGTCAGCCTGTGTCTGGAAGGCTGCCAAGTTCTTCAGTGTTGTGGTTCTGCTATGAACTCCCCCTTCCAGGCCCCTCTATGCACACTGCCTGTGTTTTATTTAGATTAGAGCAGCTTCTCTCTTCTCTCTTATCTTTTACAAGCTGGATAAATCGTCCTCTGAGCTGGCTGGGCTTTCACATAGGGAGGAATTACAGACAAGGGCAAAGCTGTCTGCAGGAAGAAAAGAGCAGCCTGAAACTTCAGTGCATGAGAACTGCAGGGGGAAAGAAACACACAAATGATCTCTTGAGATTCAAAAGGAAGACTGTATACAGCCTGCTTGTGTATGGATGTATTTTCTATGTGTGGACATGCTGTACATCAACCTACTTCCTGTTTTGGTGGCCATTTTGTTTGTTTATAAACAAACGTTTTAAAACTGTTTTTAACCACTTTTAATGCGGCGAGGAGCGGCGAAATTGTGACAGAGGGTAATAGGAGATGTCCCCTAACACACTGGTATGTTTACTTTTGTGCGATTTTAACAATACAGATTCTCTTTAAGGACCAGAGACCGCTGGTACATAAAATTAGGTCCAAACGATGTCACGCCGCACAGATTTGCATCTATTGATGTTCATTCAGATTCTGTGGAAATGAAATTTTTGCATTTCTGATCAGGAATTGGAGTAACCAAGCAGCTCGGGGTACAGGGGACTAATAGAGACCAAAAAGCCATCCTACTAAAAAGCAATGGTTAATGCTTAATTCCTTCTGTTTTAAAGAATAAGTCAGAACAAATAAAAATCCACTTACCTGGGGCTTCCTCCAGCCCCTAGCAGCCACCCTGTGCCCTCGCTGCAGCTCCGGTGGCTCATGGGCTACTCCACTACAGATGCTGACCTCCCCATCTGTGCTCCACTGCACGGGTCACGTGGTCGCGCTGATGTCATCGGAACGATATTGTGTCCGATGACGTCAGCGCAACCATGTGACCCGCGCCGTGGAGCACAGAAAAAGCCGACCCGGAAGCCGAGGTGGTTGCATTAGTTTTTCAAATTCTATTTTATTTTATGTTGTGAGGTCTGTGCCTTCACTTGGGATTTCTTGTCCCGCTATTTTGCTCACTCTGTAATAACTGATGATCGTAATCAGCTAATTACGATTACGCATAATTACACATACATTTTCGCAGTTACGCCCATATTTTATTACAAATTCGCAATCCAATTAACTTAGTTTAACTATGCATAATTACGCATGAATTTATGCGTGATTTATGCGTAATTACCGCCGACTTTGGCGGTGAATAGCTAAGCCCCCAAAAATCGATTTTAAAAATTCAAAGAAAAATGTTTTTTAAACTCTGAAAAAAAAATTTATTTGTATTTTTAAAATCGATTTTCTCAACATCTACTTTTTTTTAACAATTCTTTTTTTTTACCTTGTAACCTCTATTCTCCTTAACATATACCATATATACTCGCATACAAGCCAAATTTTTGACCCCCAAAAAGTGGGTCAACAGTTGGGGTGTCGGCTTGAATGCGAGTCATGTGGTCATGAGTAATTATGAATACTTACAATTAAATATGAAATGAATTACACTTTTCCCTGATATTTTGCATTATGATTATGATGCATAATTGCAAATTACGATGCGTAATTACACATAGGCGTAATTTCTGCTCATTCCTATCAGTAATATAGTGGCAACCTTCACCAGTAACACATCCTGGCTATGAACAATCGCTCCCACCACATCAATATACAACACGTCGTCCCTCCACTCCAGCACTTGTGGTTTCTATGGCCGATGAGGAATGGCTGGCGGCACTTCCTGCCTGGGGCAACCCAGTGTAACTGGAAGAGAACAAAGATGCTATAAAGTGCTGGATATTTCTTTGGACAAACTGCTCCTGCCCTTATTCCCTTCTATGTCCGCTTATGTGGACAGCTATCATGGAGACTGCTTTAGGGGATGGTATACTAGAAAGAGGCTGGAGAACTGACTATAAATGTCAGGGCTGTGTACATAATATTAATGGGGTTCGGCAGAGCTTGATATGCAGACCAGGAAATTAAAGTCATACCAGCAACTAGTCAAAGTAAACTTGGAAGAGTCTAATGTGAAAAATGTAGATACTTACCTTGGAAGAGGCTTCCCCGGTTCCTCTCCTTACCTCCATTCTAGCACTTGGACCCCAAAGTCACATGGAGCTCACACCTGCGCAGTAGCATGGAGTCACTGCTTGGGCTCTGTGCATGTTCCTGGATCACCAGGAGATAGCACTGTCTCATCACACACCAGGATGTAAAGAAGATGTGTGGAGCTCTGGAATTCAGGCTGTGTGTGCAGCACAGGAGATAGCACTGTCTCATCGCACACCAGGATGTAAGGAAGATGCACGGAGCTCTGGTATTCAGACTGTGTGTGCCGCACAGGAGATAGCGCTGTCTCATCGCACACCAGGAAGTAAGGAAGATGTGTGGAGCTCTGGAATTTAGACTGTGTGTGCCGCACAGGAGATAGCACTGTCTCATTGCACACCAGGATGTAAGGAAGATGCACGGAGCTCTGGAATTCAGACTGTGTGTGCAGCACAGGAGATAGCACTGTCTTATCGCACACCAGGAAGTAAGGAAGATGCACAAAGCTCTGGAATTCAGACTGTGTGTGCTGCACAGGAGATAACACTGTCTCATCGCACACCAGGAAGTAAGGAAGATGCACAAAGCTCTGGAATTCAGACTGTGTGTGCCGCACAGGAGATAGCACTGTCTCATCGCGCACCAGGAAGTAAGGAAGATGCACGGAGCTCTGGAATTCAGACTGTGTGTGCAGCACAGGAGATAGCACTGTCTTATCGCACACCAGGAAGTAAGGAAGATGCACAAAGCTCTGGAATTCAGACTGTGTGTGCTGCACAGGAGATAACACTGTCTCATCGCACACCAGGAAGTAAGGAAGATGCACAAAGCTCTGGAATTCAGACTGTGTGTGCCGCACAGGAGATAGCACTGTCTCATCGCGCACCAGGAAGTAAGGAAGATGCACGGAGCTCTGGAATTCAGACTGTGTGTGCAGCACAGGAGATAGCACTGTCTTATCGCACACCAGGAAGTAAGGAAGATGCACAAAGCTCTGGAATTCAGACTGTGTGTGCTGCACAGGAGATAACACTGTCTCATCGCACACCAGGAAGTAAGGAAGATGCACGGAGCTCTGGAATTCAGACTGTGTGTGCAGCACAGGAGATAGCACTGTCTCATCGCACACCAGAATGTAAGGAAGATGCACGAAGCTCTGGATTTCAGACTGTGTGTGCCGCACAGGAGATAGCGCTGTCTCATGGCACACCAGGAAGTAAGGAAGATGTGTGGAGCTCTGGAATTTAGACTGTGTGTGCCGCACAGGAGATAGCACTGTCTCATTGCACACCAGGATGTAAGGAAGATGCACGGAGCTCTGGAATTCAGGCTGTGTGTGCAGCACAGGAGATAGCACTGTCTCATCACACACCAGGATGTAAGGAAGATGCACGGAGCTCTGGAATTCATACTGTGTGTGCAGCACAGGAGATAGCACTGTCTTATCGCACACCAGGAAGTAAGGAAGATGCACAAAGCTCTGGAATTCAGACTGTGTGTGCTGCACAGGAGATAACACTGTCTCATCGCACACCAGGATGTAAGGAAGATGCACAAAGCTCTGGAATTCAGACTGTGTGTGCCGCACAGGAGATAGCACTGTCTCATCGCGCACCAGAAAGTAAGGAAGATGCACGGAGCTCTGGAATTCAGACTGTGTGTGCAGCACAGGAGATAGCACTGTCTCATCGCACACCAGAATGTAAGGAAGATGCACGAAGCTCTGGATTTCAGACTGTGTGTGCCGCACAGGAGATAGCGCTGTCTCATCGCACACCAGGAAGTAAGGAAGATGCACGGAGCTCTGGAATTCAGACTGTGTGTGCAGCACAGGAGATAGCACTGTCTCATCGCACACCAGAATGTAAGGAAGATGCACGAAGCTCTGGATTTCAGACTGTGTGTGCCGCACAGGAGATAGCACTGTCTCATCGCGCACCAGAAAGTAAGGAAGATGCACGGAGCTCTGGAATTCAGACTGTGTGTGCAGCACAGGAGATAGCACTGTCTCATCGCACACCAGAATGTAAGGAAGATGCACGAAGCTCTGGATTTCAGACTGTGTGTGCCGCACAGGAGATAGCACTGTCTCATCACACTCCAGGAAGTAAGGAAGATGCATGGAGCTCTGGAATTCAGACTGTGTGTGCAGCACAGGAGATAACACTGTCTCATCGCACACCAGGAAGTAAGGAAGATGCATGGAGCTCTGGAATTCATACTGTGTACAACACAGCAGGGCGGCTTCGGAGCAGGAGAGATGGTTTACTTTCACATGCAGCCTGTTATCTTTCCCCTGATCCTGCTGCCCTTCTGCTTTTTCAGCGCCCAATGCCATGGCCTTTGTGGCCTTTACACAAATCCGTCCCTGGGTATGGCCCAGCTATACTCCAAATCGTGATTGCCTTCCCAATTGTAATGACAGTCTGATCTCAATGAATGATGTATTGAAGCAATATTATCCATAGGATCGTGTATATCGTGACATTTTTGGCAGATGAGTGGGTGAGGCTTTACGTCGCATTAGGGAAATCACACCTAAATCACATAGAACTAAGCTAGCTATGCGATTTTTGTGTTTTCCCATTCTCAATCACAAGAAAACTGCAGCATGCAGAACAATTGCGCTTAGCTTAAAAAAAATGCACATTGTACAATTTTTAATTATTATCGAATTGGATGAAAATTGGTGCCGCCATGTGCATGCCCGATTGATGATGTGACCAACTTTGGGCCGAGACTGTCCATCAGACATGCTGCAAGATGTTGCCGTCGTGGTCGAACAGGTGTGCGGCGGTAACAGCGAGCGATATCAGGAGAAGTGACGACACCCCCGGCTCTGTTCCCCCAGTGTATAAATGTGCATGTAATGTGTGCATTTATACATTATCTGTCCTGTGTCGCGGTGCCCATCCATCTTCTGAATCCGCCAGTCTTCCTTTAGCCCTATACACGCCCCTAGCGCATAGCACACGGTGTGTGTGTGACGTCACACGTGCCACAGCTGCGGTGTGTATGGGGTTAATGGAAGAGCAGCGCACACACATTTATACACTGGTGGAACAGCAGCGAGGCGGCGGATGGGGCGGTTGAGATGGACTCGTCCAATTCCCGTGAGATGACATGCTGAAATCGTTCGGGAATCGGCCTGTGGTGTATGACCAGCCGACAGATCTCTCTTATCAGATTCAATGAAAGATAAATGTGTCTCTTTGTTGAATCTGCCCATCATCACTTAATGTACATCTACCTTAATAAGGGGAAAATCTTCGGTCACTTCATCAGTATGTGAAATCATTGCTGTGTGCATGCATTGTACAGTGTCGTGTAGCTTTATGCTGCAGTGCCTCCCAATGGTATTAATGAATAAATATTGAAGAAATGCACATTTGAATGATCAGTAGAATAAGGACCAACGTGCAGGGAAATGTGTGTTTTAGTTTTGCATAATGTGAAAAGCAGTTTATTGTTTCCTGTGTCCCCAGTTAGTAGAACTGACCCCATTTCCTGTCGTGAGCGGAAATAGGAGAATGAAACCTCTTTTTTTACAGAGTGGAAAAAAGTTTGGACGCCATCAGACTTCAGGTGTTTACTTAAAGAGGACCTGTAACCTAGGATTGAACTTCTTCCCAGTCAGTAGCTGATATCCTCTTTTCCATGAGAAATCTTTACCTTTTCTCAAATAGATCATCAGGGATGTCCGTGTGGCTGATATTGTGGTGAAACCCCTCCCACAGTGTGATGTCATGACCATGGTCCTGACAGTTTGCTATCTGTGAACCTCATTGCATTGTGGGAAATTGCACCTTTTTCCATCTGCCAAGCAAGCAGTAACTCACTCTGTGCATAGAACTCTCAGTAACAAACATTCCGTACAGATCACCTGGCAGAACTAAAGGGCAACAGGACAAAAGGGTGCAAATGGCTAATGGACTAAAAGGACGCACTATAGGCTCCTATGCAAAATATTGGCTATTGGGTGCCAAGGGAGAAATTAGAGCGCCTGTTAAATAATAATTTTTCATTTACAGAATGCATTTTGTAACAGATATGAGACTTGATTCACAATAGCGTGATCACTCAGTTATCACGCCTAAAAGCTTTGCATGTGCAAACTAGGGTGCTAAGTACTTAGCACGTGCAAACTACTTAGCACCCAAGTTAGCACATGCAAAGCCTTTACACTCGAGTTAGCACATGCAAAGCCTTTACACTCGAGTTAGCACATGCAAAACCTTTACACTCGAGTTAGCACATGCAAAGCCTTTACACTCGAGTTTGCATGTTTGCACGTGCAAAGCCTTTACACTCGAGTTTGCATGTTTGCACGTGCAAGCCTTTACACGTGATAACTGAGTTATCACGCTTTAGTGAATCGAGCCCCACGGCTTTGCACATGCAAACTAGGGTGCTAAGTAGTTTGCACGTGCTAACTAAGGTGCTCAGTAGTTTGCATATGCTAATTAGGGTGCTAAGTAGTTTGCACGTGCTAATTAGGGTGCTAAATAGTTTGCACGTGCAAAGCGGCTTTTCACTGCTGTCCTAACACTTAGCACCCTTTAGTGAATCGAGCCCATGGTTTAAAAAATGTTTTGACTATCGTTTCAGTAGGTGGGTTTTTAGGGTTAGTCTTCACCAGGGGGGGTCTTAGTATTAGGCACCAACAGGGGGGGTCTTAGGTTTAGGCATTACCAGGTGGGTCTAAGGGTTAGGGATAGATACAGGGTTCTGTGTGAGAGTAGGGTTAGGTATAATTGCAGTCAAATATCTGTAATATTTTTAATTTCTTTCCTATGCTTAATACAAGTGTAAACATCATTTTATGGCTATAGATGAAATTTTCCAATTTTATTACCGTTATTTCAACATATTTATACTTGATTTTAGATTATGATTTAGAGACCATAACAAATTGTTATAGATCATATCTTAAAATGTTGCCACCAGGGCGGCTCCCCTCTGTGAATCCCTCCACTGGCTTCCTATCCAGTCCAGAATCAGTTTCAAGATATTGTGTCTGACCTACAAATCTGTTCACAAAACCTGCCCAACCTAAATTTCCGATCTTACTCAGAGGTACACACCTACCTGCTCACTCCGCTCTTCCAATGAACTTTGCCTGACCGCCCCCCGCATCACACAGTCCCATGCACGCCTCCAGGACTTCTCAAGAGCTGCTCCAACACTATGGAACTCCCTACCTCCCCCCATTAGGGCAGCCCCCTCCTTCAACATCTTCAAGAAAGCCCTCAAAACTCACCTTTTCACTCTGGCCTACCCCCCTCACAAGTGCTCTAAACCCGCAGCTAATTTCTGGTCCCCTACCTTTCGTGTCCTTACCTCTCCCTCTAGATTGTAAGCCTTTGGGCAGGGTCCTCCTCCTTTTGTGTCCTACCTGATCATGCACCTCCATTACCGTACACCCATCCTATGCATCTGAGTGAACCTAACTTGCCTAATCTCCATGCTGCTATCCAGTGACTGACTAAGCATTACCTTGTACTCATACTGTGCTGCGTGATCTCCATGCTCCATCCAGTGACTAAGCATTACCTTGTACTCATACTGTGCTGTGTGATCTCCATGCTCCATCCAGTGACTAAGCATTACCTTGTACTCATACTGTGCTGTGTGATCTCCATGCTCCATCCAGTGACTAAGTATTACCTTGTACTCATACTGTGCTGTGTGATCTCCATGCTCCATCCAGTGACTAAGCATTACCTTGTACTCATACTGTGCTGTGTGATCTCCATGCCCCATCCAGTGACTAAGCATTACCTTGTACTCATACTGTGCTGTGTGATCTCCATGCTCCCATCCAGTGACTAAGGATTACCTTGTACTCATACTGTGCTGTGTGATCTCCATGCTCCCATCCAGTGACTAAGGATTACCTTGTACTCATACTGTGCTGTGTGATCTCCATGCTGCCATCCAGTGACTAAGCATTGCCTTGTACTCATACTGTGCTGTGTGATCTCCATGCTCCCATCCAGTGACTAAGCATTACCTTGTACTCATACTGTGCTGTGTGATCTCCATGCTCGATCCAGTGACTAAGCATTACCTGGTACTCATACTGTGCTGTGTGATCTCCATGCTCCATCCAGTGACTAAGAATTACCTTGTACTCATACTGTGCTGTGTGATCTCCATGCTCCCATCCAGTGACTAAGCATTACCTTGTACTCATACTGTGCTGTGTGATCTCCATGCTCCATCCAGTGACTAAGCATTACCTGGTACTCATACTGTGCTGTGTGATCTCCATGCTCCCATCCAGTGACTAAACATTACCTTGTACTCATACTGTGCTGCGTGATCTCCATGCTCCATCCAGTGACTAAGCACTACCATGTACTCATACTGTGCTGTGTGATCTCCATGCTAAATCCAGTGACTAAGTATTACCTTGTACTCATACTGTGCTGTGTGATCTCCATGCTCCCATCCAATGACTAAACATTACCTTGTACTCATACTGTGCTGTGTGATCTCCATGCTCCATCCAGTGACTAAGCATTACCTTGTACTCATACTGTGCTGTGTGATCTCCATGCTCCATCCAGTGACTAAGTATTACCTTGTACTCATACTGTGCTGTGTGATCTCCATGCTCCATCCAGTGACTAAGCATTACCTTGTACTCATACTGTGCTGTGTGATCTCCATGCTCCATCCAGTGACTAAGCATTACCTTGTACTCATCCTGTGCTGCGTGATCTCCATGCTCCCATCCAGTGACTAAGCATTACCTTGTACTCATACTGTGCTGTGTGATCTCCATGCTCCCATCCAGTGACTAAACATTACCTTGTACTCATACTGTGCTGTGTGATCTCCATGCTCCATCCAGTGACTAATCATTACCTTGTACTCATACTGTGCTCTGTGATCTCCATGCCCCATCCAGTGACTAAGCATTACCTTGTACTCATACTGTGCTGTGTGATCTCCATGCTCCATCCAGTGACTAATCATTACCTTGTACTCATACTGTGCTGTGTGATCTCCATGCTCCCCTCCAGTGACTAAGCATTACCTTGTACTCATACTGTGCTGTGTGATCTCCATGCTTCCCTCCAGTGACTAAGCATTACCTTGTACTCATCCTGTGCTGCGTGATCTCCATGCTCCCATCCAGTGACTAAGCATTACCTTGTACTCATACTGTGCTGTGTGATCTCCATGCTCCCATCCAGTGACTAAACATTACCTTGTACTCATACTGTGCTGTGTGATCTCCATGCTCCATCCAGTGACTAATCATTACCTTGTACTCATACTGTGCTCTGTGATCTCCATGCTCCATCCAGTGACTAAGTATTACCTTGTACTCATACTGTGCTGTGTGATCTCCATGCTCCATCCAGTGACTAAGTATTACCTTGTACTCATACTGTGCTGTGTGATCTCCATGCTCCATCCAGTGACTAAGCATTACCTTGTACTCATACTGTGCTGTGTGATCTCCATGCTCCATCCAGTGACTAAGCATTACCTTGTACTCATACTGTGCTGCGTGATCTCCATGCTCCATCCAGTGACTAAGCATTACCTTGTACTCATACTGTGCTGTGTGATCTCCATGCTCCATCCAGTGACTAAGCATTACCTTGTACTCATACTGTGCTGCGTGATCTCCATGCTCCATCCAGTGACTAAGCATTACCTTGTACTCATACTGTGCTGCGTGATCTCCATGCTCCATCCAGTGACTAAGCATTACCTTGTACTCATACTGTGCTGTGTGATCTCCATGCCCCCATCCAGTGACTGACTAAGCATTACCTTGTACTCATACTGTGCTGTGTGATCTCCATGCTCCATCCAGTGACTAAGCATTACCTTGTACTCATACTGTGCTGCGTGATCTCCATGCTCCATCCAGTGACTAAGTATTACCTTGTACTCATACTGTGCTGTGTGATCTCCATGCTCCATCCAGTGACTAAGCATTACCTTGTACTCATACTGTGCTGCGTGATCTCCATGCTCCATCCAGTGACTAAGCATTACCTTGTACTCATACTGTGCTGTGTGATCTCCATGCTCCATCCAGTGACTAAGCATTACCTTGTACTCATACTGTGCTGCGTGATCTCCATGCTCCATCCAGTGACTAAGCATTACCTTGTACTCATACTGTGCTGCGTGATCTCCATGCTCCATCCAGTGACTAAGCATTACCTTGTACTCATACTGTGCTGTGTGATCTCCATGCCCCCATCCAGTGACTGACTAAGCATTACCTTGTACTCATACTGTGCTGTGTGATCTCCATGCTCCATCCAGTGACTAAGCATTACCTTGTACTCATACTGTGCTGCGTGATCTCCATGCTCCATCCAGTGACTAAGTATTACCTTGTACTCATACTGTGCTGTGTGATCTCCATGCTCCATCCAGTGACTAAGCATTACCTTGTACTCATACTGTGCTGCGTGATCTCCATGCTCCATCCAGTGACTAAGCATTACCTTGTACTCATACTGTGCTGCATGATCTGGTCTTTCTTGTATTCCTGTATTGTCGTATTGCTGTATGTCACCCCTAAATATTGTCTGTAACCGTAACTAATGTACAGTGCTGCGTAATATGTTGGCGCTTTATAAATACAATAAATTATAAATAATAATAATGTACCGTGCCCTTTTTTCCAGACGCCCGTTAAAGAGACACTGAAGCGAAAAAAATATATGATATAATGAATTGGTTGTGTACTATGAATAATAATTAGAAGATTAGCAGCAAAGAAAATATTCTTATATTTTTATTTTCAGGTATATAGTGTTTTTTCTCTCATTGCATCATTCACTAATATGTGCAGATTACACAACACTCAGCATTCAAAATGATTCTTTCAGAGCAGTCTGTGAACTAATGACCTCTCCTCTGGTAGAGAAAAAGAAAACAGTTGAGATAATAAAAGTCAGAAGACAGCCCTCTCCACGACTTTCAAAGTCGTAGAGCTGAATGGCTTTATTGCATAGACATAACAACTGGGGTTTCTTAACTTTTGCTGTACTGGAAACAATTAGACTGATGTATCTGATCTTAATGTTTTATTTCTTAGCTGTACTACACATACAAATCATAATATCATCATTTTTTTTCCGCTTCAGTGTCTCTTTAAGCTTGTATGCAAACTAAAGATGTCACCACCAGTGATAAACTGAATGTAAATCGGAGAGGAAAGATGTTACAATGGGCAAACACTGACTAAATAATCTATAAGTGAATATTGTAAGCAATAAGCAGTTGTATTCATTATGTTATTTTCCCTACAGTTCCTCTTTAACATGCCTATACATCTAGCAATGTATGGGCAGATTACCCATGAGATAGATCTCTCTGTGATTGAATATGATCAGTAGTGATGCTCAAATACCCCTTTTCAAAATTCGAGTTAGGTCGAATTCGAATAGTAAATTATTCGAGATCAGTCGAATATTCGAGTCGAATAATTTTTACTATTCGATTCGACATCGGAATTCGAGCTCACTATTCGAGTCGGTATTCGAGCTCATTATTCGAGCTGACTATTCGAAATGGCCTTAAATAGCTTCCAACACTTGTTTTGAGGGTGAATGATGCAAGAAACCTCTTTTTTTCCAAGTAACAACAGCAAGTGATTATGTGGGGATGTTCCTTTAAAAAAAAAAAGTTGAAAAGAGAAGTTGTGTCCAGAAATTTGTTCAGTACTGTATATACTTCTTCTTCTTCTTCTTTATCTTCTATATCTTCTTCTTATTCTTGTTCTTCTTCTATATCTTCTTCTATATCTTCTTCTTCTTCTTCTATATTGTCTTCTTCTTCTTCTTCTTCTTCTTCTTCTTCTTCATCTTCTTTTTCTTCATCTTCTTCATCTTCTTCTTCATCTTCTTCATCTTCTTCATCTTCTTCATCTTCTTCTTCTTCTTCTTCTTCATCTTCTTCATCTTCAACTTCTTCATCTTCTTCTTCTTCTTCATCTTCTTCATCTTCTTCTTCTTCTTCTTCTTCTTCTTCATCTTCTTTTTCTTCATCTTCTTCATCTTCTTCATCTTCATCTTCTTCATCTTCATCTTCTTCATCTTCTTCTTCTTCTTCTTCTTCTTCATCTTCTTCATCTTCTTCTTCATCTTCTTCTTCTTCATCATCATCATCTTCTTCTTCATCATCTTCTTCTTCATCATCTTCTTTTTCTTCATCTTCTTCATCTTCTTCTTCTTCTTCTTCTTCATCTTCTTCATCTTCTTCTTCATCTTCTTCTTCTTCTTCATCATCTTCTTCTTCTTCATCTTCTTCATCTTCATCATCTTCATCTTCTTCATCTTCATCATCTTCATCTTCTTCTTCATCTTCTTCTTCTTCATCATCTTCATCTTCTTCTTCTTCATCTTCTTCATCTTCTTCATCTTCATCTTCTTCATCTTCTTCATCTTCTTTATCCTCTCTTTCTTCATCTTCTTCATCTTCTTCTTCTTCATCTTCTTCATCTTCTTCTTCTTCATCTTCTTCATCTTCTTCTTCTTCTTCTTCATCATCTTCTTTTTCTTCATCTTCTTCATCTTCTTCATCTTCATCTTCTTCATCTTCATCTTCTTCATCTTCTTCTTCTTCTTCTTCTTCTTCTTCATCTTCTTCATCTTCTTCTTCATCTTCTTCTTCTTCTTCATCATCATCTTCTTCTTCATCATCTTCTTCTTCTTCATCATCATCTTCTTCTTCATCATCTTCTTCTTCATCATCTTCTTTTTCTTCATCTTCTTCATCTTCTCCTTCTTCATCATCTTCTTCATCTTCTTCTTCATCTTCTTCTTCTTCTTCATCATCTTCTTCTTCTTCATCTTCTTCATCTTCATCTTCTTCTTCTTCATCATCTTCTTCTTCTTCATCTTCTTCATCTTCATCTTCTTCATCTTCTTCTTCTTCATCATCTTCATCTTCTTCATCTTCATCATCTTCATCTTCTTCTTCATCTTCTTCTTCTTCATCATCTTCATCTTCTTCTTCTTCATCTTCTTCATCTTCTTCATCTTCTTCATCTTCATCTTCTTCATCTTCTTCATCTTCTTCATCTTCTTCTTCTTCATCTTCTTCATTTTCTTCTTCTTCTTCATCTTCATCTTCTTCTATATCGTCTTCTTCTTCACTTATTTCTCTTTTCAAATTTTTTTTTTTTAAAGAAATGCAGCTATTTTTGAGCGTAACAAATAGCTGGTGGCGCACGCATGTTGGAAGCGCCATTGTATGTGCTCCCTGGCAGTGGAAACACACAGACAGCAGGAGGTAAATTCAGCAGCAGGAGGAGGATGAGTGTGTGGCAGCAGGCAGTCAATGAGGCAGGCAGCGTGACATAATAGCCCTGGTACCTTGCGGTGATACCAGGGCTGTAAATAAACACAGCAGGCAGGAGGTCCCAGACAGCGGTCGTGCAGCCCACATCGTGTCCAATACACAACTGGGACAACACAGTTTTCAACCCGGGCACCTCAGAAAAATTAACCTTTTTTTTTTTTTTTGGGTTTTTTTTGTTTTGTTTTTACAACAAATTACACAAATATAGCTATTTTTTGACGTAATAGCTGGTGGCAGAGTGGCAGCAGAAGGTAAATCTGTGTACCCTGGTGTTGGGAAACACAGACAGACAGACAGCAGCAGCAGCAGCAGGAGGAATGGAGGAGTAATGTGAGCAGCTATTGTTTGACGTAATAGCTGGTGGCAGAGTGGCAGCAGAAGGTAAATCTGTGTACCCTGGCGTTGGGAAACACAGACAGACAGACAGCAGCAGCAGCAGCAGGAGGAATGGAGGAGTAATGTGAACAGCTATTGTTTGACGTAATAGCTGGTGGCAGAGTGGCAGCAGAAGGTAAATCTGTGTACCCTGGCGTTGGGAAACACAGACAGACAGCAGCATCAGCAGGAGGAATGGAGGAGTAGTGTGAGTGTGGCAGCAGGCAGGCAGCGTGACATAATAGCCCTGGTGCCTAGCGGTGATACCAGGCCGTAAATGAACACAACAGGAGGTCCCAGACAGTGGTCGTGCAGCCCACATTGTGTCCAATACACAACTGGGACAACACAGTTTTCAACCCGGGCACCTCAGAAAAATTAAACCTTTTTTTTTTTTTTTTATGGTTTTTTAGTTTTGGTTTTACAACCAATTACACAGACAGATATAGCTATTTTTTGACGTAATAGCTGGTGGCAGAGTGGCAGCAGAAGGTAAATCTGTGTACCCTGGCGTTGGGAAACACAGACAGACAGACAGCAGCAGCAGCAGCAGGAGGAATGGAGGAGTAATGTGAGCAGCTATTGTTTGACGTAATAGCTGGTGGCAGAGTGGCAGCAGAAGGTAAATCTGTGTACCCTGGCAGTGGGAAACACAGACAGACAGCAGCATCAGCAGGAGGAATGGAGGAGTAGTGTGAGTGTGGCAGCAGGCAGGCAGCGTGACATAATAGCCCTGGTACCTAGCGGTGATACCAGGCCGTAAATGAACACAACAGGAGGTCCCAGACAGCGGTCGTGCAGCCCACATTGTGTCCAATACACAACTGGGACAACACAGTTTTCAACCCGGGCACCTCAGAAAAATTAAACCTTTTTTTTTTTTTTTTTATGGTTTTGTAGTTTTGGTTTTACAACCAATTACACAGACAGATATAGCTATTGTTTGACGTAATAGCTGGTGGCAGAGTGGCAGCAGAAGGTAAATCTGTGTACCCTGGCGTTGGGAAACACAGACAGACAGACAGACAGCAGCAGCAGCAGCAGGAGGAATGGAGGAGTAATGTGAGCAGCTATTGTTTGACGTAATAGCTGGTGGCAGAGTGGCAGCAGAAGGTAAATCTGTGTACCCTGGCGTTGGGAAACACAGACAGACAGCAGCATCAGCAGGAGGAATGGAGGAGTAGTGTGAGTGTGGCAGCAGGCAGGCAGCGTGACATAATAGCCCTGGTACCTAGCGGTGATACCAGGCCGTAAATGAACACAACAGGAGGTCCCAGACAGCGGTCGTGCAGCCCACATTGTGTCCAATACACAACTGGGACAACACAGTTTTCAACCCGGGCACCTCAGAAAAATTAAACCTTTTTTTTTTTTTATGGTTTTGTAGTTTTGGTTTTACAACCAATTACACAGACAGATATAGCTATTTTTTGACGTAATAGCTGGTGGCAGAGTGGCAGCAGAAGGTAAATCTGTGTACCCTGGCGTTGGGAAACACAGACAGACAGACAGCAGCAGCAGCAGCAGGAGGAATGGAGGAGTAATGTGAGCAGCTATTGTTTGACGTAATAGCTGGTGGCAGAGTGGCAGCAGAAGGTAAATCTGTGTACCCTGGCAGTGGGAAACACAGACAGACAGCAGAAGGGCAGTACACAGCAGCCCACTGTAGGTGTAAAATGTGTGGCTGCAGGCGACGTAATAGTCAAAGTGAACCAGGCTGGCTTAGTGAGCAGGAGCCAGGAGGTGGTAAAGGGTGATAAGGCACATTAACGATGGTTCTTAGCCAGTTCATGTCCCCCTCTCGCCGACAACAGGGGCCAGGAACTCGCCTTCCACCCACGCCTGGTTCATCTTGAGAAACGTCAGTCTGTCCACAGACTTGTGAGACAGACGTGAGCGTTTCTCGGTGACCACACCACCAGCTGCACTGAAGCAGCGCTCGGACAGCACGCTGTAAGGGGGGCAGGACAGCACTTCCAGGGCGTACTGCGCCAGCTCGCTCCAGATCTCCAGGCGCTTGACCCAATACTCCATGGGATCAACAGGGGCATCGCTGTCAAGCCCGCTGTAGGACCCCATGTAGTCAGCCACCATGTGGGTCAGGCGCTGGCTGTGACCGGTGGAGGATGCTGCTGCATGCACCTCCTCTCTAGTCACTGCTGCCGGAGCCTCTACAGTCCTGTAGAGCTCGTGGCTGAGAGACAGCAGGTCTGTGGGGCGCTTGCTGCTGGATGCAGGCACCTGCTGCTGCCTCTGTGCTGGCTGCTGGACAGTGGGGGTGGAAGGCTGGGGGAAGGCTTCCTCCAAGCGCTCAACAAGGGCCTGCTGCAAGCTCCTTATTTGTTGCGCTGGGTCTCCTCCTGCAGGAACTGGCTCAACTTCCCCTTGAGGCGTGGGTCCAACATCATGCTGATCCAGATTTCCTCCCTCTGCTTCATCTGGATCACCCTGGGGTCTCTGCGCAGGCACGTCAGCATGTGCGCTGCCATTGGGAAGAGGCGGGCCACGTCTGCTGGCACATCGACGGCAGTGCTGCTGTCCTCATCCTCCTCCTCTGCCTCGTCAGCCTCATCCTCTCTCCACCCCCGCACCAACTCAGCTGCACTGTGCTGCTCCCCCTCATCAGCAGCAAGGTCAGGGACCTCCACCAAGTCCTCCTCCCCCTCAGAGGTGGACTGTGCAGCTGCTTGCCGCTCCTGCTGGTCCAAGGCTGCCGCTCCCTGTTCCAGCAAAGCATCGAGGGCCCTGTTCAGCAGACAAACCAGGGGCACCCACTCGCAGACCATAGCATGGTCCCTGCTCACCATGTTAGTGGCCTGCAGAAAGGGAGCCAGCACTAAGCACACCTGCTGCATGTGCCTCCAGTCATCATCGGGGACGATGGACGGGATGTTGCTGGTCTTGTCCCTTCTCTGAGCGGCGGAAACAGTGGCCAGGGCAAGGTACTGTTTGACAGCGCGCTTCTGTTCAACCACACGCTCCAACATCGCCAGGGTGGAGTTCCAGCGAGTCGGAACGTCAAGGATCAGCCGATGGCGTGGCAGATCCAGCTCCTTTTGCACGTCTTCCAGGCTCGCACAGGCTGCAGCCGAGCGCCGGAAGTGACGCACAACGTTCCTTGCCGTTTCCAGCAGTTCGCCCATCCCCTGGTAGGTGCGCAAGAACTTCTGCACCACCAGGTTCAGCACGTGGGCAAGACAGGGGATGTGGGTCAGGTTTCCCCTGTCTATTGCGGCAACCAGATTGGCCCCATTGTCGGCCACCACCTCTCCGACTCTGAGGCCTCTGGGGGTCAGCCAAATCCTCTCCTGCTCCTGGAGTTTGGCCAACACATGGGTTGCCGTCAGCTTGGTCTTCCCAAGGCTGACCAAGTGCAGCAGCGCTTGGCAGTGGCGGGCCTTCACGCTGCTGCTGAGGCGGGGGGTTTGGCCAGGTGTGCCGGAGGATGGCAGAGGATCGGAGGAACCTGCTGCAGTTCCCCTGACCCTGCGGGGTGGCACCACCCACTGTGTTGCTGCTGCTGCTGTGCCCGCTGCTGCTCTCCCATCCTCACCCCCTTCCACCAAGCTGACCCAGTGGACAGTGAAGGACAGGTAGCGGCCTGTCCCGAAGCGGCTGCTCCAGGAGTCCATGGTGACGTGGACCCTTTCACCAACCGCGTGCTCCAGCCCTCGCTCCACATTGGCCATCACAAAGCGGTGCAGTGCAGGAATGGCCTTGCGGGAGAAAAAGTGTCTGCTGGGGAGCTGCCAGTCTGGGGCTGCGCAAGCAAGCAGCGCACGAATGTCGCTCCCCTCCTGCACGAGCGTGTACGGCAGGAGTTGGGAGCACATGGCCTGTGCCAGCAAGCCGTTCAGCTGCCGCACGCGACGGCTGCTGGGAGGCAGAGCCCTAACCACCCCCTGGAAGGACTCGCTCAAAAGGCTCTGGCGTGGCCTTTTGCTGGCACGTGAATCAGCAGACACAGCGGAGGAGGCCACTGAGGACTGGCTGCCAGAACAGGCCTCAGTGTCGGCGGCAGGAGTTGCAGAGGGGGGAGGAGCAGTGCGTTTCCGCACTCCTGCTGGTGCTGCTGGAGGAGCAGGAGGGCGGGTGGCTGCTGTTGCTGCTGCTGCTGAAGGCTGTGCAGTGATGGGTGTGGTGCCACTGCCAGCACCAGATGCCTTCAGCCTCTGGAACTCCTGATGCTGGTGGAAATGTTTCGCAGCAAGGTGGTTGATGAGCGAGCTGGTGCAGAACTTTAAGGGGTCTGCACCTCTGCTCAACTTCCGCTGACAGTGGTTGCAAGTGGCGTACTTGCTGTACACTGTGGGCATGGTGAAAAAGTGCCAGATTGGTGACAGAAACATCCCCCTACGGCATGGAAGTGCTGCTGCCTGTCTCCCTGTGGTGGTTGGGGGGGGGGCTTGGGGGGCTTGGGTGCGGCTGGTGGTGGTACTGGCAGATGCTGCTGCTGCTGCTGCTGCTGAGCCTGAGACACCAGCAGGCTGTGGGACCTGCCTACTGCTGCTGCCAATGCTTGCAATGATGCGCCTCCTTGCAAGGCCCACAAGAGCATCCTCCTCCTCCTCCTCAGAGCTGCTGAGGACGACATCCCCTGGAGGTGGTGGCACCCAGTCTCTGTCTGTCACCGGGTCATCAACATCCTCCCCCTCCTGAAACATGTCCTGCTGGGATGAGGACCCCCCAAACTCCTCTCCTGATGCATGGATGGGCTGCTTGACTGTCGCCACAGTCTTGCTGTCCAATCCCTCATCCCCCAAAGTGCCCATCAGCATCTCCTCCTCCAAATCGCCAACAACAGCAGACAATACCCTGATGGTGCCTGGGGTAAAAATACTGCTGAGTGACAGGTCGCCAACTTGTGACGGTGAACTGGCCTCCTCCCCAGACCCTGCTGGGCGGCTGCTGCGAACAGGGGTGGTGGTGGTGGTGGTGGTGAGGGTGGAGGCCTCGGATGCAGAGCTGATGGCGGGCTGCTCATCCTCCGTCATGAGTTGCACCACAGTGTCTGCATGCTTTTCCTCAATGGGACATTTCCGACCCGGCTGGAGGAAAATCGGAGCAGGTGCTACACGCTGCTGCTGCTGTGTCTCTGCAGCGTGAGTTGCAGATGCTCCTGCTGGGCGGCGCCCAAGGCGTCCACGGCCAGTGGCTATGGGAGGAATGTTAGCCACTGACGCTGCTGCTGCTGCTGCGGAACTGTGCATGGTGGCGCGGCCGCGGCCTGCCACAATGCTGCTCCCTCTCCTCCTGATTCCCTTGCTGCCCTTCCCCTTGCCCAAACCGCGCTGGCTGCCACTTCCAGACATCTTCGATGTTTTGGGCGTATAGACAAAAGTTTTTTAAAAGGGCGGGTGAAAAGTGGGGTACTTTAATGGAGTGGGTTGGTGGGTGAGGTGACTGAGTGAGTGTCCCTAGTACAGTAAGTAAGTAGTAACAGTCAGGAAGTACAACTAGCAGTTACAATAATCAGTAGTAATCACAAGTAAATTTAGTGTGTGTACACTACAGACAGTGAGTGCACGCACGCGCAAACACGCGCAGGAGCTAGCCTATCATAGGCTAGCTCCTGAACAGTAACTGAGTGAGTGTCCCTAGTACAGTAAGTAAGTAAGTAGTAACAGTCAGTAAGTACAACTAACTAATTACAATAATCAATCAGTAATCAGAAGGAAATAGAGTGTGTGTAGTGTGTGTACACAGACAGTGAGTGCACACACGCAGGAGCTAGTAGCCTATGAACAGTGACTGAGTGTCCTAGACTCCTAGTACAGTAAGAGTAAGTAGTAACAGTAAGTACAACTAACTAATTACAATAATCAATCAGTTATCAGAAGGAAATAGAGTGTGTGACTGTGTGTAGTGTGTGTACACAGACAGTGAGTGCACACACGCAGGAGCTAGTAGCCTATGAACAGTGACTGAGTGTCCTAGCCTCCTAGTACAGTAAGAGTAAGTAGTAACAGTAAGTACAACTAACTAATTACAATAAGCAATCAGTTATCAGAAGGAAATAGAGTGTGTGTAGTGTGTGTACACAGACAGTGAGTGCACACACGCAGGAGCTAGTAGCCTATGAACAGTGACTGAGTGTCCTAGACTCCTAGTACAGTAAGAGTAAGTAGTAACAGTAAGTACAACTAACTAATTACAATAAGCAATCAGTTATCAGAAGGAAATAGAGTGTGTGTAGTGTGTACACAGACAGTGAGTGCACACACGCAGGAGCTAGTAGCCTATGAACAGTGACTGAGTGTCCTAGACTCCTAGTACAGTAAGTAGTAACAGTAAGTACAACTAACTAATTACAATAATCAATTACAATGATCAATCAGTTATCAGAAGGAAATAGAGTGTGTGTAGTGTGTACACAGAAAGTGAGTGCACACACGCAGGAGCTAGTAGCCTATGAACAGTGACTGAGTGTCCTAGACTCCTAGTACAGTAAGAGTAAGTAGTAACAGTAAGTACAAACAACTAACTAATTACAATAATCAATCAGTTATCAGAAGGAAATAGAGTGTGTGTAGTGTGTGTACACAGACAGTGAGTGCACACACGCAGGAGCTAGTAGACTATGAACAGTGACTGAGTGTCCTAGACTCCTAGTACAGTAAGAGTAAGTAGTAACAGTAAGTACAACTAACTAATTACAATAAGCAATCAGTTATCAGAAGGAAATAGAGTGTGTGTAATGTGTGTACACAGACAGTGAGTGCACACACGCAGGAGCTAGTAGCCTATGAACAGTGACTGAGTGTCCTAGACTCCTAGTACAGTAAGAGTAAGTAGTAACAGTAAGTACAAACAACTAACTAATTACAATAATCAATCAATTATCAGAAGGAAATAGAGTGTGTGTAGTGTGTACACAGACAGTGAGTGCACACACGCAGGAGCTAGTAGCCTATGAACAGTGACTGAGTGTCCTAGACTCCTAGTACAGTAAGTAGTAACAGTAAGTACAACTAACTAATTACAATAATCAATTACAATAATCAATCAGTTATCAGAAGGAAATAGAGTGTGTGTAGTGTGTACACAGAAAGTGAGTGCACACACGCAGGAGCTAGTAGCCTATGAACAGTGACTGAGTGTCCTAGACTCCTAGTACAGTAAGTAGTAACAGTGAGTACAACTAACTAATTACAATATTCAATTACAATAATCAATCAGTTATCAGAAGGAAATAGAGTGTGTGTAGTGTGTACACAGAAAGTGAGTGCACACACGCAGGAGCAGCTAGTAGCCTATGAACAGTGACAGTGAGTGTCCTAGTACAGTTACAGTATATAACTACAATACTAATACAATCAGTAGTAAAGGACAGCAGAAATACTGGTATAGAATAGAGAGAAATAAACAGAGGACAGGAGGACAGCTGCCCACACAGGCAAGGCCCTGAGGCCTAAAGCTGTAAGCCTGCAGCAGCTGGCCTGTCTCTATGTAACACAAAAGCTACTAACTAAAATACAATGTCTAACTAACTAACAACAATATAGGTGTGTATAGGAGGTGTATGTGAGCAAAAACGCTAGGTAAATGACCACAATAGAGCTCTTGCTAAGCCAAAGCACAAAGGAGCAACTCTCTCTCTGTACAAGTCTCAGGCAAGCACGGAGAAACGGAACATGGCGGCCGCTATTTATAGGGTAGGGGCTGGCCAGGGTCCCCCTCTGTGATTGGCTGCCGTCAGAGGGCCTGGGAGCCCTCTGATTGGCTCTAAGGACATCAATCTGGGCTATGACGCTATTCGAGCTCGGCACCGAGCTCGAATAGCGCCGTTTGCTCGAATAGCTCGAATAGTGAATGGGCTATTCGAGTGTACTCGAATAGCCCATTCGAATAGCTACAGCTATTCGGAGCTCGAATACCGAGCTCGAATAGCTGGAAAAGAGCTCGAATATTCGAGCTACTCGAATATTCGAGCTCTGCTGAGCACCACTGATGATCAGTGGGATCTGTTGCCTGCACATACACAGCAGCCCGATTCCCGATAGATTTTAGCATGATCGGCCTAAGGCTCCGCCTCTACCACCTGCCTGGTTGTGATGGGCAAAATATCAAATTTTGGATTCACAAATTTCGAATGTGAATCTGCAAAAATTCAGTGAATCTCCATAGACTTCAATGGGCGGGAGAATTTTAATGCTACAAAGACTGTTTCTGGCCCCAAAAGTGATGGAAAAGTTGTTTCAAGGGGTCTAACACCTGGGTGGGGGCATGCCAGAGGGGGATCCATGCCAAAGGTCCCACCAAAAATTACAAAGTTGACACAAAGTCGGGTTTTAATCGCTAAAGGGCAGAAATCACATGACATTCCTAAATTGGTGGAATAAAGTGCTTTAAAACATCCGGCGTGTGTGCATGTCGATCAGGTAGTGTAAGCGTTAAGCCCGCTTCCCACTGACAGACGAAACACCGCATTTAACGCACTGCAGTCCACAAACAACTGCAAAGACCTTTAGTGATTACGTCAGGTGAGCATATCTTTGTTTTTACTAGTTGACACCTCCAGGACATAAAGGTTAGTCCTGTTGATGGCAATCTTTGTGTAGTGGTGTGTAGTGGCCGCCGTGCTTGTGCGCACAATCGTGGGAGTGCAGGCGATCGCGGTTTTCCAGCCTCTATAGTCGGGCAGAGGTAGTTCGATGACAGTTAAGTCACCAAAAAAACACTGATTCTGCACTGAGGCCTTTTTCAGGGGGTAGTAGTGGATACTAGATGCCAGTAGTGGTGGTGAAGGATTATTGGGTTAGGGTTGGTGCACTACTAGGACCAGCAGAGCAGATCTGTCTCAAACAGAACTCAGGTCTTATACAGGGGCCTGTAGTGGATAATGGCATCTGGTGTGAAGAATTACTGGGTTATGGTCGGTGCACTACTAGGACCAGCAGACCTGCCTCCTATAGCAAGGGGGCCATACACTGATAGATTTGCAGCAGATTCGACCATCAGATAGATTTCTGTCAGATGCCTGTCAGGTAAAATTTTATAGGAATCTATCTGATTTGTGCCACACACTAGGAAAAGATTTCAGAATAATTTCAGAAATGATCAGAAGAGGTTCTGAAGTGAAGGAGAGTGATATAGAGGAGATATACTGCAGAGCAGGAGCATCCACCAGGCAACCTAGGCAGGTGCTTGGGGCCTAGTGGGTGTCCAGGTACCCACCAGCTCCCTTCTCTGACCTCTCTTCAATTTAGCTTACCAAAAAGACCACAAGAGAGTCTAAAATGTGCTACCTTTCCTCATTACATCTTAATCCATCTCTGATCTGCTGAGTGTACCTCTCTCCAGTAAGGGTGAATTCTGGAACATCAACATGCACCAAACTTCATTTGGAAGCGCTGCCATTTTCCTCCTGTTGATTTCCGGATCGTGTCCAGAGAAGACCACAGCGCTAACATGTAACCTTATCAAGTAGAGAAGCGTTGTGTAGCTTTTCTGTAGTGTGGTACCAACGAGCCCTTGTGCACATTAGTGAAGATCTTATCCCATTGTTCCTGTGACAAGGATGTACCCTTATCCCTTTACCATTTGTCCTGATAAGCGATTCTGAAAGGTGCGTCCTAAGCTAGGAGGTACACACGATGCAATTTTCTGACAGGTTTACTGTCAAATCGACTATTTCCAACTTGTCCTTGTGGTTTCTGATCGATTTTCCATAGAAGTGAACAGAAAATCGATCGGAAATCAGATCGGACATGTCGGAAAGAGTCGATCTGACAGTAAATCTGTCAGGAAATTGCATCATGTGTACCTAGCATAAGCACAAAAGGAAACTCTAAAGCCAGGGTACTGAATGCCTGTGTGGACCCTTCACCATAGCCTTAGATTCAAAGTCAATGAGAGATCTCAAGATATGCCCCAACCTGCAAGAAGTTTGCTCAAAACTTTGTATTTGGAGGTACACCCATAAAGGACCTTCCCACTGTTCTAAAAGAGAACATAATTCGAGTTGAGTCTTATATCTGCCAGCTGTAGAGACGCTGGTGGGCCTGCCCCATCCCCCCCCCCCCCATAGTAGGGAAATCTCAATCATTACTATGGGATGACCTCCATTGACTTTCGTTAACCTAGCATCAGGGGCGTAACAATAGACCCTGCAGGAGGGTCCTGAAAGAATGCCAACTAAGGGCAAGGAGAGAAAAAACTTTCTGCTCTCTGCACAATTGTTCTATGACTGCATCTGCTCAGCCACTGATAACGAATCATACAAAGTTTTGTGGACCAGACTGTCCCTATTCAGTGTGCAGGGGAAGGGAGCCCCATCCAAAGTTTTGCAGGGTCGGCCCAGTGACTCTAGTTATACCCCTGCCTAGCACTTTTTGACTCGCTGGAAATTCCAAAATGCTACTGGAAGTGCTCAAGTACACCATTACCATATATACTCGCATAGAAGCTGACCTGTGTATAGGCCAAGGTACCCACTTTTCCCTCAGAAATCAGGAAAAAGTGATTGACTCGCGTATAAGCCCCCTACTCAATATAGCCCCCTCCACAGTATGAGATGTTCCCCCAGAACAAGTCAGACCCCCTTCCCATAGCCAGATGTGCCCCAGGATCATACAGTCGTGTCTCAAGAAGTCATAGGTATGAGACACAGCGATTGCCACACAGGAAGAATCCCCGATCATTGCACTGCTGACATGTTGCTTGCATACTCTGCTCAACAAGCCGGGGACACAGGTAGTCTTGAGCAGCGCACTGTGCACACCATGTTGCAGGGGATGGGGGGCACGGACACAGCAAGGTGCCAGCTGGTAAGAGCAGGATCAATAGTGCACAATCCTTACGCTCATCTGTCAGTAACAAAACCTGCTCCACCATCCGTTCTGCTCCACTGGCTCACATACAAGCCGAGGGGGTAATTTTCACCACATTTTTTTGTGCTTAAAAATTAGGCTTATACACGAGTTTATACAGTACATATGTACTGCCCCATAATTATAATCCCCGATAGGTACCTCCCTGGATCAGTGGATATTTGCCTCTAAGTGGAACTTTTTGCACATCAGAAAGAGCCAACAATATCTCTCTGGTCTGGCGTTCTTGTCCCCGCCGTGTTCAAAACCTCCACCATTGAAATTCAGCACCTGAAGCCCTTCTGAAAGCCTAAGTGGTTTTGTGGATGCCTACTTGATTGAGCTGCTGGAAGGCAGAAGAAATATGTTTATTTCGCTGTGAAGTGGAGAGATTTACCACACGGTGTTAGCCAATTATTTGCTGATTTGATTTTGTTTTGTTTCGTTTTTTATCACTTTTTTTGCTTTTTATTACAATAGCTGCACACAGCGTTCTCCCCGGCTGAATGTGCCTCACTCTGGGTCGTTTCAGGTAAATAGGAGGCCTGAGGCTAAGAACGGAAAATGTGGCCTAAATTCTATAATTGCTTTCGGTAATTGGAAAAAAAAAAAAAAAGAATATTTAAAGCTCAGCTAAGCCCCACACTGATCAAGGCAAATTATAACAGCAATTAGAATGATAAGTGGATATAAAAAGTGCGCAGAGGCAGAAGTGGTGAACAGAATACCTGTTTTCTGCACCAGATGTTCTTGAAACTGCAATACGGCTTGCTTCCACACCTGGATTCAGTTGGAGGGCGGGACATTTAGGTGTGACCATGTGACACGAACAATAGATTCCAGGGAATTTATCTAAAACAGCTGCATCAAATACACTCCTGTCCAAATAAAGGGCACCACCTGGATTTAACAAAGCAAAGCTTCCCATTGGATAAATACTGCATAGACAATTATATTTCTCAGAGAATTAGGTCCGCTGACTACCAGTGGTGCTCGGATACCTCCAATCACGAATTCAAGTGCTATGCCGCGCAGGAGGATTTTTCAGGCCCTGCTGGGCCGATTTGCATAATTTTTTGTTTTGGTACACGCAGCTAGCACTTTGCTAGCTGCGTGAGCACACCGATCGCCGCCGCTCTGCGCCAATTCGGCTCTACCCGCTGCGCCCCCCCCCCGACCCCATGCGCTGCCTGGCCAATCAGTGCCAGGCAGCGCTGAGGGGTGGATCGGGACTCCCTTTGATGTCACGACGTCGGTGACATCGGTGACGTCATCCCGCCCGTCGCCATGGCGATGGGGAAGCCCTATTGGAAATCCCGTTCAGAACAAGATTTCCGGACGGGCTTGATCGCCGGAGGGGATCGAAGAGGGTGGGGGGATGGCGCTGCACAGCGGCTGTCATGTAGCTAGCGCTAGGCTAGCTACATGCTTTAAAAATAAATATTTTTTTTTAAATAGTGCTGCGCTGCCCCCTGGCGGTTTTAATTGAATGTCAGGAGGGTTAACTGTCATTTACCGCATTTACATGTATATTTTTTTCCATTGAAACTTTAAAATCGATTTTCTCAAAAACTATAAGGTCTTTCTGAAAAAAAATAAAATTCCCTCTTGTTCCCATCGTTCTTCTCAAAGTGGACCAAAATTAAAAATACAAGATTTCAGAAATAAAATCTATTTTCTAACTTATACTAATAAATAGCAGCCTTTTTTCAGCTGCATGATGACAAATATAAAATATTTTACATTTATTGGAGGAACCCCTCCCTTCCTTTCATATTGCCGGGACAGAATCCGGCAGACTGGTGGAGGAGATGGTGTCCAGCAAAGGAGGAATTTGCTAATGACTGCCACCTGTATAACTCTAGTTATGAAAAGAGAAGGGTGAAAAGCATGCACTGAAATACTCATAGGCTTGAAGGAGTGTTTATTTATCTTTGTATGTGTCAGAATAGTGCAACTAAATATTTTGAATTAAAAAATGTTTGGTTTGGGTCCACTTTAACATATCTGGCATTTGGTGTTTTTAGCATGTAAGGGGGTTTTGCTATTAACCGCTAAAGTCGGCGGGTTTTTAATCACGAATACAGACTAGTGATCACAAGTCAAGTAACTAGTGCAATCACGAGTGCATTCGTGATCGAGAGCCGATTACGACCTCATGATTGTAAAAAACGGCTCATGATCACGAGTTACTCAAGTCGTGATCACGAGTTCGTGATGAGCACCTCTGCTGACTACCTGAATATACTGAATGCCAGGTTATTCCATTAGCAAATTCCTTCTTTGATGGTATCTATGGGCATATTACCAAGATGACATTGCCGGGATTAATCTGGCTCAAATTGCGAAAGAGTGGTTCAAGAGGCATTAGCCATCGTCTACACTTCCCTAATTCCCACCAGAAATATTTACCAGTGGCGTAGCAATAGGGGGTGCCGACGTAGCGACCGCATCGGGGGCCCTGGGCTAGAGGGGCCCCACAGGGGCCCACCCCTCAAACACAGTATTAGCTCTTTATTGGTCCTGTGCTGATAATATTCACTTCTATGGTTGATTTGATTAGTAGTGATCATTAACACACCGTTTCCCATCACTTCTTGCACCTCTGACACTGTGGTTGCCCTTGATTGGATTTTTTGCGCTGTATCAATTGTTATCTATAGCATGCTTGGGGGCAGGGCCGGAGCTACCATAGGAAAAAATGGGCAATTGCCCCAGGGCCCCAGAGCCAGTAGGGGCCCCCAAGGTGTCCCTCCCCCATCTTAACTGTTGCTCCCCAGGGACTCTGCAGTGTCTGTTAAGTTGGGAGGTGATTGGGGGAGGGTCAGCAGCCAGCTCAGGGGCCCAGGAGGGAAATTTGGCTGCAACAAAGGGCCTCTAATGGCGCTTTTTGGTCGTGGGGTGTCTGTTGAGGGGCCCCCAGGCTAATTTTGCCCTAGGGCCCAATTGTTACTTGAACCGGCCCTGCTTGGGGGGCCTCAATGCTAAACTTGCGCCGGGGCCCATAGCTTCTACCTTTTCTCGAATAGATCATCAGGGACGTCTGCGTGGCTGATGTTGTGGTAAAGCCCCTCCCACAGTGAATCTCGCACTTGTTGCATGGGGGAGATAATGGCTATATATAAAAACAAAAACCTTTTAGCCTATATCAGTTGGTGTATTTGTAGATAATGGCAGTTGGTGCCGTCTGTTTTTTTCATGCCTGCCAGCAGTAAAGATGGTGACCTGCCGGCTCACAGAGGATCAAACAACATGAATGAATTACATGGACATGATTGATCAGTTCTTGTTCTATCTTCTATTTTTTTTTACTTCTTATACCAGGTACACACTATAAGATTGTCTGGCGGATTTACTGTCAGATCGACTATTTCCAACATGTCCGATCTGATTTATGATCTAATTTCCGAATATTTTCCGATCGATTGCCAATCATTTTCCATTCTCTTCAGTAGGAAATCGATCGGAAAATGCTCGGAAATTGATCAGAAATCAGATCAGACATGTTGGAATCAATCGATCTGACAGTAAATCTCATAGTGTGTACCTAGCACCTAGCATTACTGTACTTCAGAGCCAATGTATTTATTTTTTCTCCTACTACTACCTTTCGCTAAAGTTCCCCTTTAACACCCTTGAGAAGCGTTGAGATGGTCGGTGAGGAGTCTGCACAGCGGTCCAACTCTCCCATCACCTCCACAAGATCCTGGCGAAAAATGAACGCAGCCCTGGACAGAAATAAATGTGACATCGCAGAATCTAATCAAAACGATGCCAGGGCAGATATGTGCCATAATAAAAGCTAAGGGTGATCCAGCAATGTATTTTTGGGACAGACAGTGTGTGACAATTGTGTATGAATGTTTGCATGTCTGCACTATGCATGTTACAGGGCCAGAGTTAGGACACCTATGTTTACCTGGGTACTTCTGCGCAGTGTAGGTGGCTAAGCATTAGAATGCATTCCTTCTTTGAATTAAGACCCCGGCTTTTAAAGAGAAACTCCAACCAAGAATTGAACTTTATCCCAATCAGTAGCTGATACCCCCTTTTACATGAGAAATAGAATGATTTTCACAAACAGACCATCAGGGGGCGCTGTGTGACTAATTTTGTGCTGAAACCCCTCCTACAAGAGGCTCTGAATACCGCGGTACTCCTGGCAAACTGCCACAATGTAACAATGTTCACAGACAGGAAAGAGCTGTTTACAGCTGTCTAACAGCTAGAAACAGCTAAATAACCTGCCCACTGTAACAATGTCACCATGTAATAAATGTCAGAATGTGAATCTGGGAGAGGAAAGATTTTACAATGAGCAAACACTGACTAAATCATTTATACATAATTATTGTAAAAAGCACTTTTTTTATTACATTATTTTCACTGAAGTTCCTCTTTAAGTTAGCTGTAGGGATAGCAGTGGTGCCTGGATGAGTGAATTTGTGAATGCATTTGTTTGAACATTTGCATGCGAGTGTGCAGGGGGTTACTTGATTTTTGACAATTAAGTAAGTCGCTTATTCACCTTTACTGAGTTTCAATCCCACAACTACTTGTGAAATGCACTCAAACATTTTAGGGTTCTTACACAGTAAGACGTTGCGTTTGATGCGACGTTAAGGTCGCATAACGTGCCCCTAACGCAACTCATTGAAAGACTAGGGACTTGATTCACAAAGCGGTGCTAACCCAGTTAAACAAAACAAACAAACAAACAAACACAGAACATTTATATCGCGCTTTTCTCCTGGCGGACTCAAAGCGCCAGAGCTGCAGCCACTAGGACGCGCTCTATAGGCAGTAGCAGTGTCAGGGAGTCTTGCCCAAGGTCTCCTACTGAATAGGTGCTGGTTTACTGAACAGGAAGAGCTGAGATTCGAACCCAGGTCTCCTGCGTCAGAGGCAGAGCCCTTAACCATTACACTATTCAGCCACAGTTAGAGACTTTAGGCGTGATAACCATTGCACCACGCTGGTGAAAAGCCAGTTTAGGCGTGATAAGTTTAGGCGTGATACGTTTAGGCGTGATAAGTTTAGGTGTGATAAGTTTAGGCGTGATAAGTTTAGGCGTGATACGTTTAGGCGTGATAAGTTTAGGCGTGATAAGTTTAGATAAGTTTAGATCGCGCGCAAAGTCCCGCACGCAAAGCAGCGCCATTAAACTCTATGCGAAGTGCACCAGACTTTGCTAGCGCAAAACATTTGATCAGTTGTGCACTGCGGTGCTAACCCAGTTGGTGCTATAGTTATCACGCCTAAACTTATCACACCTAAACTTATCACGCCTAAACTTATCACACCTAAACTTATCACGCCTAAACTGAGTTTAGGCGTGATAAAGGGCTTTTCACCAGCGTGCTAACTGTTAGCACCGCTTTGTGAATCAAGCCCTATAGCTTGGACGTTATTTAGCCCTGCGTTTGGTGCGCCGTTTTCGTCGCACAGTGATAGAACGAAAACGGCGCATGCGTAAGAAAAAAAAACAGAAAACATTACTGAGCATGTGCAAACAGGCTAACCCAGCTAAAAACGTGTATAACACATAGCATGCAGCACTTTCATTTAACGTGCAGCGTTAGACACCAACGCAACGTCTGCACTATGAACAGCCCATTGATTTTTCATTGTTGTAAGTTATTGTGCATTACATGATGTTGTACCGTGCGACTTTTACTTCGCACTGTGAAAGAGCACTTAAAGAAAAAAGTTACAGTGCCCTTTTAACCTCTCTGGTGGTACGAATATGATTCCTTCCTGATTTTAGGGTCTAAAAAAAGTCAATTTTTTCATGTGCTTTTAGACCCTTCCATCTAAAAGCACATTCTCCCTCCGTCCTCCGGGTGGCGTTGTGACAGTCAGCGATCTCACCGGGGGAAGCAGAGCCTCCGTGAACAGGAAGAGGAATGGCTGCCAGCGTCTGTAACGCCCGGGGAGGTGAGTGAAATCGCCTGCTGCACGTAAGGCTCTGCATGGACCTCTACGCAGCTACCACGAGTGTACCTTAGGGTTACCGCTCTGAGCCGCAGTTTTCCACCCTGAGTCTAGCTCGTGGTTACCGCTAAGGAGGTTAAGACTAGGAGGCCTTAACACATTAGCAGCTTCAATAGAGCTATCTCGATTGAGATACTGATGTATTGAAGATCAAATTTTCGGTTCGCGAACACAAATTTTCTGCAAAACTTCACGAATAGGCGAACTACCATAGACTTCAATGGGCAGGCAAATTTTAAAACCTTTAGGGACTGTTTCTGGCCACAAAAGTGATGGAAAGGTGTCAGGCTTGCCGAGTCAATGACAATAGGTCAGGCTGTATGCCCATATGACTGACTTATAGCCCAGCCCATAACACCTGCACAAAAACTCCTACCTAATACAATTCTACAATACCCTGCAGGCAGATGTAGCATACAGACTGACAGATAGTATTCACCAAACACAGCAATATGATAGCCAGGTGGTGACAGGTAGGACAGGATAGGGTGTAGGCAGTTCAAACACTTTACAGATAACGTGGTTGATCCAATCCGAAGTCAGTCCAGGCAGAGTTCATGAGAGAAATCTTTTAACAAGCAGCGGTCGATCCAGGCAGCAGTCAGGGATATCCAGGAACAAGCAGAGTCAGCAACGTGTAATCCAATCAGAGAGCATGGTCAGTGGTCAGGAACAAACAGAAAAACAGCCGTTAGGGCCCGTTTGCACTTGTGCTGCACGCGTCAGCAAGACGCGCAGCGGCACTTCTGGGTCTGCGGGTACGCAGACGAATCCCATCAGCCGTGCCATGCACGGCTATAGGATTCGCAGCCTCCCGCATAACTTTGAATGGAAAAGTCGGCCGAATCGCTAGCGCAATCGATTCGGCCGGCGGCGCTATTCATCCCTATGGCAGAGTTTCCCTGCGTGATTTGCCTGCAAGTGGAAAGGCCCTTGGAAAGGTGAACTACTGTAGCACTAAGCACTGACTGGACTTGTCTGCAACTGCTAAAGTGCACTGTGTGGACACGCTGAACAGCAATATCACAAGATCAAAACACAGCCTTGATGGTGAATTTGGTACTGTAGCAGCAAGAAACTCCACTGTGGACCCAGAACAGAGGCCTAACTAACTCTTTCCCTATCTGCAGAAGTGCTCTGTCCCTACACCTCCTTCACAGCAGCCACAGTCAGAGAGTAAAATGGCTGTTGTGCTGGCTTTCTGATAGGAGGGGGGGCGGTCCAGGTGGGAGGGATAGCTGATTGGCTGCCATGTGTCTGCTGACTCTGGGGTGAGGGGTCAATTTTTGTCTCCATTATAATGTACAAGGGGGGACGAATCGAACACACCATATGTTCTTAAATAGACACGAAAGCGAACACGTGTTGTTTGCCGTGAACTATTCGCCGGATGAACAGTTCGGGACATCTCCAGTTTGAGATAAGTGCCCTGCCTTTGACCGCAGTCGGCAAAACTCGTTGTGCTGTAAATTCTTACCATGCTTCGATCTCTCTCTCCAAGCAGAAAACAGAAAAACTGAAAGCAGGAGTCCTCTTTTATTGTCTCACGCTTCCCGCTATTGACAAGTGTCCTTAAAATACTCATTACAGCAGTACTAATTAGAAGCTAGGAAATGTAACAAAGAAGAAATTTAAAAATGTCCTAAAATAGATTGGCCTGGAGTACTTGCAAGCCTCTAAATAAATTGGCTGCTAAGGGTTAAACTGAAGAGATTGGAAGATGATTAAATTCCTGTTCATTACTGAGTAGAGAATGAGACGAGGGAGAAGCTATTACAGCTGACAACACTAAAAAGAAAAGGGGGCGGGGGGGGGCGGTCTGTGTGCCGGGAAACGCCGTGAACTTAAACCTGTGATTAATAAAACATGCACACGAGGCAGAGAGGACTACTTGACAGAATGGAACCACATACGTTTTCGTAGGGGAGACCCAGAGGACCGTCGTAATTCCGAAAGACGCGGCTCTGTGACGGCGGCGGCGGTGTACTGCGCGGAGCGCGAGGACATTTCTTTGACAGCGAGCTGTTTGAAATTCACTCATGTGTGCACTTTGTGTCATGTAGGAGAAAATCTGCATGCTTCTATTTACGGCCTTCCCGATGATGTGGCATTTTAAGAAAATAGGTCTTGCGGTCACTGGGGAAAGCCAAGATGCTATTTTAAGAGGCCCTGTAATGACATATAGTAGAATGCAGTAAATTATTCAGGATACCCACTTTTATGGTCATTTTCCTAGATCCAGCTCAGGGGTAGGGAACCTACGGCTCGGGAGCCAGATGTGGCTCTTTTGATGACTACATCTGGCTCACTGGCTCAGTAGGGGTTGAATCACTAAGCTACACGGCTCAAGCAGCCAGCTTAATGGGGCAGTGCAAGTAAAATATTCAAAGTAGGAACACTACTGCTGTAGCATGCACTACTAACTTGCGCTCCCCCCAAAACCAACGGCTGCTCCAATTGTCCCACTCTGGACCCTGTCAGGTCCAGTGACTTTGTAGGACGAGATCCCCGTACTTTGATTGGCCCAATAGGCTGCCTGTTACTTGACAGACAACCTATTGGGCCAAAGTGCGGGGATCTCGTCCTATAAAGTGAACCAACCCCCAATCAGCTGGCTAATTGTACAAGCTGTTAGTCGGTATTTCTCCTGATGTTGCCAAAACCCAAGAGAAGCTGAAGACATGTCAGACAAGTCTGACACTTTCGCTGCCCAGTGGATCAACTGTAGACACATCAGCATGGCAACAGGGTCATGAGCCCTTGTCCAGTTTGAAACCTATTGTATGGCTCTCACGGAAATGCATTTTAAAATATGTGGCGTTTATTGCTCTCTCAGCCAAAAACGTTCCTGACCCCTGATCCAGCTTAAAAAACACTTCCTATAACTTAAAATATGTTGAATGTAGCCACGCCCTCTCTATAAAGGTAGCCACGCCCCCTCTCTATAAAGGGCCAAAAACAAACCTCTAGTGAGCAAACACACACACACAGACACAGAACATTTATATCGCGCTTTTCTCCGGCGGACTCAAAGCGCCAGATCTGCAGCCACTAGGGAGTGCTCTATAGGCAGTAGCAGCGTTAGGGAGTCTTGCCCAAGATCTCCTCCACAATTTAAAAAATGCCCGGTTTTCTTGGCATCAGTAACCAGCCACATTCATTTTACTGTTTACAGCTGATCAAAAACTTCCCAAGACAAAGTAGCGGTGAGGAAACAATAGGGAGAAATTGTCTCTGCCGCATTGTATTTAATAATATAGCAGTTTAGACTAACTAGACAAACAGCTCAGCCTGTTCTCCCCTCAAACGTGAGACATTATATTACACGCGGCGCGGTCAATTATTCATGGTAAGGGATTGTGCCGGTCACAGAGTGGTTACTTATCTTGTTTAATAATATATATCATAAATGATAGCCCTTTGCTGGGGGATAAACAGACGCGGTGTTCATTGTATCGGCAGCTGTGAATCATTCATTGCAGCGCGCTTGCCTTTAACTCTCAGAAAACTCAATGTACATAGTTTGACAGCTGCCCAAGAGGGACGTATATTTTCTCTTTGATGGAACAGCCAGTCTGCGGAGCTCGGACGGCATGCATGGTGATCACTTCCTGTATGTGCGGAAGACACCACTGATCTCATCAGCAGATAATGAATGGGAATAAAAATACATTTATAGGATTTCTCTAGACAAGGAAGTTTTGGCTTTAAGTGTACCTGAGGCGAAATGTGACATAATGAGATAAACATGTACCGTATGTACAGTGCAAAACATATTAAAGCGGATCCGAGATGAAAATCTAACTATAACAAGTAACTTGTCTATATATCGAATCTAAAGTTTATACAGCATATCTAGCTGCAAATAGCTTCAAAAGTGTATGATTATTTATTCCTGTGGTACAATGAGGGCAGCCATGTTCCGTTTGTCACATTGTCACAGGCTGAGGGCTGGAGATGCTATCAGCTTGCCTGTGTGTAAATTCAGTCCCCCCTCCTCCCCCTCCTGCCCAGACTGAGCTCCCATAATCCCTTGCTACAGTGCCAAGGCACAAAAGGAGCTGTGGGCGCAGCTTGTTTAGTTTATAGGAAATTATAGTATTAAAACAAAACAAAAAAAAATATTTGGCTTGAGGAATGCCCTATAAACTATATGAAAGGAACACAATTTTGCAATGAGTAAAAGTTTATCTCGGATCCAATTTAATAACCAGGCTGTTTTATTTTTCTGCCTGAAAGAGTTAATTTTCGGGCATGGAAGGAATAGCTTCTGTCCTGTCGATATGTTGTCGGGAATAGAGTAAACATCACTGATAAGCAAATTACAGCCATAAACGTTTTCCTGGCAGAATTCAACTTTTGAGAACAGAGGGAGATAAGGAAAAGTCAAAAGTTCATGTATTTCATTTGGGGACACTTAATATACTGCCACTGAGCAGAGACAACAAAACATTCAATCTACTTTATAAATGTTTAAATATAAAATAAAACCATGGGATATCTAAAAAAAAAGGTCATTTTTAGGAGTAGAACACAATCGTTTATCACATCAGTTTATTTTTACCTCGGGTTTACTTTAAAGTAAACCTGTCATTTTAACAGACGTGTCCTTACAGCTAATGTGACAAATTACTTAGTCATGAATTTATAGGTGAATAAACCTGCCCACTCAACAGGTGCACATTAAAGAGAAATAACATGACATAAAGGAATACTATCAATACCCAAGTGTTCTAAAATGACAGTGTGCAAATAATGTCTCAGTAGCTGTGTAAACATTTTCCTACTTTTCATGTTAAATATCAGAGGCAAAAGCTTGAACTGGTTGTGTGTATATTTTAGCTGCATTGGAATGATTCATTTGCAAAGATGTGTGCCTGTGCTTCAGCATTACACAGCCAGTGCTGTTCTTTGCATGTGAGATATTGAGTTATATGAAAAGCCTTGGGTGTTAGGTTCCACACACAATTACAAACAAGATACATGTCCTCTGTTCTCTGTGCAAACAGCTCATTCAGAGAGACACAAGCAGCTGCAGTTAAAGAGAATAAATCTCGCTTCAGAGTTCATAGTTAGCAGGGGCACGTGTGCCCAGGGCCGGCCCGCCCATGAGGCGGGGTGAGGCAGGTTCCTCAGGCGGCAGTAAGTGGAGGGGCGGCACCAGGCATAACGAGGAAGTGACTGTGCCTGGTTCTTGCCGGCCGCCTTCTGGCAGGGGCGCCGCCAGGCACCAAGCAGAACAAGCGGCCGCTTGGGGCCTCATGTTTTTAGGGGCCTCGGAAGCTCCGTGACGTCACACCAGGGGCGCACATACGGCGCTGCTTTTTTTTTTTTATTACAGTCTCTGGACTCCGGAAAGACGCCACAGCTACGAGTGCTGTTTGGCCACACCTCTCTTTCCTCCTCCTCCTCCTCCTCCTCCTCTCTGGCTGGTACAGAGAGAGACGTCAGACGTGCACACTTTGACCTGACGTCTCTCTGCAAAAACGAATGAGGCGGGAAACAGCTGGGGAGAGGAGACAGACCAGCTGGCTGGAGATCCTGACCAGCGGAGATGTGCACGGCAGGCCCAGCGGCTCTTCGGACTAACCTCTGCCTGTCATTGATGGATGTGTCTGCCTCTGACAACTTCTCCTCTGAGGCAAGTAAAAGCGACACTGCTGGGGATGAGTGAGGTCCAGCTGCTTTGCACTACAGTCAGGACAGGAGTCAGGAGACTCTGTGTGAGGGCTTCTCACAGCCAGGCAAGAGGCAAGTGTATGAATGGGAAGTGGAGAGTTGGCATGTTTATGTGTAGTCTGGGAGGGGGAGATGTGGACATGTCTGAGGGGATTTTTCTGCTGACATGTGGCCCAAATTGCGTTTGTTTTCTGCTGACATGTGGCCGGAGTTGCGTTTGTTTTCTGCTGACATGTGGCCGGAGTTGCGTTTGTTTTCTGCTGACATGTGGCCGGAGTTGCGTTTTGTTTTCTGCTGACATATGGCCGGAGTTGCGTTTGTTTTCTGCTGACATGTGGCCGGAGTTGCATTTGTTTTCTGCTGACATGTGGCCGGAGTTGCGTTTGTTTTCTGCTGACATGTGGCCGGAGTTGCGTTTGTTTTCTGCTGACATGTGGCCGGAGTTGCGTTTTGTTTTCTGCTGACATGTGGCCGGAGTTGCGTTTGTTTTCTGCTGACATGTGGCCGGAGTTGCGTTTTGTTTTCTGCTGACATGTGGCCGGAGTTGCGTTTTGTTTTCTGCTGACATGTGGCCAAAATTGCGTTTATTTTGAATGTCATGGTCACCCCATTTTTCGGCACTACGCACGCCGCGAACACCCCTTCCCCCCCACGCCCTTTTCCTGCCACGCTACGCGTGTGGCAAACACCCACTCCAGTCCCGCTCCACCCACATGTCATGGTCACGCCCACTGGCTGCGGAATAGCCACGCCCATTTTTTGCTGCGGATGGGGCCACTACCTACAGTCCGTTTGGGGACACAAAAACCTTAGCTGCACCCCTGAGTGCTGGTTTACCGCTGCCCGGCCCGCCTGATTGGCTGCTTCCTCAATTTGCCTGCAGGCTGCAGTGCAGACTCTGCAATGAAGTCCTGGCTGCTCCAGGCTGTGACGCCTCCGTGCCTGCACACACCGTGAGTCATTGACCCGGCCGGCCGCTCGGACTGTGTTCTGCCTGGGACCCGCCCCCTACTAGGCTGTGCAGTGCACCGCACGCCAGTTTTGCTGACATGTGCCCCCCACAACGTGATGCCGCCGGCCACTAGCGTCGTGCGGGGGGTGCGACCCACACCAGGTGGGGTGACCCCAGCCACCCTAGAGGGGGTGCGCTGTATGGAGGGGAGAGCCACAGCCGCGGGGAGGGCAGCCCGACCTCCCCCTCCCTCCCTCTCCCTGGGCTGGTCTCCGTGCTCCTCCCTCCAGACTTGACATACAGCAATGCGCAGGGGAGCCTGTACTAAACGAATCACCTCCCTGCGTTCCCATCGCCGCTCAGTCGCCGCTGGTCTTCTGTTCTCCGCATACGCTGATACACACACTGCTTCCGGCTACAGGAAGCAGTGTGTGTATCAGCATATGCAGAGAGAAGAAGACCAGCGGCGACTGAGCGGTGATGGGAACGCAGGGAGGTAAGTCGTTTAGTACAGGCTCCCCTGCGCATTGCTCTATGAAGTCTGGAGGGGGGAGCATGGAGACCAGCCGGGGGAGGGGGAGGGAGAGGTCGGGCTGCCCTCCCTGCGGCTCTCCCCTCTATTAGGGGGGCAGCTACCTATCTAATCTATACTGGGGGCACCTACCTAATCTAACCTATACTGGGGGAACCTACCTAATCTAACCTATACTGGGGGGGCAGCTACCTATCTAACCTATACTGGGGGGCAGCTACCTATCTAACCTATACTGGGGGAACCTACCTAATCTAACCTATAATGTGGGGCACCTACCTAATCTAACCTATACTGGGGGGCACCTACCTAATCTAACCTATACTGGGGGGGGGCAGCTACCTATCTAACCTATACTGGGGGCAACTACCTATCTAACCTATACTGGGGGGCAGCTACTTATGTAACCTATACTGGGGGCAGCTACCTATCTAACCTATAATGGGGGCACCTACCTAGTCTAACCTATACTGGGCAGCAGCTACCTATCTAACCTATACGGTGGGCAGCTACCTTTCTAACCTATTGTGGGGGGCACCTACCTAATCTAGCCTATACTGGGGGGACCTACCTATTTAACCTATACTGAGGGGCAGCTACCTATTTAACCTATACTGGGGGGCAGCTACCTATTTAACCTATACTGGGGGCAGCTACCTATTTAACCTATACTGGGGGGCAGCTACCTAACTTATAAAGGGGGGCACCTACCTAGTCTAACCTATACTGGGCAGCAGCTACATATCTAACCTATAATGGCTTGAGGAGCCACGGTTGGTCGGCCGTGGATTCCCTTTTTTTTACTGCTATGTAATGATGATGATGTCTGTACTGGCTGCCTGCCTGCTATAATAAAAGGGGTCGGGTCGGGGACCTACAGGGGTTTGGCAGCAGCAGCAGGCTTCAACAACTGCACGGTCTGCTGCTGCACTGCACCATACTTACAACCTGGGCTGGCTAGGCTAGCTATATTGCCAGTGGGACTGACTGAAGGCACCTTCTAGTGGTTTGGATTGGGAGGAGAGATAAGGAAGGAGGCATGAAAGCATGGTCTGTCTGCGCTCCAACTATTTACGTCTGTAACGTCTCTGAGATGATCTCTGACAGCAGGGTGGTGAATCACAGTGGCATAGACTCTGATGACTGAATCATAATTGAACGTGTGTACCAGGCTTTAGCCCTCATCTTAAAAGTGGATGTGTTAGAGGATTTAAATGAAACATCATGTATAATCCAGGGAGTGGGACCGAGTTGGTTTGCTGAGACAGTGTGTTGGTTAGGTCAGGTGCACCGTGTGGAGAGGAATCGTCACGATTCCTCTCCACACCCAACCAACACACTGTCTCAGCAAACCAACTCTGTCCCACTCCCTGGATTATACATGATGATTCATTTAAATCCTCTAACACATCCACTTTTAAGATGAGGGCTAAAGCCTGGTACACACTTTCAATTATGATTGGCCAATCATTGACCAATTTTACCACCTGCGTCATGTAGTATGAGGCTGGGCAGCAGATATTGCACACTATGAGCAGATTATGTAGGTATCCCTTATACTACAGGAAGGAAGGTGGTAAAATTGGTCAATGATTGGCCAATCGTAATTGAAAGTGTGTTTCAGGCTTAATTCCGCTAAGAAAGACAGGAGGGAGAACAAGCAGATGGAGACAGACAGGAATATAGGGTGGGGGTGGGGGGGTATCGGGGGGGGCGCCTTCACGATCTTTGCCTCAGGCAGCAGAAAGTCCAGGACCGGCCCTGCGTGTGCCCCTGCTAAACCGCCGCAATAGCGCTGCTAAACGATGGTCCCTTGACCCCCAAACCCCCCACTGCGACACTTGGTCGCAGACTTGGTCGCTCCTGGAGGCAGGGCTAATGGCTGCAGCCCTGCCTCCAGTCGCGTCATCGCCGCCTCTCCCCCGCCCCTCTCAGTGAAGGAAGACTGAGAGGGGCGGGGGAGAGGCGGAGATACGCGCTGACAGGCGCGCGTGGGGCAGGGCTGCGGCGGTTAGCCCTGCCCCAACCAGGAAGCGCTCCCCCGCATTACGGAGGGGGATTTGGGGGTGAAGGGACCCCCGTTAAGCCGCGCTATAGCGGCGTTTTAGCAGGGGCACACATGCCCCTGCTAACTCTGAGGTCTGAAGCGAGATTTATTCTCGCTTCAGTCTCTCTTTAAGCATGCACAGGTTTCACAGATGTAAGCAGAGGGACCCCCCCTTCCCTCACGATTCACTTGTCTGTCACCCGGCTCAGCTTGGCTGTCAGTGAAGTGTGAAAGAAATTTGATAACAGTAAACAAAGAGATAAGCATTCAAATCTATACACCAGTACTTGGCATCACTTCCTAAACTATTATCTCAATAACAGAAAAAAATGTTAATCAGTAGTGTTCCTTTAAGAGAAAAGAAATGTAGAGTAAATGACCAAGGAAATCACATTAAAACTCAATACAGAAAGTTAAAGTACCCTTGATCTGAATCAGTGAAAACCTATTGATAGAGGCCCATGGTGGGCTAGATTACCTTTTCATGAGCACCCTGACATTGCTCGTTGTCCTTGGGGTAAACCCATCCCCCGAAGTTCCCAAAGCGGTGCAGAGCAATTCTGAACTGCGCAGGTGTGAGTTGTGACTCATGGATGAGATCTTTCTTTCCCTGTGACTGCGCAATTCTCAATTGTGTTGCTCTGTTTGGCGGAATTTTCTAGTTTTAGCATTTGACTGAATGATTCTGTTGAAGATTTAGATTGTGAGCTCCTCTGAGGACAGTCAATGACATGACTATGTACTCTGTAATGTGCTGCAGAAGATGTCAGTGCTATATAAATACATAATAATAATATGGTAGGACATTAGACTATGACAGGGATTAGATTGTGAGCTCCTCTGAGGACAGTCAATGACATGACTATGTACTCTGTAATGTGCTGCAGAGGATGTCAGTGCTATATAAATACATAATAATAATATGGTAGGACATTAGACTATGACTATGGTAGGATTAGAGTGTGAGCCCCTCTGAGGACAGTCAGTGACATGACTATGTACTCTGTAAAGTGCTGCAGAAGATGTCAGTGCTATATAAATGCATAATAATAATATGGTAGGACATTAGACTATGACTATGGTAGGATTAGATTGTGAGCTCCTCTGAGGACAGTCAGTGACATGACTATGTACTCTGTAATGTGCTGCAGGAGATGTCAGTGCTATATAAATACATAATAATAATATGGGAGGACATTAGACTATGACTATGGTGGGATTAGAGTGTGAGCTACTCTGAAGACAGTCAGTGACATGACTATATACTCTGTAATGTGCTGCAGAAGATGTCAGTGCTATATAAATCTATATATATAAAATCGGATGTATGTGTGTGTGTGTGTGTGTGTGTATGTGTGTGTGTGTGTGTGTATGTGCCGCGATCACGCAAAAACGGCTTGACCGATTTGAACAAAACTTGGTATGCAGATCCCTTACTACCTGGGATGATACGTTCTGGGGGTCTCGCGTCCCCCCTGCACACCTGGGCGGAGCTACAAACAGCAAATCAGATTCCACCCATTCATGTCAATGGAAAAAATGTAAAAGGCTGCCATTCTCACAGTAATCAAGCCAGAGTCCCCACACTTGGCACAGTTGGTCACTTGGTGACCGAGGTTACAATTCCAGGAAAAGTGGGCGGAGCATAAAACAGCCAATCCAATTTCAGCCATTCTTTTTAAATGGGAAAATCTCAACTGCAGCCATTCTTACACTCGCAGGGTTTTCAAACTTGGCACACTTGGTCACTGGGTGACTGGGATTAATATTCAGGAAAGTGGGTGGAGCCTACAACAGCCAATCAAAATTCACCTATTGATTTTCAAGGGGAATATTTAAACTGCTGCTATTCTTACACTTTTTAATGGCAGAGACTTCAAACTTGCTACAGTCGGTCATTGGGTGACTGGGGTCCAAATTCACTAAAGGGGCGGGGCCACATACAGCCAATCAGATTTCCTTGGTGGATAAATTGCTTCCATTTACACAAATTTGATGTCAGGAACCTGACAGCTCACAAACATGGTCATTGAGTGACTGTGCGTCAAGGTTACAAAAAAGTGGGCGGAGCCAAAACAGCTTTTACAGGGAAAATATAAACTGCAGCCATTCTTACACCGTTAATGGCAGGGTTCTCAAACTTTGCACAGTTGGTCATTGGGTGACAGATTAAGATTTTGGAAGGTGGGTGGAGCCTACAACAGCCAATAAAAATTCACCTTTTGATTTTCAAAGGGAATATTTCATCTGCTACCATTCTTTTATACTGGTAATAGCAGATGCCTCAAACCTGGTACAGTTGGTCACTGGGTGACTAGGGTCCAAATTCAGGAAGGGGGCAGAGCCACAAACAGCCAGATTTGTTTATTTTTCAATGGGTATATAGAAAGTATTGATACCAAGGACCCCAAAGCTGATAAACTTGATAATTGAGTGACTGTATGTCAAGGTTAGAAAAAGTGGGCAGTGCCAACAACTTTATTTTTTACATTGCAGGGTTCCCAAACTTTACACAATTGGCCACTGTGTGACTGGGATGAATATTCAGAAATGTGGGTGGAGCCTACAACAGCCAATCAAAATGTACCTATTGATTTTCAAGGGGAATATTTAAACTGCTGCTATTCTTACACTTTTTAATGGCAGAGACTTCAAACTTGCTACAGTCGGTCATTGGGTGACTGGGGTCCAAATTCACTAAAGGGGCGGGGCCACATACAGCCAATCAGATTTCCTTGGTGGATAAATTGCTTCCATTTACACAAATTTGATGTCAGGAACCTGACAGCTCACAAACATGGTCATTGAGTGACTGTGCGTCAAGGTTACAAAAAAGTGGGCGGAGCCAAAACAGCTTTTACAGGGAAAATATAAACTGCAGCCATTCTTACACCGTTAATGGCAGGGTTCTCAAACTTTGCACAGTTGGTCATTGGGTGACAGATTAAGATTTTGGAAGGTGGGTGGAGCCTACAACAGCCAATAAAAATTCACCTTTTGATTTTCAAAGGGAATATTTCATCTGCTACCATTCTTTTATACTGGTAATAGCAGATGCCTCAAACCTGGTACAGTTGGTCACTGGGTGACTAGGGTCCAAATTCAGGAAGGGGGCAGAGCCACAAACAGCCAGATTTGTTTATTTTTCAATGGGTATATAGAAAGTATTGATACCAAGGACCCCAAAGCTGATAAACTTGATAATTGAGTGACTGTATGTCAAGGTTAGAAAAAGTGGGCAGTGCCAACAACTTTATTTTTTACATTGCAGGGTTCCCAAACTTTACACAATTGGCCACTGTGTGACTGGGATGAATATTCAGAAATGTGGGTGGAGCCTACAACAGCCAATCAAAATGTACCTATTGATTTTCAAGGGGAATATTCACATTGCTACCATTCTTACACTGTTAGTGGCATAGGCCTCAAACCTGATACAGTCAGTCATTGGGTGACTGGGGTCCAAATTCATTAAAGGGGTGGAGCCACAAACAGCCAATCAGATTTGTTAGATTGATTTCAGCCATTCTGCTATTGGCAGGGTTCTCAAACGTGACACAGTTGGCCACTGGGTGACTGGGACTAATATTCAGAAAAGTGGGTGGAGCCTACAGCAGCCATTTAAAATTCACCTTTTGATTTTCAAGGGGAATATTTACATTGCTGCCATTCATGCACTCTTAATAGCAGAGGCCTAACATCTGCTACAGTCAGTCACTGGGAGACTGGGGTTTAAATTCTGAAGGGAGCGGGCCAAAAACAGCCAATCAGATTTGTTTAATTTCAATGGTAAAATGCAACTTATTGATGCCAAAGACCCCAAAGCTCATAAACTTGGTCATTAAGTGACTGTATGTCAAGGTTAGAAATAGTGGGCGGAGCCAAAAACAACTAACTTTTTACATGGGGAAATGTAAACTGCAGCTTTTCTTACACTGTTAATGGCAGGGTTCTCAAACTTCACACAGTTGGTCACTGGGTGACTAGGATTAATATTTGGAAATGTAGGTGGAGCCTACAACAGCCAATCAAAATTCACCTATCGATTTTCAAGGGGAATATTGAAACTGCGGCCATTCTCACACTGTTAATAGCAGAGGCCTCAAACCTGCTACAGTCGGTCGTTAAGTGTTTGGGGTTCGAATTCAGTAAAGGGGCGGAGCCAAAAACAGCCAGATTTCTTTGCTGGATAAACTGCTTCATTAGCACAATTTTGATGCCAGGAACCCAAAAGCTCACAAACTTGGTCATTGAGTAGTGACTGTGTGTCAAGGTTACAAAAAGTGGGTGGAGTTAAAAACAGATTTTTTTGGGAAATTGTAAACTGCAGCCCTTCTTCACTGTTAATGGCAGGGTTCTCAAACTTAGCATAGCTGGTTACTGGGTGACTGGGATTAATATTCAGAAAAGTGGGTGGAGCCTAAACATGCCAATCAAAAATCACATGTCACTTTTCAAGGAGAATATTAAAATTGCTGCCATTCTTGCACTGTTAATGGCACAAGCCTCAAACCTGGTACAGTTGGTCATTGGGTCACTGGGGTTCAAATTCAGAAAAGGGGACAGAGCCACAAACAGTGAATCAGATTTGTTTCATTTCATGGGAAAATACAAATTATTGATGCCAAGGACCCCAAAACTCACAAACTTGGGCATTGAGTAGTGACTTTGTGTCCAGGTTACAAAAAGTGGGCGGAGCCAAAAACAATTTTCACTGGGAAAGTGTAAACTGCAGCCTTTCTTACACTGTTTATTTCAGGGTTCCCAAACTTTGCCCAGATGGTCACTGAGTGACTGAGATTAATATTCAGGGAAGTGGGTGGAGCCCATAATAGCCAATCAAAATTCACCTGTTGATTTACAAGTGTAATATTTAAATTGCTACCATTTTTACACTGTTAATAGCAGATGCCTCAAACCTGCTACAGTTGGTCATTGGGTGACTGGGGTTCAAATGCTGGAGAGGGGCGGAGCCACAAACAGCCTATCTGATTTGTTTAATTTCTATGGGAATATACAAATTATTGATGCCAAGGACACCAAAGCTCACAAACTTGGTCATTGAGTGTTTGTGTGTTAGGGTTAGAAAGTGGGCGGAGCCAACACCAGTCAAATACATACCCGGGCAACGCCGGGTCATCAGTGGGTGGAGACAAATACAAATTTCACTGGGAAAATGTAAACTGCAGCCATTCTTACACTGTTAAGCGCAGGGTTTTTAAACTTTGCACTGTTGGTCATTGGGTGACTGGGATTAATATTCAGAAAAGTGGGTGGAGCCTACAAAAGTGAATCAAACTTCACCTGTTGCTTTTCAAGGGGAATATTTAATTGCTACCATTCTTGAACTGTTAATGGCACAGGCCTCAAACATGGTACAGTTGGTTATTGGGTGACTGGGGTTCAAATTCAGAAAAGGGGGTGGAGCCACACACAGCCAATCAGATTTGTTTCATTTCAATGCTGATTATTGATACCAAAGACCGCAAAGCTCACAAACTTGGTCATTGAGTGTTTGTGTGTTAGGGTTAGAAAACGTAGGCGGAGCCAACACCAGCCAAATACATACCCGGGCAACGCCGGGCAATCAGCTAGTACATAATAATATGGTAGGACATATGACTATGGTAGGATTAGAGTGTGAGCTCCTCTGAGGACAGTCAGTGACATGACTATGTACTCTGTAATGCGCTGCGGAAGATGTCAGTGCTATATAAATACATAATAATAATATGGTAGGACATTAGACTATGACTATGGTAGGATTAGATTGTGAGCTCCTCTGAGGACAGTCAGTGACATGACTATGTACTCTGTAATGTGCTGCAGAAGATGTCAGTGCTATATAAATACATAATAATAATATGGTAGGACATTAGACTATGACTATGGTAGGATTAGACTGGGAGCTCCTCTGAGGACAGTTAGTGACATGACTATGTACTCTGTAAAGTGCTGCAGGAGATGTCACTGCTATATAAATGCATAATAATAATATGGTAGGACATTAGACTATGACTATGGTAGGATTAGAGTGTGAGCTCCTCTGAGGACAGTCAGTGACATGACTATGTACTCTGTAATGTGCTGCAGAAGATGTCAGTGCTATATAAATACATAATAATAATATGGTAGAACATTACACTATGACTATGGTAGGATTAGATTGTGAGCTCTGAGGACAGTCAGTGACATTACTATGTACTCTGTAATGTGCTGCAGAAGAGGTCAGTGCTATATAAATACATAATAATAATAATATGGTAGGACATTAGACTAGGACTATGGTAGGATTAGATTGTGAGCTCCTCTGAGGACAGTCAGTGACATGACTATGTATTCTGTAAAGTGCTGCAGAAGATGTCAGTGCTATATAAATACATAATAATAATATGGTAGGACATTAGACTATGACTGTGATAGGATTGGAGTGTGAGCTCCTCTGAGGACAGTCAGTGACATGACTATGTACTCTGTAATGTGCTGCAGAAAATATATAAATACATAATAATACTATGGTAGGCCATTAGACTATGACTATGGTAGGATTAGAGTGTGAGCTCCTGAGGACAGTCAAATACATGACTACATACTCTGTAAAGTGCTGCAGGAGATGTCAGTGCTATATAAATTCATTATAATAATAAGGTAGGACATTAGACTATGATTATGGTAGGATAAGATTGTGAACTCCTCTGAGGACAGTCAGTGACATGACTATGTACTCTGTAAAGTGCTGCAGGAGATGTCAGTGCTATGTAATAATAATAATAATAATAATAATAATAATAATATGGTAGGAAATTAGACTATGACTATGGTAGGATTGGAGTGTGAGCTCCTCTGAGGACAGTCAGTGACATGACTATGTACTCTGTAATGTGCTGCAGAAGAGATCAGTGCTATATAAATACATAATAATAATAATAATAATAAGGTAGGAAATTAGACTATGATTATGGTAGGATAAGATTGTGAGCTCCTCTGAGGACAGTCAGTGACATGACTATGTACTATGTAAAGTGCTGCAGGAGATGTCAGTGCTATGTAATAATAATAATAATAATAATAATAATAATAACAACATGGTAGGACATTAGACTATGATGACTATGGTAGGATTAGATTGTGAGCTCCTCTGAGGACAGTCAGTGACATGACTATGTACTCAGTAATGTGCTGCAGAAAATATATAAATACATGATAATAATATATAATACACACTGAAGCCGCTCAGGGGAACAGGGAAGCCATGGCAGTGACTAAGTCGAGGTAGGTCACTTGGAGACCGCGCAACTTTGAGTAATTTGGGCACTGCTATAGACTGCGATGTTAATTGTGGCTATAGCACCGCCCACTGTGTAATTTGGACACCAGCGTATAGCCAGGAGGGGAATACCTGCAAGAAGGGACGGGTAGTGACAGAAGCGTGATGTCAAGCCTGCTAAATCTGTCTGAAAGGATATTATGTAATGCGTAAAGGTAAAATGGCTGCTTCTTTCTAATTATAGCACCGTTACAATGTTCCCCGACCGGTATCAAGAATGAATGACTTCTATCCTGGAACTCTCTTCCCAATCTAGCTCCCCATTGGCTGCCGCACGCCCTCGCCGTAAACACTTCGCTAAGCCATCCTGGTAATATATTTACATGTAAATGTAGTGGAAGTCTGACAACAATAAACATACGGTGTTCCGCCGCCAGCTGAACGGCAGACAATCAGGACCGGCACATTGCAGCTCATTTATATGCAGAATCTGAAGCCCTCAGGGCGACGGAACAGCGCCAGCACAGGAACGATATGTGTGCATCGCGGCCCCGTGCCAGACAGTCGCTGGAAGCAGATTCCATCCAACAGGCTGGTGACCGAGAAATCAGAACCATTGTTTATCAATGAAGCTTTTTATTTCCCGATGTGTTCCCAGCACAGCAGTCCCTATAAGAAGGATATTCAGGTCTCGCGAATCGCAGACGCCATATCTAAAAATGGTCAGTTGTGCGGTTGTCAGAGGTCTATAAGTGTACATTTAATAAAGAAGCTAATTAAATAGGGTGCTTGTTGTGGCATTCAGTTGTCATGAAATTGAAATTCCTGCATTTCTGATCATAAATCTGCATTTCTAAGGAAATACCGCATTACTGCCACTCTGAAACTTTAGCCCAATGACAGAGCTCGGAAGCAATGGGCCAATCAGAGAATGCAGAGTCATCTCGGAAGTATTTGGCCAATCAGAGAATGCAGAGTCATCTCAGAAGTATTTGGCCAATCAGAGAATGCCGAGACAGCTCGGAAGCAATGGGCCAATCAGAGAATGCAGAGTCATCTCGGAAGTATTTGGCCAATCAGAGAATGCAGAGTCATCTCGGAAGTATTTGGCCAATCAGAGAATGCAGAGTCATCTCGGAAGTATTTGGCCAATCAGAGAATGCAGAGTCATCTCGGAAGTATTTGGCCAATCAGAGAATGCAGGGTCAACTCTGAAGTATTTGGCCAATCAGAGAATGCAGAGTCATCTCGGAAGTATTTGGCCAATCAGAGAATGCAGAGTCAGCTTGGAAGTATTTGGCCAATCAGAGAATGCAGCGTCATCTCAGAAGTATTTGGCCAATCAGAGAATGCAGAGACAGCTCGGAAGTATTTGGCCAATCAGAGAATGCAGAGTCATCTCAGAAGTATTTAGCCAATTAGAGAATGCAGAGATAGCTCGGAAGTATTTGGCCAATCAGAGAATGCAGAGTCATCTCAGAAGTATTTGGCCAATCAGAGAATGCAGAGTCATCTCAGAAGTATTTGGCCAATCAGAGAATGCAGAGTCATCTCAGAAGTATTTGGCCAATCAGAGAATGCAGAGTCATCTCAGAAGTATTTGGCCAATCAGAGAATGCAGAGTCATCTCAGAAGTATTTGGCTAATCAGAGAATGCAGAGTCATCTCAGAAGTATTTGGCCAATCAGAGAATGCAGCCATCTCAGAAGTATTTGGCCAATCAGAGAATGCAGAGTCATCTCAGAAGTATTTGGCCAATCAGAGAATGCAGAGTCATCTCGGAAGTATTTGGCCAATCAGAGAATGCAGAGTCAGCTCGGAAGTATTTGGCCAATCAGAGAATGCAGAGTCATCTCGGAAGTATTTGGCCAATCAGAGAATGCAGAGTCAGCTCGGAAGTATCTGGCCAATCAGAGAATGCAGAGTCATCTCGGAAGTTTTTGGCCAATCAGAGAATGCAGCGTCATCTCGGAAGTATTTGGCCAATCAGAGAATGCGGAGTCATTTTGGAAGTATTTGGCCAATCAGAGAATGCAAAGTCATCTCTGAAGTATTTGGCCAATCAGAGAATGCAGAGTCAACTCAGAAGTATTTGGCCAATCAGAGAATGCAGTCATCTCAGAAGTGTTTGGCCAATCAGAGAATGCAGAGTCAGTTCTGGAGTATTTGGCCAATCAGAGAATGCAGAGTCAGCTCAGAAGTATTTGGCCAATCAGAGAATGCAGAGTCATCTCAGAAGTATTTGGCCAATCTGAGAATGCAGAGTCATCTCGGAAGTATTTGGCCAATCAGAGAATGCAGAGTCAGCTCGGAAGTATTTGGCCAATCAGAGAATGCAGAGTCAGCTCGGAAGCATTGGGCCAATCAGAGGATGCAGAGTCAGCTCGGAAGTATTTGGCCAATCAGAGAATGCAGAGTCATCTCGGAAGTATTTGGCCAATCAGAGAATGCAGAGTCAGCTCAGAAGTATTTGGCCAATCAGAGAATGCAGTAATCTCGGAAGTATTTGACCAATCAGAGAATGCAGTCATCTCAGAAGTATTGGGCCAATCAGAGGATGCAGAGTCAGCTCGGGAGTATTTGGCCAATCAGAGAATGCAGAATCAGCTCGGAAGTATTTGGCCAAGGCAATCAGAGAATGAAAAAAATGACAAAAAAAACACTACTAGGAAAAAGAATATCCTCGGAATCAGTAATCGTCATTGGCGAAAATCGGAATTTCCACAGAATCAGAATTTGGCATTTCCGGCTATCCCTAGTTGGGTCAAAGAAGTAGACTATTGGCAATGTTCTGTTACCCATATTCTAGTATTGGCTTGCCTGACAACTCATGCTAGCCTCCTCCCCTCCTAGAGCAAACCCTAAGGGCCTGTTTCCACTACATGCAGATTGGATGCAGATTGGATGCAGAAAAACTGACTCCACTGAATGCCTGTTTCCACTAAACGCGATTTTTCTGATGCAGATTTTCCCATAGGCATTCATTGAAGTCAGTTTTCCTGCATCCAATCTGCATCCAGTATGAGTGTAGTGGAAACAGGCCCTTAGGCTAGTTGCACACGTAGCAGAAATGCTAGCGTTGCGTAAAATGCTGCATTTTATGCACCAATGGTACTCAATGGGACACATAAAAAAACGCATGCGTATGCGTTTGTACTTTGGCATTTTTGAAATCGCTAGTATTGTTGCCTATTATGCATGAATGCATCAAAAACGCACATAATGAAAGGCAATGGAAAGGCAATGTATTTGTTTTGTATTCGTTGTGTATGCGTTTTGAAGCGTTTTTTGAATGTGTTTTTTTTTCTGATGTATTTCCGCTTCCTGTTGTCTTCCTAGTGATTTGCATGTATGTAACTATAAAAACTATATACAAAACGCATATGCGTTTTGTATATGCGAACCACAAACGCATTAGAATGCACGCAAAACGCTTGAAAACTTATCTGCGGTTAAAAAAACGCAAACGCAGAAAAAACGCACAAAGAACGAACACAACATAAAATGAAAACATTGCATAAAACGCAGCCTTTGATGTTATGTTATGTGTGCACCCAGCCTAAGGGCCCTTTCACACTTGATGCGTTTTAATGCGTTTTACAGTGCATTGTAAATAATGCTTCAGTCTTTCAGTGTATAGTGTGAAAGAGACCCTATGGAAAAATGTACACTGGACTCCACATCAGATGTCTTTTCAGTTACAACTGACAGCAACTAATATAGTGTAAAAGGACCCTAAGGGCCATTTTCCATTATATCAGTTGCTGAATGGACAACTGATGTTCAAGGTAATGTCCATGTTCCCCTATGGCTCAGTTCACATTTTGCGCGTTTTAACTGAAAGGTTTTTCACAATGAACTTCTATGGAAAGGTAAAACGTATCAGTTGTTTGGCATTTTTTTTTATGTATTTTTTTTCATTAAAAAAAATGTTGTTTCATAATTCAAACCACACTGATTTTTCTATCCTGGTTAATTTTTTTTTCATATTAACATTTAAAAATAAAAAAAGGTATCAATTTAAAGGATAGGAATAAAGTTCAGAGTCAATTCAGTAGGAAAATACATATATTTACACAGATCTGTACATCAGTCCTGAAAGAGGGACAAAAGAGGGAGAAAGAGGGACAGGGGTATTTGGTTCCCAAAGAGGGACTGTCCCTCCGAGGGATGGACAGTTAGGAGCCATGAATGTGTTTAGAAAGCAAGCTAGATATGACAGTGCAGTTTTAGTACAGAGCTCAGTGGGGAGGAGGGCTGGCAATGCATACACCTTTTCTGGCAGAGGAGAAAAAAATAGGGAGGAAATGACATCAGGATTGTCTTCAGTCAGAGGCAGTAAAGATGGAAAATACCTGGAAAATTTTTCTCTTTATTTACTATATATAATTCAATTAAATCAAACGGTGGACAGTGCAATACAGGGGCGTAACAATAGGCCCTGCAGCGCCTGCGTACACGGGGGGGCCCGCCCCCCCCCCCCCCCCGGGGCCCACTCGGGGCCGTTTTTTGGGTGCTGGAGGGGTGGCAGCATGAGGGGAAAGCCTTGCCCACAGTCGGTGGGGAGAGGGGAAGTTCCCCCCTCTCCCTCACCTCGGGGCTCTCCCCTCTGCGCTCCCCTCCAGCTAGTGAACGTGTGTGGGCAGCGAGCAGCAGCGGCAGCAGGATACATACCTTCTTCCTTGCGTTCCATCGCCGCCTTCTCGCTCTAGCGGCTGACGTCACTTCTGCTTCCGGAACGCAAGGAAGAAGGTATGTATCCCGCCGCCGCTGCTGCCCGCTGCCCACACACATTCACTAGCTGGAGGGGGGCGCAGAGGGGAGAGCCCCGAGGTGAGGGAGAGGGGGGAACTTCCCCTCTCCCCGCCGACTGTGGGCAAGGCTTTCCCCTCATGCTGCCACCCCTCCAGCACCCAAAAACCGGCCACGAGCGGGCCCCGTGGGGGGGGGGGGGGGGCCCACTCTGAAATTCTGCAGGGGGGCCCGGTGGGGCTTAGTTACGCCCCTGGTGCAATACATCTGTTATGTAAATAGAACAAGTATTTATCTACTTATATGTGTTTTTTTCCAGGGATAGTATGGATAACACTGCTGCTTTAACATATCGATGTAGCAACACCTGCGGCTATTTCAGCCGTGACTCCCGGAGTTTCACTTTAAGAGAGCCTTGAGGAAAGTGGAGGAAATATACGGCCTTCCCCTCCTCATCCTTCAAGGGTAGATTACTCAGCAGATGTTGTATCATGACATTTTTAATGTGTTTGGTAGTTCTGGCTCATTGCACCTGTGGCGCATCTAACCAGCCTGCTGTCTCCTGGGCTTCAAGGATGAAAAATTAGATATTTTTTTTGTGTTTTATTTTTCCCAAGCATTCCTCAGCTAAATATCGTCGATAGAACGCGCCCTGCCAAAAAAGCCGCCGTACATCATTTTACGCCTGTCAAGTGATTTAGGCAGGGTGATGGATAAGACAAACAAATTGGACATCTAAACAATGGCTGTGACAAGAGGACCTGTGTGCGCAGCCAGCTGATCACAGCCATTACGAGCGCATCGCTGGAACGGTAATGACGTAACCGGCCGTGAGAAATGAGAAATTATCTGGTGGCGGGATTGCATTTTATCTGAAGTACAAAGAAAAGGCCGTGCATAATGACCATTTTTATTTGCATAATGTTTCTCTTATGGTTTACGTTCAAATAAATTTCCTGCTTTCATGGTGAATAATGTTGGACACATACTTTTACAGTGCATTGCTGAGCTAGAATTTAAAGAGGCCCTGTAGTGACATAAAGTAGAGTGTAGTAAATTATCCAGGATACCCACTTTTATGTTAATTATGCTGTTTCAGCATCAAAAACACTTCCTATATCTTTATACTAGCTAAAGACCTCGCGTTGCTCAGGTATGTATTTGGTTATTGTTGGGACCACTCAGGGGTGTGATTAGAAATCACTGGTCCCCCCTGAAAACATTTGTATGGACCCCCCCCCCCACCGCCCCACCCCCACCCCCACCCTCACCCCAGGTATAGGTGCCGAAAGCAGGTCGTTTCGGCCCACAGATCATGCGGTGCGGATCAGGGATTATACAGTGCGGATCAGGGATCATGCGGTGCGGATCAGGGATTATACAGTGCGGATCAGGGATCATGTGGTGCGGATCAGGGATTATACAGTGCGGATCAGGGATCATGCGGTGTGGATCATGTGGTGCGGATCAGGGATCATGCGGTGCGGATCATGTGGTGCAGATCAGGGATCATGTGGTGCGGATCAGGGATTATACAGTGCGGATCAGGGATCATGCGGTGCGGATCATGTGGTGCGGATCATGTGGTGCGGATCAGGGATTTTACAGTGCGGATCACGGATCATGCGGTGCGGATCATGTGGTGCGGATCAGGGATTATACAGTGCAGATCAGGGATTATACAGTGCGGATCATGTGGTGCGGATCAGGGATCATGCGATGCGGATCAGGGATTATACAGTGCGGATCAGGGATCATGCGGTGCGGATCATGTGGTGCGGATCAGGGATTATACAGGGCGGATCAGTAGAGTGACCAGACGTCCCGGATTGCCCGGGACACGTCCCGGATTCGGGGTCCGCTGTCCCAGGCTTAATGAGGTCCCGGGAAACGTCCCGCTTTCAGCAGCGGGACGTCCCGGCCTCGGGACTCTGGCCACTCTCTCCTCAATGAACTGGCAGCGGCGTCTATAGACGCCGTGCCAGTTCATTGCCCGCAGCCCCGCTCCAGCCTCCTCTTCCGGTGTCTGTTTCCGACACCAGCAGGCGAGCAGGGCTACGGCAAGATGGCTGCCGGAGCCCTGTACTGGAGACCTATTTGTGTCACTAGTACAGGGCTTCGGGCGCCATCTTGCCGTAGCCCTGTCAGCGCGGGAGAGAAGAGCAGGAGGAGGAAGACGGTCCCAAGACGGAGCAGCGCGCCAGAGGCCGGACACTTCTGCCAGGTGAGTAAATGCTTTCTTTTCCAGGTGAAATGTTTGCCCGCATTGTTTCTTTTCCAGGTGAAATGTTTGCCCGCATTGTTTCTTTTCCAGGTGAAATGTTTGCCCGCATTGTTTCTTTTCCAGGTGAAATGTTTGCCCGCATTGTTTCTTTTCCAGGTGAAATGTTTGCCCGCATTGTTTCTTTTCTGGTGAAATGTTTGCCCGCATTGTTTCTTTTCCAGGTGAAATGTTTGCCCGCATTGTTTCTTTTCCAGGTGAAATGTTTGCCCGCATTGTTTCTTTTCTGGTGAAATGTTTGCCCGCATTGTTTCTTTTCCAGGTGAAATGTTTGCCCGCATTGTTTCTTTTCTGGTGAAATGTTTGCCCGCATTGTTTCTTTTCCAGGTGAAATGTTTGCCCGCATTGTTTCTTTTCTGGTGAAATGTTTGCCCGCATTGTTTCTTTTCCAGGTGAAATGTTTGCCCGCATTGTTTCTTTTCTGGTGAAATGTTTGCCCGCATTGTTTCTTTTCTGGTGAAATGTTTGCCCGCATTGTTTCTTTTCTAGTGAAATGTTATTGTTTGCCCGCATTGTTTCTTTTCTGGCGAAATGTTTGCCTGCAGTGCGTTTCTTTTCTGGCGAAATGTTTGCCCGCATTGCGTTTCTTTTCTGGCGAAATGTTTGCCCACAGTGCGTTTCTTTTCTGGTGAAATGTTTGCCCGCAGTGCGTTTCTTTTCTGGTGAAATGTTTGCCCGCAGTGCGTTTATTTTGTACTGACATGTTGCCCGCATTGCGTTTATTTTGTACTGACATGTTTGCCCGCATTGCATTTTATACTGACATGTTGCCTATTGCGTTTATTTTCTGGTGTCCGGGGTAACTGTTACTGCATTTATTATTTAATGGTCATAGATGGCTATGTTTGCTGCTTTGTGGTTACGGTATACTATTAGCATCACACAGTTTCTGCACACCCATGATACAAAGTCTCGTTTGTCCACATCATGGCGTAAACACTGCTTTCTTATGCCTCGCTGTTACATCATTACGTTAGCTCCGCCCATACAATGTCATGGCCACGCCCATTTTTTCGGCGCGGCGCGCCGCATCCCCCCTCCCCCAGTCTTCGCCGCTGCGTGCTCCTCACTCCTTCCCACTTTTCGCCGCGGCGTGCTGAGCGCCCCGGCCCCCCCCCCCCACGTCCCAGGTTGGACCCACAAAAATATGGTCACTCTAGGATCAGGGATCATGCGGTGCGGATCATGTGGTGCAGATCAGGGATTATACAGTGCGGATCAGGGATCATGCGGTGCGGATCATGCGGTGCAGATCAGGGATCATTCGATGCGGATCAGGGATCATTCGATGCGGATCATGTGGTGCGGATCAGGGATCATGTGGTGCGGATCATGTGGTGCGGATCAGGGATCATGTGGTGCGGATCATGTGGTGCGGATCAGGGATCATGCGGTGCGGATCATGTGGTGCGGATCAGGGATCATGTGGTGCGGATCATGCGGTGCGGATCAGGGATTATACAGTGCGGATCAGGGATCATGCGGTGCAGATCATGTGGTGCAGATCAGGGATCATTCGATGCGGATCATGTGGTGCGGATCAGGGATCATGTGGTGCGGATCAGGGATCATGCGGTGCAGATCATGTGGTGCGGATCAGGGATTATACAGTGCGGATCAGGGATCATGCGGTGCGGATCAGGGATCATTCGATGCAGATCATGTGGTGTGGATCAGGGATTATACAGTGCGGATCAGGGATCATGTGGTGCGGATCAGGGATCATTCGATGCAGATCATGTGGTGTGGATCAGGGATTATACAGTGCGGATCAGGGATCATGTGGTGCGGATCAGGGATCATGCGGTGCGGATCAGGGATCATTCGATGCAGATCATGTGGTGTGGATCAGGGATTATACAGTGCGGATCAGGGATCATGCGGTGCGGATCAGGGATCATTCGATGCAGATCATGTGGTGTGGATCAGGGATTATACAGTGCGGATCAGGGATCATGCAGTGTGGATCATGTGGTGCGGATCAGGGATCATGCGGTGCGGATCATGTGGTGCGGATCAGGGATCATGCGGTGCGGATCATGTGGTGCGGATCAGGGATTATACAGTGCGGATCAGGGATCATGCGGTGCGGATCATGTGGTGCGGATCAGGGATTATACAGTGCGGATCAGGGATCATTCGATGCGGATCATGTGGTGCGGATCAGGGATCATTCGATGCGGATCATGTGGTGCGGATCAGGGATCATGTGGTGCGGATCAGGGATCATGCGGTGGCGGTGCGGATCATGTGGTGCGGATCAGGGATTATATAGTGCGGATCAGGGATCATGTGGTGCGGATCATGTGGTGCGGATCAGGGATCATGCAGTGTGGATCATGTGTTGCGGATCAGGGATCATGCAGTGTGGATCAGGGATCATGCGGTGGCAGCGGTGCGGATCATGTGGTGCGGATCAGGGATCATGCGGTGGCGGTGTGGATCATGTGGTGCGGATCAGGGATTATACAGTGCGGATCAGGGATCATGTGGTGCGGATCAGGGATCGTGCAGTGTGGATCATGTGGTGCGGATCAGGGATCATGCAGTGTGGATCAGGGATCATGCAGTGTGGATCAGGGATCATGCGGTGGCGGTGCGGATCATGTGGTGCGGATCAGGGATTATACAGTGCAGATCAGGGATCATGTGGTGCGGATCATGTGGTGCGGATCAGGGATCATTCGATGCGGATCATGTGGTGCGGATCAGGGATCATGTGGTGCGGATCATGTGGTGCGGATCAGGGATCATGCAGTGTGGATGCAGATCATGCAGCAACGCACTGCAGAGTTTGCATCAGGCTTGGGTCGATATCGCTACTTCCATTGCTCTGCGGATGGGGAGAGTACCAGCCACCGTTGCTGTCTCTGTGCCAGGGGCATAATTAGGAATCACCGGGCCCCCCTGCTAAACTTTGGATGGGGCCCTTCTTTCCCATGCCCACTCCCGCTTTCCCCCATTTCTAGAGGGGGGAGCTAGGAATGCTGAAGGGGAGGGGACTGTGGTGAGGGAGGGGGAAGTTGGGCCCTCCTCCCTGCCGCTGTGTGCCCACTGCCCCCTCTCCTGCACTGCGCTCTTACTCCTGCTGCTAAAAACGGCCCTGAGCGGGCCCCCCACCAGGCTTCACCCCCCCCATGGGCCCCCTTTTGCATGCATTCCTTGCAGGGGCTATTGTTGCGCCCCCTTCTCTGTGCAGCTTGACAGCATCTTGGTCTATATTTATGCCTAATTAACATAGTGCTGCTCATTCACCCTGTAAAGCGTTTTTTGATAAATATTTGACAGCGCTGTGCACCATTTGATGAAGAGGGAGATTGGCAGCATCCATCTCCAGTGTTTATCCCGCACGCTGCACACGCACATCTTCCCTCTGTATTGACACAAGCTGCTTGACTGCCCATTGCTAATGAAATATTTAGAAAATGTCAAACCGGCTAATGTGGCTGCACAGCAGACGCTCTGAAGATGCCTCCCGCTGTGACTGCTGGACGCCTCCTTATTATCACCTCTCTTATTCACATCTCTTTCTGTTCTTAAGAGATGGTTATGAGCAAATAGGAATCAGGCCAAAGTTTATTCTAGCTGGGGGAAAACACTAAGGTGAAGAATAGGATTTCATGTACAACAGGGGTGTCAAACTCAATCACATAAGGCTGGGGTGGCCATTGCGTTGATCGCGATCTACCGGTAAATGGCAAAGGACTGCAGGATAGAATGCGGCCTCATGTTGACTCTCAGTATGGCAACGCTTTCTGTCAATTTGTTCTGCTATATGCAGAGCACTGCAGCACACGGACACTCTTGGAAGAGCAAGGGGAGAGGCGTGGCTGAAGTAAGAAACAGCGTCTCCTCCCCTCCAGGCTGTGCACAGTGAGTCATGTGCACAGCGATGTGGCCACGCCCCCTCCGTTCCCACATGCGATTTGAGTCCTATGGGAGAAAAGCACTTTACAAATGTTATTGTATTGTATTGTATTACTTCAGTGACTTGCTTCACAGGTCAGACGTCTTGTGTTCAGCCACGCAGTTAAGGAGAGTAAAGGGGCACATACACTGGTCGATTTCAGCCATCGATCGATTCTATAGAATCGATCAGAAAATCTCTCAAATTCCCCGTTTGATCGATTTGCGGCCGATTTCGATCGATTTGATCTATCTGACAGGATGGAAGATCTAGGTCGATCTGTCAATGGCCCATAGAGTTGCATTGGATCTAATGGTCAAATAATGTATTTAGATTGATTTCCCATAGATTTCATTCTGAAATCTATTGGTAATCTGGTCCTAGTGTGTGGCGCACATCAGGTAGATTACTGTCAGATTGGACCTGACAGGCATCTGCCAGAAATCTGATGGTCAAATCTGCTGCAAATCTATAAGTGTATGGCCACCTTTAAAGAGGAACTTCAGTCTAACTAAACATACTGTCATTAAGTTACATTAGTTATGTTAATTAAAATAGATAGGTAATATTATAATCTCTTACCCACTCTGTTTTAAAAGAACAGGCAAATGTTTGTGGTTTCATGGGGGCAACCATCTTTGTCATGGGGGCAGCCATCTTTTTGGTTGAAAGGAGGTGACAGGGAGCATGAGACACAGTTCCAACTGTCCTGTGTCCTGATCACCGCGGGACAGCATAACGCCGAAAGGCGTCAAGCCCTGGGGCGTGGTTTTGCAGCATAGGCACGCACATCTCCACTTGAATCTGCCGTCTATTTACACTGTACTGCGCTGCGATCTTTGGCAGCGATGTTCTGGGGACAGCCGTGTCACTCGGCTGTCCGCTACAGAGGCTCAAGAGCAATCGGCTCTCATAGGCTGATGCCTATGACAGCCGATCGCTGTCATTGGCTGGCGGGGGAGGCAGGGAGGGTGGGGGAAAAAAATAAATAAATAAATGTATTAACCACTTTACCCCCACGCGTACACATTTCTCTGTCCCTTTTTCTATCCTTTCACCACCAGGGACGGAGAAATGCGTACTTTCCGGCTCCCGTCGCTGCCCGCGCTCCCGCTCGCTCTAGCGCGCACTCTGGCTCGTAAACACGCTGCCAGCCGCTCGCCCGTAGGTCAATGAACGGGAAAATCCATTCCCGTTCGTTGATCTAAGCCCCGCAATGATCCGCTGCTTCTCCGACAAGCAGCGCGATCATTGTGAAAAAAAAAAAACTCTCAGCCTCCTAGTACTTCCTCCAAGCGTCCGGAAGGACGCTTGCAGGTCGCATTAACCCTCCTGGCGGTTTGCAAAAAAATCGCCAGGGGGCAGCAAATCTTTTTTTTTAAATTTTTTTTTTTTTTTTTTCATGTAGCGAGACAAAGTCTCGCTACATGATAGCCGCTGCTCAGCGGCATCCCCCCAGCCCCTCCGATCGCCGCCGGCGATCGGAGATCCGGAGATCCCGTTGAAAGAACGGGATCTCCTGGAGGGCTTCCCCCGTCGCCATGGCGACGGGCGGGATGACGTCACCGACGTCATCGACGTCGTGACGTCAGAGGGGACTCCGATCTGCCCCATAGCGCTGCCTGGCACTGATTGGCCAGGCAGCGCACGGGTAGTGTTGGGCGAACATCTAGATGTTCGGGTTCGGGCCGAACAGGCCGAACATGGCCGCGATGTTCGGGTGTTCGACCCGAACTCCGAACATAATGGAAGTCAATGGGGACCCGAACTTTTGTGCTTTGTAAAGCCTCCTTATATGCTACATACCCCAAATTTACAGGGTATGTGCACCTTGGGAGTGGGTACAAGAGGAAAAAAAAATTTAGCAAAAAGAGCTTATAGTTTTTGAGAAAATCGATTTTAAAGTTTCAAAGGGAAAACTGTCTTTTAAATGCGGGAAATGTCTGTTTTCTTTGCACAGGTAACATGCTTTTTGTCGGCATGCAGTCATAAATGTAATACATATAAGAGGTTCCAGGAAAAGGGACCGGTAATGCTAACCCAGCAGCAGCACACGTGATGGAACAGGAGGAGGGTGGCGCAGGAGGAGAAGGCCACGCTTTGAGACACAACAACCCAGGCCTTGCATGAGGACAAGAAGCGTGCGGATAGCATGCTTTGTACCACCATGCAGTCATAAATGTAATAAAGATAAGTGGTTCAATAAACAGGGACCACGCGGCAACGCTAACCCAGCAGCAGCACACGTGATGGAACAGGAGGAGGCGCAGGAGGAGAAGGCCACGCTTTGTGAGACACAACAACCCAGGCCTTGCATGAGGACAAAAAGCGTGCGGATAGCATGCTTTGTACCGCCATGTAGTCATAAATGTAATAAAGATAAGAGGTTCAATAAACAGGGACCACGCGGCAACGCTAACCCAGCAGCAGCAGCAGCAGCAGCACACGTGAGTGGCAGTAAACAATGGTATATAGTCTGGCTGAGCGGTGTACACAGAGTGTCAGTAAACAATGGTATATAGTGTGGCTGAGTGGTGTACACAGAGTGTCAGTAAACAATGGTATATAGTCTGGCTGAGCGGTGTACACAGAGTGGCAGTAAACACAATGCTATATACTCTGGCTGAGCGAGCGGTGTACTACTGTTCCCAGCAGACACAGAACAGTAAACAGAATGCTATATAGTGTGGCTGAGCGAGCGGTGTACCACTATTCCCAGCAGACACAGAACAGTGAACAGAATGCTATATAGTGTGGCTGAGCGAGCGGTGTACCACTATTCCCAGCAGACACAGAACAGTAAACAGAATGCTATATAGTGTGGCTGAGCGAGCGGTGTACCACTATTCCCAGCAGACACAGAACAGTGAACAGAATGCTATATAGTGTGGCTGAGCGAGCGGTGTACCACTATTCCCAGCAGACACAGAACAGTGAACAGAATGCTATATAGTGTGGCTGAGCGAGCGGTGTACTACTGTTCCCAGCAGACACAGAACAGTACACAGAATGCTATATAGTGTGGCTGAACGAGCGGTGTACTACTGTTCCCAGCAGACACAGAACAGTACACAGAATGCTATATAGTGTGGCTGAACGAGCGGTGTACCACTATTCCAAGCAGACACAGAACAGTGAACAGAATGCTATATAGTGTGGCTGAGCGAGCGGTGTACCACTATTCCCAGCAGACACAGAGTGGCAGTAAACAGAATGCTATATAGTGTGGCTGAGCGAGGTACACAGAGTGGCAGTAAACAGAATGCTATATAGTGTGGCTGTGCAAGCGGTGTACTACTATTCCCAGCAGACACAGAGTGGCAGTAAACAGAATGCTATATAGTGTGGCTGAGCGAGGTACACAGAGTGGCAGTAAACAGAATGCTGAGCGAGCGGTGTACTACTATTCCCAGCAGCGACACACAATGACTGGGGGGGACCCTGGCTAGCGTGGCTGGAGCGCGAACTACCCTGCCTGCCTACCCAAAGCTAAACCCACAGACAAATGGCGGAGATATGACGTGGTTCGGGTATTTATTTACCCGAACCACGTGACAGTTCGGCCAATCAGAGCGCGTTCGGGTCCGAACCACGTGACCCGTTCGGCCAATCACAGCGCTAGCCGAACGTTCGGGGAACGTTCGGCCATGCGCTCTTAGTTCGGCCATATGGCCGAACGGTTTGGCCGAGCACCGTCAGGTGTTCGGCCGAACTCGAACATCACCCGAACAGGGTGATGTTCTGCAGAACCCGAACAGTGGCGAACACTGTTCGCCCAACACTACGCACGGGGTCTGGGGGGGGGGGCGGCCGCGGCGAGAGGAATTGCGGCGGATCGGCGGGTAGCGGCGGCGATCGGGCACTGCACGCAGCTAGCAAAGTGCTAGCTGCGTGCAGCAAAAAAAAAATTATGCAAATCGGCCCAGCGGGGCCTGAGCGGTGCCTTCCGGCGGCATAGCCCGAACTCAGTTCGGGCTTACCGCCAGGAAGGTTAAACAAAAAGTTACTGTTGCCATCTTGTAGCCAAATAGTAAAACTACACCCTAAAGCATTTTTCACATACAAATAAATTAGTTTTACACAAAAAATTAACTCCTTACCTCCCACACTCCCCAATTTTTTAATTTTATTTTTGTAAGTAAAAAAAAAATTACAATTAAATAAAATACATAAATAGTTACCTTAGGGACTGAACTTTTTAAATATTTATGTCAAGAGGATATAACACTGTTACTTTATAAACTATGGGCTTGTAATTAGGGATGGACGCAAAACTAAAAAAAATGCACCTTTATTTCCAAATAAAATATTGGCGCCAAACATTGTGATAGGGACATAATTTAAACAGTTTTATAACCGGGACAAATGGGCAAATACATTTCATGGGTTTTAATTACAGTAGCATGCATTACTTAAAAACTATAAAGGCCAAAATCTGAAAAATAATAATTTTTTTCCCACATTTTTTCCTATTTCCCCATTAAAACACATTTAGAATAAAATAAATCTTGGCATAATGTCCCACCTAAAGAAAGATATAGTTAATTTCATTGTGATAAGTAATGATAAAGTTATAGACGAATGAATGGAAGGAGCGCTGAAAGGTAAAAATTGCTCTGGTGCTCAAGGGGTAAAACCCCTCAGTGGTGAAGTGGTTAAAAAAGAAAATAAATAAAAAAAATAACAAACAAACTCAGGAGCAGCGATCAGAGCCCACCAACAGAAAGCTCTGGAATAGGCTGGCCATTAGGGGGGGTGTGAGCCTATGGTCCTGAGGTGGTAGGACAATGGTGCTGTATTAATAAACTAGCTGACCCGCGGCGTAGCATACGCCAAATAAGGGGGTAGAGGGCCGGAAGGGGGTATTGGGCACAGCGGTGGGGAGGGGGGTCGGACTTCCCCCCGTCACCTCGGTCACCCATGTGCGCTCCCCCTCCTGCTTAAGCTCAGCAGCAGCCGCCACTATTAGTAAGAGGCAGCGGCCGGGGATGACACACCTCTTCCGTGTTCCATCGTGCGTTCCACTGTCGCTACTTCCTGCAATGCCGCACACTGTATTGGTGTAATTTGCCTTCTTAAAACAGAAGGAAATCTGCAATAATTCAGCTATAAGTGAACATTTGTGGTTACCCACAATGCACTGCTACTAAATATCCAAATTATCCTATTTCACCCTTGATAAGCCAAGCAAGTATCCAGAACCTCTGGTGTATAGCAAGCATATAGCTTTAAATTTTACACAGTGCTATCAAACCCACATGTGACAGCCTGTTTCAGACTTTTGATCTTCATCTGTACATGGCAAGGATTGATGTGGCTGTATGAGGTAGGGCTTGGACCAGTACAACAGAGTAACCAAGCAGCTCAGGGTGACCCAAACTACTAAGAATGTATAGGCGGATAAAAGGGACCAAAAAGCCCTCCTACTAAAAAAAGCAAAGCTTGGTGCAATTTGCCTTCTTAAAATAGAAGCAAATCTGTAATAATTCAGCTATAAGTAAACTTTTGTGGTTACCCACAATGCATTGCTACTGAATATGCAAATTATCTCTCTTCGCACTTGGTTTGATATGGCACTACTTCTTCTTCTTGCCTGGACCAGCCCCTTCTTCTTGCTTGGACCAGCCCTGGGGGCAGGGCGCTACTTCTTCTTCTTGCTTGAAGGTTGAGGCACTTACTCTATAAAGGCTATCATTCATAAAGCATTTCCGCATGCGGAAATGCTTAAAACAGCTGACTTTACCGACCACTTAGCAAAGTCAGCATTCATAAAGGCTCTTTCCGCATGAAAAAATGACACTACCGAGCAGAGTGATAAATCACCGCCTTATGCAGTGATTATCGGAACAAATGTAGCAAAATGTTAATTGAAAAAGATCACCGCAAGCGGTGTGAGGTCGGGAAGTACCGCTCCCTCTGATGTGGCGATAACAATGTAAGTGAATGGAGACACACAGACCTTCCAGGCAGCTGCAGCAGAGCGGAACATGGAGAAATGTATCAACTCGGCAGCTTCCGTGTCTCTGCAAGCCTACTGCCAGCCTAGTTCGGGGAATCTCCGCACTGCTACCGCACATGGATACTTTTTTATGAATGCCCACCCAGAAGTCTAAAACACCGCCAGCGGTGTTTTCCCGCACTGATTCTCCATACCGACAGCTCCTTTATGAATGATAGCCTATATATATATAGAAGATAGAAGATAGATGACCCGTGGCGTAGCATACGCTGAATAAGGGGGTAGAGGGCAGGAAGGGGGTATTGGGCACAGCGGTGGGGAGGGGGTGTCGGACCCCCCCTCACCTGGGTCCCTCATGTGCGCTCCCCCTCCAGCTTAAGCTCAGCAGGACCTCCCTCCCTCACCTAGGTCCCCCATGTGCGCTCCCCCTGCAGCTTAAGTTCAGCAGGACCACCCCTCCTGCTTAAGCTCAGCAGCAGCCGCCACTATTAGTAAGAGGCAGCGGGCAGGGATGACTCACCTCTTCCGCGTTCCAGCGTGCATTCCACTGTTGCCACTTCCTGCAATGCACTGTATTGGTGTAATTTGCCTTCTTAAAACAGAAGGAAATCTGCAATAATTCAGCTATAACTGAACATTTGTAGTTACCCACAATGCACTGCTACTAAATATGCAAATTATCCCATTTCACTCTTGGTAAGCCAACTAAGCATCCAGAACCGCTGGTGTATAGCAAGCATATAGCTTTAAATTTTACTCAGTGCTATCAAACCCACATGTGACAGCCTGTTTCAGACTTTTGATCCTCATCAGTACATGGCAGGGCTTGATAAGGCTGTATGAGAGAGGGCTTGGACCAGTACAACAGAGTAACCAAGCAGCTCAGGGTGACCCAAACTACTAAGCATGTATAGGAGGATAAAAGGGACCAAAAAGACCTTCTGCTAAAAAAATCAAAGCTTGGGGTAATTTGCCTTCTTAAAACAGAAGGAAATCTGCAATAATTCAGCTATAAGTGAACATTTGTGGTTACCCACAATGCACCGCTACTGAATATGCAAATTATCCCTCTTCGCCCTTGGTTTGATATGGCACTACTTCTTCTTCTTGCTTGGACCAGCCCCTTCTTCTTGCTTGGACCGGCCCTGGGGGCAGGGCGCTACTTCTTCTTCTTGTTTAAAGGTTGAGGCACTTACTCTATTATATATATAGATAGTAATTATTATCACTATTAATATTATTATTAGTTATGTACATATTTCCTGGTATTGGAAATTTATGCAGGACCTCCATAGAGTGAATCCATGAAACGCACAGCAGGCTGTTAAATTACTTTATTTTTTTTATTATTGTTATTGTATGGGCCATTAATTGAAGGATTTTTCTGTATTGCTGTATAGCCGCCGGCTTGTTCGGTTGAATTGCCGCATACATCTCCATTATATTAGCGCAATCTTATTTATGAGCCTTTTCTGTATAGCACTCGCACACTATCGATGTATATGATGCTGTATTATATCTATGGTGTGTGTTCATATTGACGAGGCCTTTTATTGACTGCCTGAGTAAACAGTTGGTGGAGATTTAGCTGTATTTTTACACAATTTATATGTTTTATGATGACAGCACTACTTTTTAAGCTGTTGTAATGAATTATGGTTGTTTTGTGTGAGATGGCAGCACAAGCTTCTGCTGTATTTGTTACATTATGCTCAACTTATCTCTGTTTCCCCTTTTCAAATGCTGCCCCTGTGTAGTGATGCTTGCAAATTTTCACCAAAGTTATTTTGAACATCCAAAATGCAATTTTTGATTTCCAAAATGGATTTGTAAGGGTTCTTTCACACTAAGACGTTGTGTTAGATGTGACGTTAAGGTCGCATAACGTACCCCTAAGGCAACGCATGTTAGTATTGCAGTTGGATGTTATATAGAGCCGCGTTAAGCGTCTCTTGATGCGTCCTTGATGCGTACTTTTTGACGCATACTATCGAACGAAAACAGCGCATGCAGTAAATTGAAAAAAAAAAAAACCGTACTGAGCATGTGCAAACATCTGAATGCAGCTACATACGAGTATAACGCACAGCTCGCTTCATTTACCGTGCTGCGTTATACTCCAAAGCAACGTGGGCACTGTGAACAGCCCATTCATTTATCATTATTGTGAGTTGGGCTGCGTTACAGGCTGCTGTAACGTGCGCCTGTAACGTCCCACTGTGAAAGCAGCCTCAGTACATTGCGTTTTGCCAATGTGAATTTTCGCCAAAACTGCAAATTGCCCTACAAGAGTTAAGAGTAAATTACACCTTTTAATGTGAAAAATAGCAAAACAAAAAAGTGAAAAATCACACCTTTTCAAGCAAAAAATTGCAAGAAATGCATAAAACATACACTTTAAAGTGAAACATTGGAAAAACTGTACAAAAAAAAAATCACAAACGTATTACAAAATTATGTTAAGTTTTTATTAGATTTCACAAAAATTAATGAGAAAAGAATATCATTTTCGCTCGACATTACTCAACATTACTCCTAGCCCACGCTGGCTGCAGCGTTCAATTGAACAGCGTGAGGAGGGGAGAGGCATGTCCCCTTGGCTATCTCCAGTCTCCACATCCACTTTACCATGTGACAGGGAGACGTCCCTGACGGGGTAGGAAACCAGGTCACCATCTGGACTCTCTTGCTCCTCCGCAATTGGTGCGGTGTAGAGCTTATGTGCAGTGACTCAGCCACCTGGCCCGGATTCTGTGCTGCAACTCTACTACAGGCACCCAGGAGGGTGCTGGTAAGCTATAGTATAACCCCAATTTTGGCGGATCAGTGAATAATGGCGCACAGTGCTTATGCATAAGAATGGCGCCGCATTAAAAAGATACGCTTATCGCTATTTATCGTTAGTACTGCATAATAATGGCGCACAGGGAAAAAAGAAGAAAAACGGCACACAGTAACGTTATTTATCAATAGTGCTGTTCATTTCTCAAACAGCAGACGTTATTGCGCACAGTAACGTTATTTATCAATAGCGCCCTACATAAGCCAAACTGCAGACGTTATTTAACTGCAAAACGGTGAATGGATTTAATGTAACACTGTCAAGGTTAGGGTTAGGCACCACTGGGGGGGTCTTAGGGTTAGGCACCATCAGGGGGGTTTTAGGGTTAGGCACCACCACGGGGGTCTTAGGGTTAGGCACCACCACGGGGGGTCTTAGGGTTAGGCACCACCAGGGGGGTGGTTAGGGTTAGGCACCACCACAGGGGGTCTTAGGATTAGGCACCACCAGGGAGGGTCTTAGGGTTAGGCACCACCAGGGGGTGGTTAGGGTTAGGCACCACCAGGGGGTCTTAGGGTTAGGCACCAACCGGGGGGGGGGGGGGTCTTTGGGTTAGGCACCACCAGGGGGTCTTAGGGTTAGGCACCACCAGGGGGGTGGTTAGGGTTAGGCACCACCAGGGGGTGGTTAGGGTTAGGCACCACCAGGGGGGTGGTTAGGGTTAGGCACCACCAGGGAGGGTCTTAGGGTTAGGCACCACCAGGGGGTCTTAGGGTTAGGCACCAACCGGGGGGGGTGTTAGGGTTAGGCACCACCAGGGGGGTGGTTAGGGTTAGGCACCACCAGGGAGGGTTTAGGGGTTAGGGATAGGTACAGAGAGGGTTCTGTGTGTTAACGCTAAATAACAATAAGGCTTTAACGTTAAATAGCGATAAGCGACAAACGGATTAGCGGCAACACCGTGCGCCATTATTCACAGGCGCCATTTTCAGATGGATCCCAATTTTGGATTACTATCACACTATGTCCATATCTTTGAACTATGAACTGCCACCTGTCGCCTAAGCTGTGCATAGTGATTGTGCCGGATGAGAATGTGTGCCATCATTATTGGAGAGACTGAGAAATTCATTAAGCTGTTAGTGAATTGAATGACAGCGCTTTGCTGCTTTTTTAGTCTGCATGCAGGAATTGTGCCATACGCTTTAATATGAACTTCTCCAGCCAGATGCTATATAGCCTGTGTTGCTGAAATGCACACAGCAAGGTGTATAGTATGAAATAGGCCTTATAGATTATTTAGTCTGCAGCGTTCAATTGAACAGCGTGAGGAGGGGAGAGGCTCTTGCATGTCCCCCTGGCTATCTCCGCATCCACTTTACCATGTGACAGGGAGACGTCCCTGACGGGGTAGGAAACCAGGTCACCATCTGGACTCTCTTGCTCCTCCGCAATTGGTGCGGTGTAGAGCTTATGTGCAGTGACTCAGCCACCTGGCCCGGATTCTGTGCTGCAACTCTACTACAGGCACCCAGGAGGGTGCTGGTAAGCTATAGTATAACCCCAATTTTGGCGGATCAGTGAATAATGGCGCACAGCGCTTATGCATAAGAATGGCGCCACATTAAAAAGATACGCTTATCGCTATTTATCGTTAGTACTGCATAATAATGGCACACAGGGAAAAAAGAAGAAAAACGGCACACAGTAACGTTATTTATCAATAGTGCTGTTCATTTCTCAAACAGCAGATGTTATTACACCTCTTTACTCAGCTTTTTCGAAAGGACACTTCAACCAATTCTTTGTTACGGGCTGATAGCTTTCACCCAGACCATACAATTAGGGGAATCCCCATGGGTCAATATCTTCGTTTAAGGCGTAACTGTTCGCAGCCTGCGGACTTTAAGAGGGAGGCGGATGTTCTCCGCGCACGTTTTCATGCGCGGGGTTACCGTGATAAGCATTTGAAACGGGCTTACCAACGAGCCCACATGAGCAGCAGGGACACTCTACTCGGATCGTCTGGGGGTGCGAAACGCGGATCTGAGGTGCTAAGATTCTGCACGCAATTTTGTGCACAATCCGCATTAATCCAACGCATAATGGATCGTCATTGGCACATCCTTACAAATGACCCTAAACTCGTTAAAATTGTCCCTGAAAAACCACAAATAGTTTTTCGCCGGGCGCCATCGCTGCGTGACAAATTAGTCGGGAGCCATTTTCACGGTAGTGGTAATGTACACCAACATTGTAAAGTTTTGGGTACATATACATGTGGCGGCTGTACTATGTGCCGCTACATCCAGGTGGGAAAAAAAGCCACACTTCCCAACGGTAGGCTTTGGAATTTGCCGCATTTTGTTAATTGTGGCACGGTGCTGGTGGTGTACTTATTGACTTGTCCCTGTGGGGCGTTCTATGTCGGTAAGACAAAACGCGATTTAAGATCTCGCATGTCTGAGCACATCACCAGCATTGTGACTAAAAACACCTCGGTCGTTCCCACTCCGGTGGCCCGACATTTTAAATCGGTACATGGTGGTAAACCGTCGGGAATTCGATTTATTGGCCTAGATCGCATCCATCGCACGATCCGTGGTGGAAATAGTGATCGTCTGCTGCTCCAGAGGGAGTCCAGGTGGATCTTTGACCTCCGGGCCACGGATCCACCTGGACTCAATGAATATAATAGCTATTCCTCGTTTCTGCCCTTATAAATATGGCCCTATTGGATATATGTGTGGGTCCTCTCTCTCCTATCTGTTGTATGCCTGTGCAGGTCGGCTCAGCATTCCCCACACTCTAGTTTCTTAGTACTCCATGTCTGGTTATGTGGAGCTTTTCAAATGCAGTAAAGGAATATCGATTTCCTATTGTCTCTGGTGATGAAGACTGTTCTTTAGGTATCAGTTTTCTTATATATATTGACTGAGATTTCATTTCTACCACTATTTATTTATTTGTTTATGAGTATGCATTGTTCATACCTGTTTTGGCAGGTTTCTAATTATATCTTGCATTGTATATGTAGTGTGGGTCGCTTGGACGCTTCTCCTTTCCCCGGGCGGGGATGGCTGGGCTTCTTAGTCCCACGGCCTCCTCCTGCCTTTTCGCCCCCTCCTTTGTGTAGGTGTGGCTTGGGGAGTGGTTGTGCGTCTATGTGCCGTCTGATGTTGCTTGATGGGCCGTGCCTGTCGTGGTTTGCGGCGCCCGCCCCCCCCGGCTCGTATGTGGACGAGGCTGTTTGCCTCTGTCCCTCCCCTTCGGGGGATGGGGCCGGGTGGGGCGGGCGCTGTGTACGCCGATTGGCTGGTCTGAGTATTTTAGATGGATGCCGAGATGCGTGATTTGTCTGTGCCACGCCCCCCTTTGAGAAAGCCGGAAGTCCGGTGAAACATGTCAGGACAGCGTGGTGTTGCGTCCTGAGGCTGCCCGCACTTGCTCGCCATGTCACCCTGCGCTGCCTGATGAATACACCCCTAGGCTGGACTCTGCCTTTCCCAGCACGTCTCCTGCAAACAACTTGTGAAGCGACGATGTCTACCTGCTGCCTGTTATAGGAGTGAGCTGCTTTGTTTCCAATATCCTTCTCTGCACATCCGGATTGGAGCTGATGAAACACCATCATTTGGTACTGTATGCATTGCCCTCGTTGGGAGTATATGTCATGTTTACGCTTTGCTCCGCATATTGGCAAGCACAGTGTTTGTCGCTCCTGCTTATACTTTGCTGAACTTTGCTTCTGATCTGCCGCTTTCCTGCAGCTGTCCGTTGCTTCCTGTCTGTGCCTTTGGGACTGCTTGCTTGAGACTAGCATTGGAGGAGATCTGCTTGTCCTGGCTGATTATTTTTATCCTTATATCAGCCTGACATACTTTGCTGGGTTCGGCTGGACTTTGCTTTATCAATTTTTTACCAACTGTTGACATCAAAAAGATGTCCCACATATGAACTTCCATGACCACCATCTAATGTGAATCAGCTGATATTTGAGTCCCTATACTTGAGCCATTTCATCAGGGGTGCATGGGCATGTGCAGATGTTGGTATGAGTGGGTAGTGTGGTGACGGCTAGTGGGTTGCTTGTTGTTTTAATGTGCGAATTTCTTCTTTTTTATTGTGTATTCTAATTTTGATAATTAATAAAATCATTTTGATAATTTTTCTATAAACAAGTGTCTTTGTTGCTTGGAGCATATGCCCCGCAGTAGTACCTCCTAATTGTGTTGTTCAGCAGATGTTATTATGCACAGTAACGTTATTTATCAATAGCGCCCTACATAAGCCAAACTGCAGACGTTATTTAACTGCAAAACGGTGAATGGATTTAATGTAACACTGTCAAGGTTAGGGTTAGGCACCACTGGGGGGGTCTTAGGGTTAGGCACCACTGGGGGGGTCTTAGGGTTAGGCACCATCAGGGGGGTCTTAGGGTTGGGCACCACCAGGGAGGTCTTAGGGTTAGGCACCACCAGGGGGGTGGTTAGGATTAGGCACCACCAGGGGGGTCTTAGGGTTAGGCACCACCAGGGGGGTTTTAGGTTTAGGCACCACTGGGGGGGTCTTAGGGTTAGGCACCACCAGAGGAGTCTTAGGGTTAGGCACCACCACAGGGGTCTTAGGGTTAGGCACCATCAGGGGGGGTCTTAGGGTTAGGCACCACCAGGGGGGTCTTAGGGTTAGGCACCACCAGGGGGGTTTTAGGGTTAGGCACCACCACGGGGGTCTTAGGGTTAGGCACCACCAGGGGGTGGTTAGGATTAGGCACCACCAGGGAGGGTCTTAGGGTTAGGCACCACCAGGGGGTCTTAGGGTTAGGCACCAACCGGGGGGGGTGTTAGGGTTAGGCACCACCAGGGGGGTGTTAGGGTTAGGCACCACCAGGGAGGGTTTAGGGGTTAGGGATAGGTACAGAAAGGGTTCTGTATGTTAACGCTAAATAACAATAAGGCTTTCACGTTAAATAACAATAAGGCTTTAACGTTAAATAGCGATAAGCGACAAAAGGATTAGCGGCAACACCGTGCGCCATTATTCACAGGCGCCATTTTCAGATGGATCCCAATTTTGGATTACTATCACACTATGTCCATATCTTTGAACTATGAACTGCCACCTGCTGCCTAAGCTGTGCATAGTGATTGTGCTGGATGAGAATGTGTGCCATCATTATTGGAGAGACTGAGAAATTCATTAAGCTGTTAGTGAATTGAATGACAGCGCTTTGCTGCTTTTTTAGTCTGCATGCAGGAATTGTGCCATACGCTTTAATATGAACTTCTCCAGCCAGATGCTATATAGCCTGTGTTGCTGAAATGCACACAGCAAGGTGTATAGTATGAAATAGGCCTTATAGATTATTTAGTCAGTGTTTGCTGAATGTACAATCTTACCTCTCTTTGTTTTACTGTGTTTTTTGAGACTCCAAAAGTGGAGAAATAAAGTCACTGCGTCTTATATTCCAAATGCAGGGAGTTCCTGACTTGTGAAAGCCTGTCAATACGAACCTCCAACCCGCCGCAATGTCAGGGACTCCCTGTACTGTCCCAGGCAAGCCACTGTGGCCTGGAGGAGGGCATGGGTAGACTCTGGGGGACCCCGAGGCTTTCCAATTCTTAGGTAAGTATTTAATTTTTGACCTTAGGATTGCCTCCGGTTCACTTAAAGCACTGCAGGGATTTGGAGGACCTTTTTGTGCTGAGATATTACTATACTATTTTCATTGCTATACTCTACCCAAAAGTAGTATTAAAACGTGGCGTCAAAATATTGCACATCTTTAAGAAAGTTTTATGGGCATTGGGTAGTGTTGGGCGAACAGTGTTCGCCACTGTTCGGGTTCTGCAGAACATCACCCTGTTCGGGTGATGTTCGAGTTCGGCCGAACACCTGACGGTGCTCGGCCAAACCGTTCGGCCACATGGCCGAACTAAGAGCGCATGGCCGAACGTTCCCCGAACGTTCGGCTAGCGCTGTGGTTGGCCGAACGGGTCACGTGGTTCGGGCCCGAACGCGCTCTGATTGGCCGAACGGTCACGTGGTTCGGGTAAATAAATACCCGAACCACGTCATATCTCCGCCATTTCTCTGTGGGTTTAGCTTTGGGTAGGCAGGCAGGGTAGTTCGCTCTCCAGCCACGCTAGCCAGGGTCCCCCCCAGTCATTGTGTGTCGCTGCTGGGAACAGTAGTACACCGCTCGCTCAGCCACACTATATATATAGCATTGTTTACTGCCACTGTGTACCTCGCTCAGCCACGCTATATATAGTATTGTGTTTTCTGACACTCTGTGTACACGGCTTAGCCTGACTATATAGCATTGTGTGTACTGCCACTGTGCACCTCGCTCAGCCACGCTATATATAGCATTGTGTTTTCTGACACTCTGTGTACACGGCTTAGCCTGACTATATAGCATTGTGTGTACTGCCACTGTGCACCTCGCTCAGCCACGCTATATATAGCATTGTGTTTTCTGACACTCTGTGTACACGGCTTAGCCTGACTATATAGCATTGTGTGTACTGCCACTGTGCACCTCGCTCAGCCACGCTATATATAGCATTGTGTTTACTGCCACTCTGTGTACACCGCTCAGCCAGACTATATACCATTGTTTACTGACACTCTGTGTACACCGCTCAGCCAGACTATATACCATTGTTTACTGACACTCTGTGTACACGGCTCAGCCTGACTATATAGCATTGTGTGTACTGCCACTGTGTACCTCGCTCAGCCACGCTATATATAGCATTGTTTACTGACACTCTGTGTACACGGGTCAGCCAGACTATATAGCATTGTGTGTACTGCCACTCTGTGTACACGGCTCAGCCAGACTATATATCATTGTGTGTACTGCCACTCTGTGTACACCGCTCAGCCAGACTATATAGCATTGTGTGTACTGCCACTCTGTGTACACCGCTCAGCCAGACTATATAGCATTGTGTGTACTGCCACTCTGTGTACACCGCTCAGCCAGACTATATAGCATTGTGTGTACTGCCACTCTGTGTACACCGCTCAGCCAGACTATATAGCATTGTGTGTACTGCCACTCTGTGTACACCGCTCAGCCAGACTATATAGCATTGTGTGTACTGCCACTCTGTGTACACCGCTCAGCCAGACTATATACCATTGTTTACTGCCACTCTGTGTACACCGCTCAGCCAGACTATATACCATTGTTTACTGCCACTCTGTGTACACCGCTCAGCCAGACTATATACCATTGTTTACTGCCACTCTGTGTACACCGCTCAGCCAGACTATATACCATTGTTTACTGACACTCTGTGTACACGGCTCAGCCTGACTATATAGCATTGTGTGTACTGCCACTGTGCACCTCGCTCAGCCACGCCATATATAGCATTGTGTTTTCTGACACTCTGTGTACACGGCTTAGCCTGACTATATAGCATTGTGTGTACTGCCACTGTGCACCTCGCTCAGCCACGCTATATATAGCATTGTGTTTACTGCCACTCTGTGTACACCGCTCAGCCAGACTATATACCATTGTTTACTGACACTCTGTGTACACCGCTCAGCCAGACTATATACCATTGTTTACTGACACTCTGTGTACACGGCTCAGCCTGACTATATAGCATTGTGTGTACTGCCACTGTGTACCTCGCTCAGCCACGCTATATATAGCATTGTTTACTGACACTCTGTGTACACGGGTCAGCCAGACTATATAGCATTGTGTGTACTGCCACTCTGTGTACACGGCTCAGCCAGACTATATATCATTGTGTGTACTGCCACTCTGTGTACACCGCTCAGCCAGACTATATAGCATTGTGTGTACTGCCACTCTGTGTACACCGCTCAGCCAGACTATATAGCATTGTGTGTACTGCCACTCTGTGTACACCGCTCAGCCAGACTATATAGCATTGTGTGTACTGCCACTCTGTGTACACCGCTCAGCCAGACTATATAGCATTGTGTGTACTGCCACTCTGTGTACACCGCTCAGCCAGACTATATACCATTGTTTACTGCCACTCTGTGTACACCGCTCAGCCAGACTATATACCATTGTTTACTGACACTCTGTGTACACCGCTCAGCCAGACTATATACCATTGTTTACTGACACTGTGTGTACACCGCTCAGCCAGACTATATAGCATTGTGTGTACTGCCACTGTGTACCTCGCTCAGCCACGCTATATATAGCATTGTTTACTGACACTCTGTGTACACGGCTCAGCCAGACTATATAGCATTGTGTGTACTGCCACTCTGTGTACACGGCTCAGCCACACTATATAGCATTGTGTTTACTTCCACTCTGTGTCTGCTGGGAACAGTAGTACACCGCTCACCCGCCACTGTATAGCATTGTGCTCTGTGTCGCTGCTGACAATAGTGGTACACCGCTCACCCACCACTGTATAGCATTTCTGTACTGCCACTGTACTGCTGCCAGTCAGCGTGTACTTTAAGGATAAGTGAAATGAGGAAGAAATCCGGTGAAAGAGGGAGGGGCAAGGGAAGAGGTGTTTCCCCTGACGGTTCACGTACAGGCCACAGGGGAGCACCCAAGAAAACCCACTCAATACCGCCCATGTTGTCCAGGACAACAACCCTCACAGATCCAAAAGAACAGGACCAGATAATTACTTGGATGACCTCTCAAGCGTCCAGCAGTGGGTTAAGCAGCACCAGCACATCACGCACGAGGTCTGAGTCCTCAGCCAGTTACAAGGAGCCAGTGGGCACAAAGCTGACACAACCGGCAGCGACACCACGCACACAACTGCCAGATAACCAGACGACGTTGGAGTGAGCTGCGCAGAGGTTGTTCTGGGGAGCTCTACTCCACGGCGGCGGCCCCCCACAATGACATATGACGAGTTTGAGGAGATGGAAGAGGAGGGTATGGACAATGTGGACATAGACCCAGATTTTGTTTGTGAACGAGAACATCGCCGTCGTAGCAGCAGCACAGATGAGTCTGTTGAGGAACCCACTGCTGCACGAGTTCGCCTTGTGCCACAAGGTAGGCGGCGCGCAATTTCAGGCACCGCAAGCATGGAAGTTCAAGTGAGAGGCAAAAGAGGCGCAAACAGAAATCGCCAGCAAGGCAGGTGCTCCAAAGTCTGGGCTTTCTTTGAAGACTGCACTGAGGATGTTACCATGGCGATTTGCAAGGTGTGCAAGACCCGCCTGAGCAGGGGGAAAAGTATTAACAACCTCTCCACCACCAGCATGAGCCGCCACATTCTATCCAAACATCCCACTCTGTGGGCAAACGCGGCAGGACAGGGTACCACCAGCAACACTGCCTCCCTTGGGTTCACCAGACTCACCACCAGACCCGCCTCAGCAGCAGCAGTAGCCCAGCCATTGCGTGGTTCACAACATTCACAAACATCAGACGATGCTGACACTGTCACTTTCCGGACTAGTGCTCTTGAGGTCTCCCAGTGTTCATCAAACACAACAACCAACAGCCCTTCGGTGTGCAGCCCTACGGTTGAGTTGTCTGTCTCTGAGATGTTTGAGCGCAAGAGGAAATTGCCAGCAAATGACCCCCGGGCCGTGGCAGTAACAGCCAGCCAGCATAGCCAAGGTTCTGGCCTGCGAAATGCTGCCATATCGAGTGGTGGAGACAAACAGCTTCAAGGGCATGATGTCAGTGGCCATCCCACGTTACGTGGTTCCCAGCCGCTACCACTTTGCGCGCTCTGCAGTGCCTGAGTTGCATGAGCACGTGGTCAGCTAAATAACCCGAAGCTTGAAGAATGCCGTTGCCTGCAAGGTTCACCTCACCACTGACACCTGGACGAGTGCGTTCGGCCAGGGTCGATACATCTCCCTTACCGCGCACTGGGTGAACCTTGTGGAGCCTGGCAGCGATTCCTCACCTGCTACGGCGCGGGTGTTGCCCACGCCGCAAACAGCTGCACCGCCGTCCCTCCCACTGGATAACAACAGCAGCACCTACCTCTCTGACTCCTTCTGCTCCAACGCATCTCAAAGCTGTACCTCATCCGGAAACGCTAACCCAGCACCAGCAGCAGTAGGATCGTGGAAGCAGTGCAGCACAGCTGTTGGCATGCGTCAGCAAGCGTTGCTGAAGCTGATCTGCCTTGGGGATAAGCAGCACACAGGGGAGGAAATTTGGAGGGGAATAAAGGAACAGACGGATTTGTGGCTGGCACCGCTGGACCTGAAACCGGGCATGAAGCTAGACACCTGGCACGAACTGGCAATGTACGCAATAGAGGTGCTGGCTTGCCCGGCAGCCAGCGTTATGTCGGAACACTGTTTCAGTGCTGCCGGAGGCATCGTCACAGATCGGCGTATCCGCCTCTCCACAGAAAATGCAGACCGTCTGACTCAAATTAAAATGAATTAATCCTGGATTGGAAACGACTACGCAACACTCCAGGACCCCAACCAAGTAACATGACCAATGAACATCTGGGATGGTTTAGCGTTTCCGGTCCCTGTTTATTGAACCTCTCATCTGTATTACATTTATGACTGCATGGCGGCAAAAAGCATTGCTGCTATATCCGCACGCTTTTTGTCCTCATGCAAGGCCTGGGTTGTTGTGTCTCAAAAAGCATGGCCTTCTTCTCCTCCTGCGCCTGCTCCTGTTCCATCACGTGTGCTGCTGCTGCTGGGTTAGCGTTGCCGCCCGGTCCCTGTTTATTGAACCTCTTATCTTTATTACATTTATGACTGCATGCATGGCGGTAAAAAGCATGCTATCCGCACGCTTTTTGTCCTCATGCAAGGCCTGGGTTGTTGTGTCTCACTAAGCGTGGCCTTCTCCTCCTGCGCCTCCTCCTGTTCCATCACGTGTGCTGCTGCTGCTGCTGCTGGGTTAGCGTTGCCGGTCCCTGTTTATGGAACCTCTTATCTTTATTACATTTATGACTGCATGGCGGTACAAAGCATGCTATCTGCACGCTTTTTGTCCTCATGCAAGGCCTGGGTTGTTGTGTCTCACAAAGCGTGGCCTTCTCCTCCTGCGCCTCCTCCTGTTCCATCACGTGTGCTGCTGCTGCTGCTGCTGGGTTAGCGTTGCCGGTCCCTGTTTATGGAACCTCTTATCTTTATTACATTTATGACTGCATGGCGGTACAAAGCATGCTATCCGCACGCTTCTTGTCCTCATGCAAGGCCTGGGTTGTTGTGTCTCACAAAGCGTGGCCTTCTCCTCCTGCGCCTCCTCCTGTTCCATCACGTCTGCTGCTGCTGGGTTAGCGTTGCCGCGTGGTCCCTGTTTATTGAACCACTTATCTTTATTACATTTATGACTGCATGGCGGTACAAAGCATGCTATCCGCACGCTTCTTGTCCTCATGCAAGGCCTGGGTTGTTGTGTCTCAAAGCGTGGCCTTCTCCTCCTGCGCCACCCTCCTCCTGTTCCATCACGTGTGCTGCTGCTGGGTTAGCGTTACCGGTCCCTTTTCCTGGAACCTCTTATATGTATTACATTTATGACTGCATGCCGACAAAAAGCATGTTACCTGTGCAAAGAAAACAGACATTTCCCGCATTTAAAAGACAGTTTTCCCTTTGAAAATTTAAAATCGATTTTCTCAAAAACTATAAGCTCTTTTTGCTAATTTTTTTTTCCTCTTGTACCCACTCCCAAGGTGCACATACCCTGTAAATTTGGGGTATGTAGCATGTAAGGAGGCTTTACAAAGCACAAAAGTTCGGGTCCCCATTGACTTCCATTATGTTCGGAGTTCGGGTCGAACACCCGAACATCGCGGCCATGTTCGGCCTGTTCGGCCCGAACCCGAACATCTAGATGTTCGCCCAACACTAGCATTGGGCACATTTTGCGATGGCTACAGAAACCTCCCGAAGGTTATTATCTTTAATAGAAACTCTGGTCCTGGCATATTTATAGGAACACAGTGCCAGGAATCAATTTGCTGGATAATATCCTGGTATATAGCGCTGTACAATTTAAACCATAAACTAGATGTCCTAGTGATTTCATGTCCCAGATACTCAGCTATGACTTATGGGTTTTGATTAGTGAATCTCTTGCTCAAGGAAGATCAGCCATAGGAGACTTGAAGCAAATTCCATTTTGGATTTATTAAAATGAAAGCCTGTGGACATTTCAATATCACTTGAGAATCCAAACATTGTTGAGTTGTTTTGGGGTTTAATAAAAATAACAGACTGCGATTCACCAATTGGACCTGTTTCGTTTTAACCAATTCGCAACCACACCTTGTTTCCCCCATATGGAGAAGAGCAGTTCTGACACTTTAGCTATGTCCCTATTTAATCAGCAATAACTTTTTCACTAATTATGACACCTAAATGAAACTTTCATTGCATGGAATTTTTTACCTAGAACAAGGTTTGCTTTCTATGCATTTTAATGGGGAAAAGAGGAATAAAAAAAAATGCATGCGTTTTTAAAATTGCAGGGTCTAATGAAAAATAATGAAAATCGTGATGTCCTGTACACACTGGTGCGATGCATTTTTAGAAAAAAGCAATTGCAGTGCCTGCGGCGCTTTTTTAAGCGCAGCGCTTGAAAAATGCATGAAAAAACGCACTGCAATGTGATTCCATTGCTTTTTTCAGACGTCAGTATCCCAGAAGACTCTGCAATTTCCTGCTTCCAGTTGAAATGTAAACTAGAAAAAAAAACAAAGGATTCTTTAGCCAATCAGCAATTACAAGAAAAACGCGAACGCATCAAAAACGCAGGCAAAAGCGCATGCGTTTTTAAAAACGCATATGATGCGTTTTTAACCACTTCCGGATTCTCGGAGCGTATATACACGCCCCTGAATCCTGAAGTGTATTCCATGGAAACGGCCGCTCGTATGAGCGGCCGTTCCATGTCAGTTCCCGGAGGGTGTCTCCGTGAACACCCTGCGAGCCGATCGGCGGCTCGCAGGGTAAATGTAAACACACGGGGAAGATCTTCCCCAGTGTTTACATGTATACGGCGCTGCTGCGCAGCAGCGCCGTAGAATAGATCGGCGATCCTCGGCCTCTGATTGGCCGGGGATCGCCGGCATCTGATAGGCTAAAGCCTATCCCATCAGGCGCAGGACGGAAATCCGTCCTGCGCCGCTCACAGGGGGAGGGAGAGGGAGGGAAGGGGAAGGAGGCCAGGAAGCGCTGCGGAGGGGGGCTTTGAAGAGCCCCCCCCGCAAGCGCAAGCAGCCGGCGGCGATCAGACCCCCCCAGCAGGACATCCCCCTAGTGGGGAAAAAAGGGGGGAAGTCTGATCGGCCTGGCTGCTGCTGGAGAGCCCACGCAGCACCGATCAGCACAAAATAGAGTGGTAGGGAAGTGGTTAAAACTACATGGGCTTGCAATTTTAAAAACTTTTTTGCTTGCTTTTTTCAGTGTGTACAGGCCCTAACTGTCGATAAAAAAAACACTAATTTTGTTTGACTATTTCTACTGTTAATCAGAAAACTTATATTATGCTCCTGTCACAATTTATGTTGAGCATTTAATTCTTAGATAATGCTGCAGTGTGTATTTTTTCTCTATGAACAGAGAAAATAAAAGCATTTTAATGGTAAAAATCGATTTTCTCAGGCAACATATATTCCCTTTCACCAATTAGTGCTGCAGCAGATAGTGCCAGAGGTGTAAACAGGAGCAAGACCAATAGTGCACAGCTGTGCTTCAGATACAAGACGTATATCTACAGTACATCCTCGTAGCTTAGATGAAGTCACAGAGGACATAGATATACTGTAGCTGAGGCTAAAGTGGTTAACAATCCCCTATGTTTATTCCCCAAATTAGCTCCTCTAACCCCCTGGACACTGGCTTTATCTCCAAATCAAAAAGAGCAAGAGTGACAAAGGCATACTTTTGAAATAGGCGCCGGGAGACTTGGGCGCAGGATACAGCCGGTATATGGCTGATCCTGCTGCTGTACAAATCCCGGCCGCGTTAATTACTATTCCCCCTCCAGGCCGCCATGGATAGTGGGGGAATGATATAATTCGGCTTCCAGTGATTGCTGGCGGCCGAATTACAGTGTTTTAAGAGCAACTTCAGCTCCTGACGGCGCCAACGTTACTCACTGAGCGCCACTATAGATGTAATTCCTGTTACAGTCTATGGTGGCGCCGGCTGCACCCAAATCTACCTGCGCTGAAAAGCACTGCTCCGTGACAAAGTGCCGCCATGCCCCAGCATACCTCCCAACTTTTTGAGATTAGAAAGACGGACCCCTTTAAAACACACCCCTGACACTTTTTTAATCACACCTTTGCCACACCCCTAGTCATGGTATGCCACAAAGTATTCATAAGCAAGGCATGGTTTTACTTACTCACACCACACTGGTCCTTTCCATCACCATGAGTGTTCCTTCATATTAACATCTGAAAATAACAATTTCATTTGAAAGGATGGAATAAAGTGTACAGTTCACTAAAACTCATTTTTTCAGTAGAGAAATACTGTATATATTTACATAGGTTTGTTCATCAGTCCAGAAAGAGGAACAAATGAAGGAAAAAAAGAGGGACGGGCCGATTTAGTTCACACACAAAAAAAACGGACTGATCCTTTGACATTGCAATAATTGAATTCAAAAACAATGCTTGGATTTCATGTTTAAAGAGACACTGAAGCGAAAAAAAAATTATGATATCATGAATTGGTTGTGTAGTACGGGTAATTACTAGAACATTAGTAGCAAAAAAAAAATATTCTCAGATTTTTATTTTCAGTTATACAGCTTTTTTTATAACATTGCATCATTCTCTAATATGTGCAGTTTACACACTACTCAGCATTCTAAATGTTTTTATAGAACAGGCAGTGAACTTTTGACCTGTCCTGAACTGTTCTCTGCAAAAGAAAAACACAATACAGCTGAGATAACCTAATCAGAAGTCAGAGCTCTCTGGGACTTTCAAAGTAGTAGAACTCAATGGCTATTTGCATAGATAACAACTGGAGTTTCTTAACTCTTCCTGTACTGGAAACAAATGTTAGACTTATGTCTCTGCTCCTAATGCTTTATTTCTTAGCTGTACTACACATACAAATCATTATATCATCATTTTTATTTCCGCTTCGATGTCTCTTTAAGGTCTTGTCCACACCTACGGTGTTTTCTCCTTTTCTTAAAGAGACACTGAAGCGAAAAAAAATATATGATATAATGAATTGGTTGTGTACTATGAATAATTACTAGAAGATTAGCAGCAAAGAAAATATTCTCATATTTTTATTTTCAGGTATATAGTGTTTTTTCTAACATTGCATCACTCTATAATATGTGCAGATTACACAACACTCAGCATTCAAAATGAGTCTTTCAGAGCAGTCTGTGAAGTAATGACCTCTCCTCTAGCAGAGGAAAAGTAAACATTTCAATTACAGTTGAGATAATAAAAGTCAGATAACAGCCCTCTCCACCACTAAGTTAGTCGGAGAGCTTAATAGCTTTTTTGCATAGAGATAACAACTGGAGTTTCTCAACTCTTCCTGTACTGGAAACAATTAGACTGATGTATCTGATCTTTTTTTTCTTAGCTGTGCTACACATACAAATCATAATATCATCATTTTTTTTTCGCTTCAGTGTCTCTTTAAAGAGACTCTGAAGTCTCGTGTTTTACCTGCTTTTCTCATATAATCCCCTTCAGCATAATTACCCCACATGAATCGACGCATCCCCACGGCAGATGGGTAATTTTTTGCTGTGTAATAGCCCTGCAAAGTTCCCGGGCTTGCAGGGCTTCACTTCCTCAAAGAGGCAGAGCTATAGGCTGTAGCTCTGCCTCCTCCTCAGTCAATCTCTGCGGATTGCCGCCTCTCCCCGCCCCTCTCAATCTTCTTTCACTCAGAGGGGCTGGGAGGAGCGCTTGAAAAAAAAAACGTATAGCGATTTCCCCAGCGCTTTCATGAATAAATACATTGGCCTCAATTCACTAAGATCATGCAGGAGATAATAAGGCAAGAGGAAACTTACCTCCACACAGTGAGAGAGTTATCTTATCTCTTAATTCCTTACGTTACCTCCTCTGTAGATAAGTTACCTCCTCTGTAGTTATTTTCACATGAAGTTAATTAACAGCCTGTCTTTAACTTTAGAATTCTGGAGTTATTTTAAGGATTGAAGAGTTAACTTAAAGACAGAAGAGTTAACTTTAGGTTTGCCTGAGGTAAAATGTTTCCTGAATACTACATGCCTTATCACCATGGTGATAACTCTAGAAACTTTATTAAAGACAGGAGATAAGCTTAGTGAATTGAGGCCATTGTATTTATTCATTACCGGATGAAAGAGTTCACCTCCTCACTGACATCAGGAAGTGAAAAAACAGAATCGCTCTGCAAAATCGCTTAGAGAAGCGATTTATAAAAAAATTGCAGAGCGCAGTTAAGTGCCTGGAGGCACTAAAAAAAACATGCAAAAAATTGAAAAACCGCTGGCGTCAGTGATTTCGATTTTTTAGATGTGAACAAAACCTAAGGGCTGGTGCACTGCACACCAGAAGAGCTTTCCTGAGTGCTTTGTGATTTTAAAAGCTCCTGCTAACGATATCCTATGTGTGTGTTCACACTCGAGCAATGTGAGCATAAATTGTTTTGCTGCAAATTGATCAGCATTTTCTTGTGTCTGCCCGGAGGAGGTAAGTCCTCAACTACCTCCTCACTTTTAAATGTTTTAGATCTTTTTATCCTTCTGGCGCCTCTGTATCCATACTGATAATGATGTTATCCATTCAGTTGTATCCGACTTTTGGCGATTCTATGGGTTAGCTCCCTCCATGCTGTCCGATCTTGTACCATTTCTGCCAGTTGCCTTAAAGTACACCCGAGGCTAAAATAAACGAATGAAATAAATGATTGTATCTATCTTCCTTCTCCTAAAATGTTTTAAGTTATTCCACAGTTTTATGTTAGGTTTAAATCTACTTTTTAAGTTTTAACTGTTTTATTGTTTTTGCTCAATGACACATTCATTGAAGTATGCCAGAGCTAAAAATCTATGAACTATTGACCCTTTTTATCTCTTTCCTGCTCTCAGAAACCCTTTTCTGCTAGGAAAGTGTTTTATAGTTGGAATTTCTTATCAGTGAGGGTCACACTGTAGTCACTTCCTGTCTGAGTCAGGACTGAGTCAGCCACTTACATAGCTGATGTTTAACGCTTTCAGGCAGAGAAAGAATAAAAGGAACACAGCATGGTTATTTGTGTGCTGGGCACTGTACATACACATGTCTATCTCATCATGTCACATGTCACCTCGGGTAGCACTCCAGTGAACATTTTACTGTTGGCAGTTGATGTAGCTGCTGCATGGTTTTTGGCAGTTGGAAACAGCTGTAAGCAGCTATTTCCCACAAAAGTTCGAACTTTTCTTGTGGGAGGGGTTACTTGTGGGAGGGGTTTCACCACAATATCAGTCATACAGCACCCCCTGATGGTCTGTTTGTGAAAAGGAATAGATTTCTCATGTAAAAGGGGGTATCAGCTACTGATTGGGATAAAGTTCAATTTTTGGTCAGAGTTTCTCTTTAAGCTCAATCCTGTGTCAGCTTTGATGGTGTGAAGCCAACGAGTTCTCTTGCGGCCTTGTCGCCTTTTGCCACTGATCAGTCCGAGCATTAGGTCTTTCTCTTTCTCTAAGGAATTTGACCTCATTACGTGGCTGAAATATGGGAATCTTAGTCTGGTGATCTTGCCTTCCAGTGACATACTACATTATCCATACAGTATCCATACTACATTATTGTAAACAATAAGCAATTGTATTCATTATGTTACTTTCACGACAGTTGTTCTTTAATATGGCCCATTCTTTAAATTATATGGTAGTGTTAGAACGTTTCTGATGTTTGCATATGATTGACTAGACCACCCCCTCAGTTTTTCTGATTGTGACGTGTCTTCAGTTTTACCCCAATTATGGAAATAATTATTGAAAACTCAGAGAAAAATTGACAATCTGTCCCAAACCCTTTAACCCTTTCCACTCGGAGTTCTTTCTTAACCTCCTTGCCGGTTTTCCCGACCTGAGCTCGGGGTAGAAAAAAGCAGCTGCTATCGGTGATCCCGAGCTCAGGTCGGGGTAGGCATTGCAGAGCTTACTTGTAGTTGTGGAGTCCCGCGCGCGATCTCGCTGCGCAGCGGGACTCCAGCCTCTCTCCCCGGCAGTGTGGGGTCTTTCCCTGGCCGCCGGGATCCCCCATGTCCCCGCTATTCTTCCGGGGACCCGGCAGCCAGTTGGAGCAGCGCAGCCGTGGTGGTGGCAGCAGAGCGGTGGTGGCAGCGTGACGTCATCGTGGGCGGGGCTAACATTGAAAACGAACTTCTCTATATTAGAGAAATAGAGAAGTTCGTTTATATGTATATTAGCGCCATCTTGTGGGCAAAGAGAAAACTGCAGCCCAGGAGCCCAGGAAGGTAATTTTTTTTTTATTTTGCTGCAGATCTCCCTGCCAGAATGATTTTTTTCAGGTTTTAGGGTCTGAAAGAGTGAAAAAAAATTGCACCGCTTTTGGCCCCTAAAATCTGGAAAGAATCAGACCGCCAAGGAGGTTAAAGGAAGTCGTTTCTGCTCTGAGTTTTTTTTTACAGAAATGCGCTCTCCCTCTTACTCTCTCTCTCATTTTAACATGGAACATAACATAGTAACATGGTATATCTTATTTTAAAGAACACATTATAACGTTTAATTTGATATCTTACTTGGACAGTTTGGCATCTTCTATTGGCTGGTAGCAGAAAAGAAAGCCAAAGGTATGGTAAATTGTAAAACAGTTTCCTGGGTGTAATCCGGGCCTGCGTGAGCAAGTTTCGCAATAATAGGTGGTTTTATGCCTGCCACCCGGGGTCTTACTGTCCCTACACACAATGCAATCTTTGGTATTTCAATTGGGCATATTAGCAATAAAATACTGGCTACTATTTACACTCTCCCCCACGTCCATTCCATAGGATTCCATTGATTCTCTATGCAACTTTGCAAGCAATCTGCAATAAATCTGCAAAGTAATCTGCATGGAATCTGCTCAATGGAATCTGCAAAAAGGAATCAGCAACTATTTTTTATTAAAAAAAAAAAAAAAAAAAAAAAACAGCCAGGAAACTGCAGTGACATTTAAATGTAAGTGTCACTTCCTGGCATCCAGGAAAGATGACTTCCGGTTAGTGGCTGGGGGGCACTACCTGTGTGGGCATGTAGTTTTACATGCCCACTAACCGCCGCATAGAGATCGGCGGTTTGCGGCGGTCCCGATGCACCGCAAACCGCCGCTGCAGGGATGTCCCGCATAGCATAGCGGGACATACGAGCGAATCGGGGAATTTGTAATGTCCCACTATGCGGGACATACAAGTGGAAAGGGTTAATTTTCAGGAAAAAAATGTGCAGAAATCTCCACCACTCCCAATCCAGTATACTGGAAAAAAATGGGACATTCGAATTTCTCACTTGAATTAAAGAAAACAAAAAAAACGTTTTCTGTAAATTCATAATTTTTTTCGACCTGCTATAAAATTTAATTTTTTTATTGTATTGTGTGTGTGGCCACCCTTAAGGCTCGTGCTCATACACACATCTGATTTTTTTGACCGACTGTCGTTCAAACTGGTCATACAAACCTGGTGTGTGGACGACAAGTCGAGCGATTGATAAATCAGCTCTCAAACGATCCAACGGCGGATCCATTTGGCTAATTGTCATTCAAACGACTGTTTGGTCAGTGCGTGTGTACGAACGACCAGGAGCCGTTTGAAGGATCAAAAGGACATTTGACAGACCAAACAGTTGGCGCATGCGTGTGTGACAGTGCATGATCCAGTGATTCCGTACGTCTTTAATGTTTGAACGTTTTTTAATTTTAAACGTCGTGTAGTGTGTTTGACCATTTAAAATGTAAACGTCTTGTAGTAGTGAACTATGAATTTGAAGTAGGTACATTGGGAGGCTTATGACATGGGATGGTTATGAGGGTCATGTACAGGACAAATCTAAATAAGTATTTCTCAGCGAAATAAAATGAAGGTTTCATTAAAACTACAACTGTTGTGTGTACTTTCAAAGTGTCATTCTTTGAAAAGTGTCATTGTGGGCTTATATGTGTATATCAGAACCATGATCTGGTTATAATGGTTCTGCTGTCTGTGCATACTGGATAGAAGTATTTCAAAGCAAACTAAATTAAAGGTTTCATTAAAGAAAACCTGTAACATCAAAAAGTTCCCCTGGGGGGTACTCACCTCGGGAGAGGGAAGCCTCAGGGTCCCAATGAGGCTTCCCACACCGTCCTCCATCCCTCGGGGGTCTCGCTGCAGCCCTCCGAACAGCGGCGATATAAATATTTACCTTCCCGGCTCCTGCGCAGGCGCTGTTGCGGCTCTCGGCTTCGAAATTGGCGGAAATACCCGATCACCGTCGGGTCTGCTCTACTGCACAGGCGCAAGTCTCCGGCACCTGCGCAGTAGAGCGGACCCGACTGAGATCGGGTATTTCCGTCTACTACGGAGCCGAAAGCAGCCACAGCGCCTGCGCAGGAGCCGGGAAGGTAAATATTAAACAAGCTGTCGGATCTGTCGGGCCGCTGTTCGGAGGGCTGCAGCAAGACCCCCGTGGGACAGAGGATGGCGTGGGAAGCCTCATTAGGATCCTGAGACTTCCCCCTCCCGAGGTGAGTACCCCCCAGGGGAACTTTTTGATCTTACAGAATCTCTTTAAAGAGAACCCGAGGTGTGTTTAAAGAATGTTATCTGCATACAGAGGCTGGATCTGCCTATACAGCCCAGCCTCTGTTGCTATCCCAAACCCCACTAAGGTCCCCCTGCACTCTGCAATCCCTCATAAATCACAGCCATGCTGTGAGGCTGTGTTTACATCTGTAGTGTCAGTCTCAGCTGCTCCCCCGCCTCCTGCATAGCTCCGGTCCCTGCCCCCGTCCCTTCCCGCCAATCAGCAGGGAGGGAAGGGATGCAGGCGGGGACTGGAGTTCTGCAGGAGGCGGGGAGAGCAGCAGACTGACTCTATAGAGATAAACACAGCCAGCTCTGACAAGCTGTTTGTCAGCAGCGTGGCTGTGATTTATGAGGGATTGCAGAGTGCAGGGGGATCTTTGGGATAGCAAAAGAGGCTGGGCTGTACAGGCAGATCCAGCCTCTGTATGCAGATAATATTCTTCAAACCCACCTCGGGTTCTCTTTAACTACAACTGTTGTGTGTACTTTCACAGTGTACTTTCATTGTTTTAAAAGTTTCATTGTGTAAATACAGGTGTCTATCAAGACAATGGTTCTGTTGTCTGACCATAGGGGACATAAGTATTTCAAAGCAAAACAAAAGAAAGGTTTCATTAATTTCAAAGTGACATTGTTTTGAAAGTGTCATTGTGTAATTATATTCGTGTGTCAACACAATGGTTCTGCTGGCTGTGCATACCAAGCAGATCTGAATGTGTATTCAAGCCAGACACCTAAACACACCTATACACATCACCACCAGTATAAAAGGGAACTTGGAATTGGACCAACAGTACAGCTGAGTTCATTTCACAAGCCTGTTGTTGTGTGGAAGTCTTGTTCTGAACGCTTCCTGTCACTATCCTCTACAAGGTAAGAACATTTTTTTTGTTTAATAGTAATAGTCTTGTAATTCAGAACTGTTGTGTGTGAGTAGAGTGCTTGCTTTTCACATTGTTGTTTTGGAAAAAAAGATTTTGGAGTTGCTGTGTTGTAATTAATGTGTAGTATTATAGGCGGGGCTTGTCCTGAGTGATTCATGTAATGTCGTGTTGAAACAGTGGACATTTTCAGGCATTTTTTGTGGGACTTAAAGGGAAACTGAAGTGAGTACAAATATTTAAAATAAACACATGATGTAGCTGCAAATTAATATTACATAGTAACCACACCGTAAGTTCCTCTCAGAAGCTCACCATTTTCTTCTTACAGTGATCCCTTCCAGTTCTGACAATATTTTGTCAGAACTGATATATACCAGTTGCTGTCAGTTATATATCAGCAGTTGTCAGTTACAACTGAATGTGCAAGGTGATGTCAATGTTTCCCTATGGCTCAAGTGGGTGATATTACAGTTTAACAGTGTGCTGACCAGGATGCTGTTATGGGGTAATGGCCATTTTAAAAATGGAGGATGGAGAATTCCATTGATCACAGTGGACAAACAGGACAAAGGATAGGAGAAAGAGATTGAGCAGTAGATTACACGGGAGGTAAGTATGGTTATTTTGACTTCTTATTTTCAGTTCAGGTTCTCTTTAAGTGCATTATTGCTATGAATGCCAGTGCGTGCTAGCAGCATCATCTGTTGTTATGCTCTTTGACTGTATCATTATCATGTGTATTTATGATATTTGACTGTATTGTTTTTATTGACTATATTATCTTTTTTCTCAACAGTGGACATGGATGCAAAGCAGGGGAAGCGTGAATTCATCACAAATTTCATAGCGCTATACCGTCGCCACCCGTGCCTGTGGAAATACAGCTCTCCAGAGCATTCCGACAGGGAAATGTCGAATAGGGCTTATGAAGAGCTTGTAGATTTTTACCGCACTGTTCATCCTGCCGCCACAGTGAAGACGGTGAAAAGGAAAATTCAGAGCTTGCTCGCAGGTCACAGACGTCACTTGAACAAAGTCATGGCTCTGAAAAGGTCGGGTGCTGGGGCTGCGGAGGTGTACGCAAATACTGTATGGTATTTTCGACTGCTGGAGTTCACGGTGGATGAAGTGGAGCCCAGAAGGTCAGTGTCTACTATACACAAAAAAGATGGACTAGACAACAAAGACAAGGAAGACGGGCTCGAGATGCCGGAGCAAGGTGAACATTTGCAAGTAGCTGTACAGGTAATGTCCATTTGTGTTTGCAGCTGAAAGTTGTGTTCCATTTTTCGTGGGGTTTCATCTTCATGGGGACCGCTGAGTACAAATCCTGCGCTGCACTTGTGGCTGCCTACAGCCTGACGCTGCGTAGGATTAACACTGCCCGCCTTTAGCACTCCCGATGCGATTGCGTGCATCCGGTAGGAGGGGGGATAAATATGTCATATGTCTTCTTCCCTTGCTGATCAACCATGGAGCAGGGGAGGTGAGTAATGGCTGCTGCCTATACGGTGCACACCCGTGCCTAGCTGTGTATACCGGGGATACCTCTGCCTGGCTATTTATTCGGCAGCCCCTAAATGTAGAAAATGCTCTGGGGTTGTTAGGTTACTTGATAAGTAGTCTGCATGGCCTCCCTGACATCACCACTTCTCTAATAACATGCGCTAATCCCACTTCCCTTAAAGAGACACTGAAGTCTCTAAAAAAACGTATTTTTATTTAATAACTAGCTGATTGCCCGGCGTTGCCCGGGTATGTATTTGGCTGGTGTTGGCTCCGCCTACGTTTTCTAACCCTAACACACAAACACTCAATGACCAAGTTTGTGAGCTTTGCGGTCTTTGGTATCAATAATCAGCATTGAAATGAAACAAATCTGATTGGCTGTGTGTGGCTCCACCCCCTTTTCTGAATTTGAACCCCAGTCACCCAATAACCAACTGTACCATGTTTGAGGCCTGTGCCATTAACAGTTCAAGAATGGTAGCAATTAAATATTCCCCTTGAAAAGCAACAGGTGAAGTTTGATTCACTTTTGTAGGCTCCACCCACTTTTCTGAATATTAATCCCAGTCACCCAATGACCAACAGTGCAAAGTTTAAAAACCCTGCGCTTAACAGTGTAAGAATGGCTGCAGTTTACATTTTCCCAGTGAAATTTGTATTTGTCTCCACCCACTGATGACCCGGCGTTGCCCGGGTATGTATTTGACTGGTGTTGGCTCCGCCCACTTTCTAACCCTAACACACAAACACTCAATGACCAAGTTTGTGAGCTTTGGTGTCCTTGGCATCAATAATTTGTATATTCCCATAGAAATTAAACAAATCAGATAGGCTGTTTGTGGCTCCGCCCCTCTCCAGCATTTGAACCCCAGTCACCCAATGACCAACTGTAGCAGGTTTGAGGCATCTGCTATTAACAGTGTAAAAATGGTAGCAATTTAAATATTACACTTGTAAATCAACAGGTGAATTTTGATTGGCTATTATGGGCTCCACCCACTTCCCTGAATATTAATCTCAGTCACTCAGTGACCATCTGGGCAAAGTTTGGGAACCCTGAAATAAACAGTGTAAGAAAGGCTGCAGTTTACACTTTCCCAGTGAAAATTGTTTTTGGCTCCGCCCACTTTTTGTAACCTGGACACAAAGTCACTACTCAATGCCCAAGTTTGTGAGTTTTGGGGTCCTTGGCATCAATAATTTGTATTTTCCCATGAAATGAAACAAATCTGATTCACTGTTTGTGGCTCTGTCCCCTTTTCTGAATTTGAACCCCAGTGACCCAATGACCAACTGTACCAGGTTTGAGGCTTGTGCCATTAACAGTGCAAGAATGGCAGCAATTTTAATATTCTCCTTGAAAAGTGACATGTGATTTTTGATTGGCATGTTTAGGCTCCACCCACTTTTCTGAATATTAATCCCAGTCACCCAGTAACCAGCTATGCTAAGTTTGAGAACCCTGCCATTAACAGTGAAGAAGGGCTGCAGTTTACAATTTCCCAAAAAAATCTGTTTTTAACTCCACCCACTTTTTGTAACCTTGACACACAGTCACTACTCAATGACCAAGTTTGTGAGCTTTTGGGTTCCTGGCATCAAAATTGTGCTAATGAAGCAGTTTATCCAGCAAAGAAATCTGGCTGTTTTTGGCTCCGCCCCTTTACTGAATTCGAACCCCAAACACTTAACGACCGACTGTAGCAGGTTTGAGGCCTCTGCTATTAACAGTGTGAGAATGGCCGCAGTTTCAATATTCCCCTTGAAAATCGATAGGTGAATTTTGATTGGCTGTTGTAGGCTCCACCTACATTTCCAAATATTAATCCTAGTCACCCAGTGACCAACTGTGTGAAGTTTGAGAACCCTGCCATTAACAGTGTAAGAAAAGCTGCAGTTTACATTTCCCCATGTAAAAAGTTAGTTGTTTTTGGCTCCGCCCACTATTTCTAACCTTGACATACAGTCACTTAATGACCAAGTTTATGAGCTTTGGGGTCTTTGGCATCAATAAGTTGCATTTTACCATTGAAATTAAACAAATCTGATTGGCTGTTTTTGGCCCGCTCCCTTCAGAATTTAAACCCCAGTCTCCCAGTGACTGACTGTAGCAGATGTTAGGCCTCTGCTATTAAGAGTGCATGAATGGCAGCAATGTAAATATTCCCCTTGAAAATCAAAAGGTGAATTTTAAATGGCTGCTGTAGGCTCCACCCACTTTTCTGAATATTAGTCCCAGTCACCCAGTGGCCAACTGTGTCACGTTTGAGAACCCTGCCAATAGCAGAATGGCTGAAATCAATCTAACAAATCTGATTGGCTGTTTGTGGCTCCACCCCTTTAATGAATTTGGACCCCAGTCACCCAATGACTGACTGTATCAGGTTTGAGGCCTATGCCACTAACAGTGTAAGAATGGTAGCAATGTGAATATTCCCCTTGAAAATCAATAGGTACATTTTGATTGGCTGTTGTAGGCTCCACCCACATTTCTGAATATTCATCCCAGTCACACAGTGGCCAATTGTGTAAAGTTTGGGAACCCTGCAATGTAAAAAATAAAGTTGTTGGCACTGCCCACTTTTTCTAACCTTGACATACAGTCACTCAATTATCAAGTTTATCAGCTTTGGGGTCCTTGGTATCAATACTTTCTATATACCCATTGAAAAATAAACAAATCTGGCTGTTTGTGGCTCTGCCCCCTTCCTGAATTTGGACCCTAGTCACCCAGTGACCAACTGTACCAGGTTTGAGGCATCTGCTATTACCAGTATAAAAGAATGGTAGCAGATGAAATATTCCCTTTGAAAATCAAAAGGTGAATTTTTATTGGCTGTTGTAGGCTCCACCCACCTTCCAAAATCTTAATCTGTCACCCAATGACCAACTGTGCAAAGTTTGAGAACCCTGCCATTAACGGTGTAAGAATGGCTGCAGTTTATATTTTCCCTGTAAAAGCTGTTTTGGCTCCGCCCACTTTTTTGTAACCTTGACGCACAGTCACTCAATGACCATGTTTGTGAGCTGTCAGGTTCCTGACATCAAATTTGTGTAAATGGAAGCAATTTATCCACCAAGGAAATCTGATTGGCTGTATGTGGCCCCGCCCCTTTAGTGAATTTGGACCCCAGTCACCCAATGACCGACTGTAGCAAGTTTGAAGTCTCTGCCATTAAAAAGTGTAAGAATAGCAGCAGTTTAAATATTCCCCTTGAAAATCAATAGGTGAATTTTGATTGGCTGTTGTAGGCTCCACCCACTTTCCTGAATATTAATCCCAGTCACCCAGTGACCAAGTGTGCCAAGTTTGAAAACCCTGCGAGTGTAAGAATGGCTGCAGTTGAGATTTTCCCATTTAAAAAGAATGGCTGAAATTGGATTGGCTGTTTTATGCTCCGCCCACTTTTCCTGGAATTGTAACCTCGGTCACCAAGTGACCAACTGTGCCAAGTGTGGGGACTCTGGCTTGATTACTGTGAGAATGGCAGCCTTTTACATTTTTTCCATTGACATGAATGGGTGGAATCTGATTTGCTGTTTGTAGCTCCGCCCAGGTGTGCAGGGGGGACGCGAGACCCCCAGAACGTATCATCCCAGGTAGTAAGGGATCTGCATACCAAGTTTTGTTCAAATCGGTCAAGCCGTTTTTGCGTGATCGCGGCACATACACACACACACACACACATACACACACACACACACACACACACATACATCCGATTTTATATATATAGATTATGATGAATGCCTTAGCCCTAACTAAACCGTCGCATCCCCGCCGCTTTAAACTATCTAAATCCCCCCTAACGCGCCCTCCCTCTTACCTGCAAAATCCACGACTTTCTTGGTCGTGGATTTTGCTGCCCTGTGCGCTTCCGTGTGAGGCAGAGCTATGAGCTGCAGCTCTGCCTCACAAGCATCTGTCAGAGGCGGATCTCTGCCTCTCCCCGCCCCTCTCAGCGAAGGAAGACTGAGAGGGGCGGGGGGAGGCGGCGATCCGCTGCTGACTGACGCGTGTGAGGCAGAGCTGCAGCTCATAGCTCTGCCTCACACAGAAGCGCTCCCCGGATTGCCCCCCGGGGAGTTTGGGGGGATTTAGAGAGGCGGGAATGCGGCGTTTTTTTTCTGAGACTTCAGAGTCTCTTTAAAAGGGCAACTTCCTGTAAATCTTAAAATTTAAAATGCATGTTAACATATACAAATAAGGAGTATGGTTTTTCCAGAGTTAAATGAGCCATAAATGACTTTTCTCCTATGTTGCTGTCACTTACAGTAAGTAGTAGAAATGTGACAGAACTGACAGGTTTTGGACTAGACCATCTCTTCATGTGTGATTCTCAGGGTTTTTGTTAATTTTCAAAAGCACTTACTGAATGGCAGTTGCTCCATCCAACTGCCCACATAGTGTGCAGCGAACAGGGAGGCTGCCTAGCATTTTCTAATCATCTTTTTCAAGGCGTGTCTTTTTAAAGAATAAGCGCCATGCTGAGAATCCCCCATGAGGAGATGGACTCGGGCAAATCCTGTCAGTATTGTCAGATTCCTACTACCCTACAGTCAGAGATAGCAACATTGAAGAAAAGTAATTTATAATTTAGAAAAACATAAGTTAGTAATTTAGAAGAAACATACTTCTTATCTGTATGTGTTTTCATACATTTTTAATTGTAAGATTTTCACGACAGTGGTCCTTTACCGTGTCCTGCACGAGAATGCTTGCTGCTGCTTACTCTACTGCTGCTTTGCTCATGGTATCTGCTGATGCCATTATTCGTTGGCTTGGATGTTGCACAAGATTGTTTCCTATACAAACTAGGAAGTAGAACAGTGCGCTAGGTGCCCATTTATCATTGGCAATTTCTGCATTGCTGTGAACATAGCGTGAAGATGTGGCTAATGCCTAATTTATGTTTGCATTTAAGTATACGTACAGCCCCTGACTTCACAAGAGTCACAATGTTTCTTTTTTTTTTCTCCGCAGGAAGAAACTTGCCTTGCCTGGGAACCTGAACAGGTCACCAGCACCCCTTCAACTTCCAGCAGACCAACTACCTCCATGCCTGTGGTGCCGGACTACAGAGCATCATCCCGAGAATGGACTGATGATGTGTCACCGGAGAAGGAGCAGGCTATGGCCCGGGCTATGCAGCTGTTACAGCGAGAGGACGACCAGTTTGACCTTTTTTGGAAAAAGCGCGGCAGCTGAACTACGTAGACTGGACCCGGAACAGGCTGTGATAGCCCGACTGAAATGGCAAGAAATCGTCTTGCTGGGACACATGAAGCTGCTTAGTCACGATTTCACCCCTGTTCCCCCCGCTCCTTCTATGCCCTATAGTCAGCCTTGGACCTCTTCCAGCGACAGTACACCCTACCATGTCCCTCCTCCGGCTGTACATCCAACGTTGCATCACCCCCCTCACTGGCCTATCACTCCATATGAGGCAGCGGGACAGTTGCCGTCAGGCAGGGTTGGGCCTCCTCTGCACTACCCAGACCAGCCTCAGTATTGGAATGATGAAGCGTTAACTAGAAGTGCCTCTCCAAAACCAGATGATAGGACTTATAACACTCATGCCAATCTTTAAGACATTTGATTTGTAGGACACGTGGAGGATGCTCTTTTTTAATGTTTTTGAAATGTTTTGGATTGTTTAATGTTTTGGAAATTTGCTTATGTTATACTGTTGTTTTTTGAAAACGTGTTTGTACACTGAACTTTGATCACCATGTGCTTTTTTTTGTTATACAGGTTTATTTTTTAAATAAATGTATTGTGCTCCACCGTTATTTGCATATCTTGTACAGTGTTTGATTTGCAGTGCAATTTGTCTTGGTATACCTGCAGACCGGCCAAGTGTCACGGTTTCGCCGTGACACTAACGATTTGCAGGCTCTATCACGGCATCACGGGGCAATGGTCAAATGTCCCGACCTCTTCACAGAGCAGGAGAGTTGCAGTTAACTGTTTCACTGCCCAGAGTCTTTGCAGAGAGCACAAATACATGCATCACATCACACTCTGCAGCTTTGCCTCACGCTGAACTTCCTCAGCAGCACAACAACATAAAACTACCAGCTCAGCAAATAATTACTTTAAAGTTGAGGAAGACTGAGACAAGGATCTCTACCCTGGCTATCTGGTTACATCTCAATAGTGAGGGGGATCTCTGCCCTGGCTATCTGGTTACATCTCAATAGTGAGGGGGATCTCTGCCCTGGCTATCTGGTTACATCTCAATAGTGAGGGGGATCTCTGCCCTGGCTATCCTGGTTACATCTGAATAGTGAGGGGGATCTATGCCCTGGCTATCTGGTTACATATGAATAGTGAGGGGGATCTCTGCCCTGGCTATCTGGTTACATCTGAATAGTGAGGGGGATCTCTACCATGGCTGTCTGGTTACATCTGAATAGTGAGGGGGATCTCTGCCCTGGCTTTCTGGTTACATATGAATAGTGAGCGGGATCTCTGCCCTGGCTATCTGGTTACATCTGAATAGTGAGGGTGATCTCTGCCCTGGCTTTCTGGTTACATATGAATAGTGAGCGGGATCTCTGCCCTGGCTATCCTGGTTACATCTGAATAGTGAGGGGGATCTATGCCCTGGCTATCTGGTTACATATGAATAGTGAGGGGGATCTCTGCCCTGGCTATCTGGTTACATCTGAATAGTGAGGGGGATCTATGCCCTGGCTATCTGGTTACATCTGAATAGTGAGGGGGATCTCTACCATGGCTGTCTGGTTACATCTGAATAGTGAGGGGGATCTCTGCCCTGGCTTTCTGGTTACATATGAATAGTGAGCGGGATCTCTGCCCTGGCTATCTGGTTACATCTGAATAGTGAGGGTGATCTCTGCCCTGGCTTTCTGGTTACATATGAATAGTGAGCGGGATCTCTGCCCTGGCTATCTGGTTACATCTGCATAGTGAGGGGGATCTCTGTCCTGGCTATCTGGTTACATCTGAATAGTGAAGGGGATCTCTGCCCTGGCTATCTGGTTACATCTGAATAGTGAGGGGGATCTCTGCCCTGGCTATCTGGTTACATCTGAATAGTGAGGGGGATCTCTGCCCTGGCTATCTGGTTACATCTGAATAGTGAGTTGGATCTCTGACCTGGCTATCTGGTTACATCTGAATAGTGAGGGGGATCCCTGCCCTGGCTATCTGGTTACATCTGAATAGTGAGGGGGATCTCTGCCCTGGCTATCTGGTTTAGTGTTGGGCGAACAGTGTTCGCCACTGTTCGGGTTCTGCAGAACATCACCCTGTTCGGGTGATGTTCGAGTTCGGCCGAACACCTGACGGTGCTCGGCCAAACCGTTCGGCCATATGGCCGAACTAAGAGCGCATGGCCGAACGTTCCCCGAACGTTCGGCTAGCGCTGTGATTGGCCGAACGGGTCACGTGGTTCGGACCCGAACGCGCTCTGATTGGCCGAACTGTCACGTGGTTCGGGTAAATAAATACCCGAACCACGTCATATCGCCGCCATTTGTCTGTGGGTTTAGCTTTGGGTAGGCAGGCAGGGTAGTTCGCGCTCCAGCCACGCTAGCCAGGGTCCCCCCCAGTCATTGTGTGTCACTGCTGGGAACAGTAGTACACCGCTCGTTCAGCCACACTATATAGCATTCTGTGTACTGTTCTGTGTCTGCTGGGAACAGTGGTACACCGCTCGTTCAGCCACACTATATAGCATTCTGTGTACTGTTCTGTGTCTGCTGGGAACAGTAGTACACCGCTCGTTCAGCCACACTATATAGCATTCTGTGTACTGTTCTGTGTCTGCTGGGAACAGTAGTACACCGCTCGTTCAGCCACACTATATAGCATTCTGTGTACTGTTCTGTGTCTGCTGGGAACAGTAGTACACCGCTCGTTCAGCCACACTATATAGCATTCTGTGTACTGTTCTGTGTCTGCTGGGAACAGTGGTACACCGCTCGTTCAGCCACACTATATAGCATTCTGTGTACTGTTCTGTGTCTGCTGGGAACAGTAGTACACCGCTCGTTCAGCCACACTATATAGCATTCTGTGTACTGTTCTGTGTCTGCTGGGAACAGTAGTACACCGCTCGTTCAGCCACACTATATAGCATTCTGTGTACTGTTCTGTGTCTGCTGGGAACAGTAGTACACCGCTCGTTCAGCCACACTATATAGCATTCTGTGTACTGTTCTGTGTCTGCTGGGAACAGTGGTACACCGCTCGTTCAGCCACACTATATAGCATTCTGTGTACTGTTCTGTGTCTGCTGGGAACAGTAGTACACCGCTCGTTCAGCCACACTATATAGCATTCTGTGTACTGTTCTGTGTCTGCTGGGAACAGTAGTACACCGCTCGTTCAGCCACACTATATAGCATTCTGTGTACTGTTCTGTGTCTGCTGGGAACAGTAGTACACCGCTCGTTCAGCCACACTATATAGCATTGTTTACTGACACTATATAGCAGACTATATAGCATTGTGTGTACACCGCTCAGCCAGACTATATACCATTGTTTACTGACACTCTGTGTACACCGCTCAGCCAGACTATATACCATTGTTTACTGCCACTCTGATTCTGCTGGGAACAGTAGTACACCGCTCGCTCAGCCAGACTATATACCATTGTTTACTGACACTCTGTGTACACCGCTCAGCCAGACTATATACCATTGTTTACTGCCACTCTGATTCTGCTGGGAACAGTAGTACACCGCTCGCTCAGCCAGACTATATACCATTGTTTACTGACACTCTGTGTACACCGCTCAGCCAGACTATATACCATTGTTTACTGCCACTCTGATTCTGCTGGGAACAGTAGTACACCGCTCGCTCAGCCAGACTATATACCATTGTTTACTGACACTATATAGCAGACTATATAGCATTGTGTGTACACCGCTCAGCCAGACTATATACCATTGTTTACTGACACTCTGTGTACACCGCTCAGCCAGACTATATACCATTGTTTACTGCCACTCTGATTCTGCTGGGAACAGTAGTACACCGCTCGCTCAGCCAGACTATATACCATTGTTTACTGACACTCTGTGTACACCGCTCAGCCAGACTATATACCATTGTTTACTGCCACTCTGATTCTGCTGGGAACAGTAGTACACCGCTCGCTCAGCCAGACTATATACCATTGTTTACTGACACTATATAGCAGACTATATAGCATTGTGTGTACACCGCTCAGCCAGACTATATACCATTGTTTACTGACACTGTGTACACCGCTCAGCCAGACTATATACCATTGTTTACTGCCACTCTGATTCTGCTGGGAACAGTAGTACACCGCTCGCTCAGCCAGACTATATACCATTGTTTACTGACACTCTGTGTACACCGCTCAGCCAGACTATATACCATTGTTTACTGCCACTCTGATTCTGCTGGGAACAGTAGTACACCGCTCGCTCAGCCAGACTATATACCATTGTTTACTGACACTATATAGCAGACTATATAGCATTGTGTGTACACCGCTCAGCCAGACTATATACCATTGTTTACTGACACTCTGTGTACACCGCTCAGCCAGACTATATACCATTGTTTACTGCCACTCTGATTCTGCTGGGAACAGTAGTACACCGCTCGCTCAGCCAGACTATATACCATTGTTTACTGACACTCTGTGTACACCGCTCAGCCAGACTATATACCATTGTTTACTGCCACTCTGATTCTGCTGGGAACAGTAGTACACCGCTCGCTCAGCCAGACTATATAGCATTGTGTTTACTGCCACTCTGTGTACACCGCTCAGCCACACTATATAGCATTGCGTACTCTGCCAGTCAGTGTGTATATTGCTGGGATCAGTAATACTCCACTCACCGTCAACCACTATATGAGCTCAACATGAGTTCCCCAGAGACCTCCGCTGTGAGCAGCACTCCCAACAACAGCAACAGCCAACGCCCCACGCAAGCTATAACATCCACCCCAGCAGCCAGTGGTCAGCAGCAGCCCTCCCCGGAGGAGAACGTTGTGTCCATCAGTCCGTCGCCAGAGCGATTAATGAGGGCTGCCATTGAGGAGATGATGGGGCCTGATGTGGAGGAGGAGGTCTGGCTCAGGCCAGCATCCCAAGTTAATGTTGAGGACGATGAGGGGTCTGTGTCTGGGGATGTTGGGGTGGCAGAGGTGGTGGGTGGGTCAGACTCAGGAGAAGAGTTGTATGATGAGGATGATGATCGGGACCATCTGTATGTGCCTCAGAGTCCGACCCCGGAAAACATGTTGTATCGTGTGTTTAGGTACTAAAATCTGCGTTCCCTCCCAGTAGTGTTGGGCGAACAGTGTTTGCCACTGTTCGGGTTCTGCAGAACATCACCCTGTTCGGGGTGACTATATAGCAGACTATATAGCATTGTGTTTAATGCCACTCTGTGTACACGGCTCAGCCACACTATATAGCATTGTGTTTACTTCCACTCTGTGTCTGCTGGGAACAGTAGTACACCGCTCACCCGCCACTGTATAGCATTGTGCTCTGTGTCACTGCTGACAATAGTGGTACACCGCTCACCCACCACTGTATAGCATTTCTGTACTGCCACTGCACTGCTGCCAGTCAGCGTGTACTTTAAGGATAAGTGAAATGAGGAAGAAATCCGGTGAAAGAGGGAGGGGCAAGGGAAGAGGTGTTTCCCCTGACGGTTCACGTACAGGCCACAGGGGAGCACCCAAGAAAACCCACTCAATACTGCCCATGTTGTCCAGGACAACAACCCTCACAGATCCAAAAGAACAGGACCAGATAATTACTTGGATGACCTCTCAAGCGTCCAGCAGTGGGTTAAGCAGCACCAGCACATCACGCACGAGGTCCGAGTCCTCAGCCAGTTAAAGTCTGGGCTTTCTTTGAAGACTGCACTGAGGATGTTACCATGGCGATTTGCAAGGTGTGCAAGACCCGCCTGAGCAGGGGGAAAAGTATTAACAACCTCTCCACCACCAGCATGAGCCGCCACATTCTATCCAAACATCCCACTCTGTGGGCAAACGCGGCAGGACAGGGTACCACCAGCAACACTGCCTCCCTTGGGTTCACCAGACTCACCACCAGACCCGCCTCAGCAGCAGCAGTAGCCCAGCCATTGCGTGGTTCACAACATTCACAAACATCAGACGATGCTGACACTGTCACTTTCCGGACTAGTGCTCTTGAGGTCTCCCAGTGTTCATCAAACACAACAACCAACAGCCCTTCGGTGTGCAGCGCTACGGTTGAGTTGTCTGTCTCTGAGATGTTTGAGCACAAGAGGAAATTGCCAGCAAATGACCCCCGGGCCGTGGCAGTAACAGCCAGCCAGCATAGCCAAGCTTCTGGCCTGCGAAATGCTGCCATATCGAGTGGTGGAGACAAACAGCTTCAAGGGCATGATGTCAGTGGCCATCCCACGTTACGTGGTTCCCAGCCGCTACCACTTTGTGCGCTCTGCAGTGCCTGAGTTGCATGAGCACGTGGTCAGCTAAATAACCCGAAGCTTGAAGAATGCCGTTGCCTGCAAGGTTCACCTCACCACTGACACCTGGACGAGTGCGTTCGGCCAGGGTCGATACATCTCCCTTACCGCGCACTGGGTGAACCTTGTGGAGCCTGGCAGCGATTCCTCACCTGCTACGGCGCGGGTGTTGCCCACGCCGCAAACAGCTGGATAACAACAGCAGCACCTACCTCTCTGACTCCTTCTCCTCCAACGCATCTCAAAGCTGTACCTCATCCGGAAATGCTAACCCAGCACCAGCAGCAGTAGGATCGTGGAAGCAGTGCAGCACAGCTGTTGGCATGCGTCAGCAAGCGTTGCTGAAGCTGATCTGCCTTGGGGATAAGCAGCACACAGGGGAGGAAATTTGGAGGGGAATAAAGGAACAGACGGATTTGTGGCTGGCACCGCTGGACCTGAAACCGGGCATGAAGCTAGACACCTGGCACGAACTGGCAATGTACGCAATAGAGGTGCTGGCTTGCCCGGCAGCCAGCGTTATGTCGGAACGCTGTTTCAGTGCTGCCGGAGGCATCATCACAGATCGGCGTATCCGCCTCTCCACAGAAAATGCAGACCGTCTGACTCAAATTAAAATGAATCAATCCTGGATTGGAAACGACTACGCAACACTCCTGGACCCCAACCAAGTAACATGACCGATGAACATCTGGGATGGTTTAGCGTTTCCGGTCCCTGTTTATTGAACCTCTCATCTGTATTACATTTATGACTGCATGGCGGCAAAAAGCATTGCTGCTATATCCACACGCTTTTTGTCCTCATGCAAGGCCTGGGTTGTTGTGTCTCACAAAGCGTGGCCTTCTCCTCCTGCGCCTCCTCCTGTTCCATCACGTGTGCTGCTGCTGCTGCTGCTGCTGCTGCTGGGTTACCGTTGCCGGTCCCTGTTTATGGAACCTCTTATCTTTATTACATTTATGACTACATGGCGGTACAAAGCATGCTATCCGCACGCTTTTTGTCCTCATGCAAGGCCTGGGTTGTTGTGTCTCACAAAGCGTGGCCTTCTCCTCCTGCGCCTCCTCCTGTTCCATCACGTGTGCTGCTGCTGCTGCTGGGTTACCGTTGCCGGTCCCTGTTTATGGAACCTCTTATCTTTATTACATTTATGACTACATGGCGGTACAAAGCATGCTATCCGCACGCTTTTTGTCCTCATGCAAGGCCTGGGTTGTTGTGTCTCACAAAGCGTGGCCTTCTCCTCCTGCGCCTCCTCCTGTTCCATCACGTGTGCTGCTGCTGCTGCTGCTGCTGGGTTAGCGTTGCCGCGTGGTCCCTGTTTATTGAACCTCTTATCTTTATTACATTTATGACTACATGGCGGTACAAAGCATGCTATCCGCACGCTTTTTGTCCTCATGCAAGGCCTGGGTTGTTGTGTCTCACAAAGCGTGGCCTTCTCCTCCTGCGCCTCCTCCTGTTCCATCACGTGTGCTGCTGCTGGGTTAGCGTTGCCGCGTGGTCCCTGTTTGTTGAACCACTTATCTTTATTACATTTATGACTGCATGGTGGTACAAAGCATGCTATCCGCACGCTTCTTGTCCTCATGCAAGGCCTGGGTTGTTGTGTCTCAAAGCGTGGCCTTCTCCTCCTGCGCCACCCTCCTCCTGTTCCATCACGTGTGCTGCTGCTGGGTTAGCATTACCGGTCCCTTTTCCTGGAACCTCTTATATGTATTACATTTATGACTGCATGCCGACAAAAAGCATGTTACCTGTGCAAAGAAAACAGACATTTCCCGCATTTAAAAGACAGTTTTCCCTTTGAAACTTTAAAATCGATTTTCTCAAAAACTATAAGCTCTTTTTGCTAAAAAAAAATTTCCTCTTGTACCCACTCCCAAGGTGCACATACCCTGTAAATTTGGGGTATGTAGCATGTAAGGAGGCTTTACAAACCACAAAAGTTCGGGTCCCCATTGACTTCCATTATGTTCGGAGTTCGGGTCGAACACCCGAACATCGCGGGCATGTTCGGCCTGTTCGGCCCGAACCCGAACATCTAGATGTTCGCCCAACACTAATCTGGTTACATCTGAATTAGTGAGGGGGATCTCTGGCCTGGCTATCTGGTTACATCTGAATAGTGAGGTGGATCTCTGGCGTACATTTGAAATCGGCGCCGGTAGACTTGGGCGCAGGATACAGCGGTATATGGCTGATCCTGCTTCTGCACAAGTCCGGGCCGATTTAATTACTATTCCCCCTCCAGGCCGACATGGATAGTGGGGGAATGAAATAATTCGGCTTCCAGCGATTGCTGGAGGCCGAATTATTATGTTTTTAAGCAACTTCGGCTCTGTCTTCTGACGGAGCCGACGTTACTCACTGAGCGCTTCAATAGGAATGATTCCTATTGAAGTCTATGGAGGCGCCGGCTGCGCCCAAATCTAGCAGCGCTGAAAAGCACTGCTCCGGGATCTCTGACCTGGCTATCTGGTTACATCTGAATAGTGAGGGGGATCTCTGCCCTGGCTATCTGGTTACATCTGAATAGTGAGTTGGATCTCTGACCTGGCTATCTGGTTACATCTGAATAGTGAGGGGGATCCCTGCCCTGGCTATCTGGTTACATCTGAATAGTGAGGGGGATCTCTGCCCTGGCTATCTGGTTACATCTGAATAGTGAGGGGGATCTCTGGCCTGGCTATCTGGTTACATCTGAATAGTGAGGTGGATCTCTGACCTGGCTATCTGGTTACATCTGAATAGTGAGGGGGATCTCTGCCCTGGCTATCTGGTTACATCTGAATAGTGAGGGGGATCTCTGCCCTGGCTATCTGGTTACATATGAATAGTGAGGGGGATCTCTACACTGGCTATCTGGTTACATCTGAATAGTGAGGGGGATCTATGCCCTGGCTATCTGGTTACATCTGAATAGTGAGGGTGATCTCTGCCCTGGCTATCTGGTTACATCTGAATAGTGAGGTGGATCTCTGACCTGGCTATCTGGTTACATCTGAATAGTGAGGGGGATCTCTGCCCTGGCTATCTGGTTATATCTGAATAGTGAGGGGGATCTATGCCCTGGCTATCTGGTTACATCTGAATAGTGAGGGGGATCTCTGCCCTGGCTATCTGGTTACATCTGAATAGTGAGGGGGATCTATGCCCTGGCTATCTGGTTATATCTGAATAGTGAGGGTGATCTATGCCCTGGCTATCTGGTTACATCTGAATAGTGAGGGGGATCTCTGCCCTGGCTATCTGGTTACATCTGAATAGTGAGGGTGATCTATGCCCTGGCTATCTGGTTACATCTGAATAGTGAGGTGGATCTCTGCCCTGGCTATCTGGTTACATCTGAATAGTGAGGGGGATCTCTGCCCTGGCTATCTGGTTACATCTGAATAGTGAGGGGGATCTCTGCCCTGGCTATCTGGTTACATCTGAATAGTGAGGGGGATCTCTGACCTGGCTATCTGGTTACATCTGAATAGTGAGGGGGATCTCTGCCCTGGCTATCTGGTTACATCTGAATAGTGAGGGGGATCTCTGCCCTGGCTATCTGGTTACATCTGAATAGTGAGGAGGATCTCTGCCCTGGCTATCTGGTTACATCTGAATAGTGAGGGGGATCTCTGACCTGGCTATCTGGTTACATCTGAATAGTGAGGGGGATCTCTGCCCTGGCTATCTGGTTACATCTGAATAGTGAGGGTGATCTCTACCCTGGCTATCTGGTTACATCTGAATAGTGAGGGTGATCTCTGCCCTGGCTATCTGGTTACATCTGAATAGTGAGGGTGATCTCTGCCCTGGCTATCTGGTTACATCTGAATAGTGAGGGTGATCTCTGCCCTGGCTATCTGGTTACATCTGAATAGTGAGGGGGATCTCTGACCTGGCTATCTGGTTACATCTGAATAGTGAGGGGGATCTCTGCCCTGGCTATCTGGTTACATCTGAATAGTGAGTGGGATCTATGCCCTGGCTATCTGGTTACATCTGAATAGTGAGGAGGATCTCTGCCCTGGCTATCTGGTTACATCTGAATAGTGAGGGGGATCTCTGACCTGGCTATCTGGTTACATCTGAATAGTGAGGGGGATCTCTGCCCTGGCTATCTGGTTACATCTGAATAGTGAGGGTGATCTCTACCCTGGCTATCTGGTTACATCTGAATAGTGAGGGTGATCTCTGCCCTGGCTATCTGGTTACATCTGAATAGTGAGGGGGATCTCTGCCCTGGCTATCTGGTTACATCTGAATAGTGAGGGGGATCTATGCCCTGGCTATCTGGTTACATCTGAATAGTGAGGAGGATCTCTGCCCTGGCTATCTGGTTACATCTGAATAGTGAGGGGGATCTCTGACCTGGCTATCTGGTTACATCTGAATAGTGAGGGGGATCTCTGCCCTGGCTATCTGGTTACATCTGAATAGTGAGGGTGATCTCTACCCTGGCTATCTGGTTACATCTGAATAGTGAGGGTGATCTCTGCCCTGGCTATCTGGTTACATCTGAATAGTGAGGGTGATCTCTGCCCTGGCTATCTGGTTACATCTGAATAGTGAGGGTGATCTCTGCCCTGGCTATCTGGTTACATCTGAATAGTGAGGGGGATCTCTGCCCTGGCTATCTGGTTACATCTGAATAGTGAGGGGGATCTCTGCCCTGGCTATCTGGTTACATCTGAATAGTGAGGGGGATCTATGCCCTGGCTATCTGGTTACATCTGAATAGTGAGGAGGATCTCTGCCCTGGCTATCTGGTTACATCTGAATAGTGAGGGGGATCTCTGACCTGGCTATCTGGTTACATCTGAATAGTGAGGGGGATCTCTGCCCTGGCTATCTGGTTACATCTGAATAGTGAGGGTGATCTCTACCCTGGCTATCTGGTTACATCTGAATAGTGAGGGTGATCTCTGCCCTGGCTATCTGGTTACATCTGACATGAAGAAAGGATCCGCAAACCAGAATTGGCTTAGTGAAAAATGTCCATTCTTTATTAGAAAAATCCACATGACAGGAAATGTGCAATAAAATCACAGAATCGACTGACGCGTGTCGGGCTTACAATCTGCCCTTAGTCATAGGACTATGACTAAGGGCAGATTGTAAGCCCGACACGCGTCAGTCGATTCTGTGATTTTATTGCACATTTCCTGTCATGTGGATTTTTCTAATAAAGAATGGACATTTTTCACTAAGCCAATTCTGGTTTGCGGATCCTTTCTTCATGGTATTTGCTTAAGGACTGGCTCCCTAGATCCTGCACCGACTGGTATGTGTTATCATGGGGGTAGACCGTTTATGAACTTGTTCTCTGGTTACATCTGAATAGTGAGGGTGATCTCTGCCCTGGCTATCTGGTTACAGAGCATCTGAATAGTGAGGTGGATATCTTATCTTTCAATATGCTTGTGAAGTGCTAGAAATCCTGTATGTATCAATCATATTGGTTGCATTCCTCTGTGCTATTGCTCTTATTAATATCCCATATCATGACACAAGATCCTTATTTGGGATAGTTGTGTGATTTTATGCATTTACAATCCTGGGACTAGAGTTACGAACTTGTAGGCACCGTGTTAACGTTTCTGATATGTGAAGTTTTTTTGCCAGAAATAAAGAATTGAATATTTTGCACATTTCAGCTTTTATTTTCTTATTTAATATATTCATAACTCTTCATATAGAGCTGTTTAATTTACATCCTTTATCACACGTGTAGTGAATGATGATTGTAGGTAGGTCACCCCTCCACCAGGGGTGGACACAGAATTATCGTAAGAGAACAAAGGCGCCAGCAGGATAAAAGGTTATAAAAGTCTTAAAATTTGCTGGAAGGCAGTGGTGGACTTACCTCCGGAAACAACAAAAAATAGCGCCTCTGTCAGAGGCGCTACTCGTGCTACTGACGAGCTACTGTTTGTCCGCTATCTTATTGCCTGATGAAGCGTGCTGTGCCTGCGAAACGCGTTGCATCTTTTGGAGTACCAATAATAAATGTATTTGTTTAATTCAGACAGTATTTTGAGTCTGCTTTCCGGAGGTAAGTCCACCACTGCCTCCCAGCAAATTTTAAAACTTTTATTAACTTTTATCCTGCTGGCGCCTCTGTACTCTTACGATGATTTTTAAACACTGTATTTGCTTGTTTTTTTTTAACAATAAAACCATTAAACTTGGCCAACATGACATGTTGTAAACTTTGTATAAAAATAAAAAAAAATTCTCAAAAAAAGGAAATAAACATATAAATTGCAGTGTGATGTCCTAACACACGCAGGGTACCGTAGTTAAAATAAAAAACAGCACAATAAAATCAGTGCCGAGTACTGTCCCATAGCACGAGGGGAGTCGGGGCCAACTTAGATATATTTTTTGGCATCATCAGTTATGCGTTGCAAATTCTTGTTTGCTGTGTCCAATGTGGTGTTCATAGTTTTTTTGGAGCACGTTCAGGAACAGCTTGACCCCTTCAAGGTGCTCCACAAGGCCTTGAACTCTCCTCGACACCTCTGTGGGAATAATCATAATAAGAACACAATGTTATGTAATTACTGTGTACACTTTGATAACAAGTGGCTGGATAGTGTACTGGTTAAGGGCTCTGCCTCCGACACAGGAGACCAGGGTTCGAATCTTGGCTCTGCCTGTTCAGTAAGCCAGCACCTATTCGGTAGGAGACCTTGGGCAAGTCTCCCTGACACTGCTACTGCCTATAGAGCATGTCCTAGTTACTGCAGCTCTGGCGCTTTGAGTCCACCAGGAGAAAAGCGAGATATAGATGTTCTGTGTTTGTTTCTTTGATATCATACAAGTGCAACACAGCACAAACAGAGCTAGGAAATACCTCACAGATACTGGGTATAGCAAGCTATATACATTACCAAAAATAAGAGAAACCCATCTAGTATCTAAATAATGAAGCTGAACAAAAGATTGCAGTATAGAAAAACCTTCATTTATATTGCCACACTGACACTAAGAACAATTAAAAACAGATAAAATTCCCTAATCATGATAGTAATCATACCTCTGCTCTGTGATATAATAATGTGGTTGAGTAATACTACGGTATAGTATGTGTAGGCCCCAGAAAAAGGATGGGGAAAACAAAACAAAAAAGGTGGGCAGGGGGAGTGGGTACCCACTCCCCCACCCCCACCCCCTTTTTTTGTGTGTTTTTTTTTTGTTTTGTTTTCCCCATCCTTTTTCTGGGGCCTACACATAATATACCGTAGTATTACTCAACCACATTACTATATCACAGAAGAGGTGAGTAATTAATGCTGCGGCTTGTTAGCAAGGGCCCCGGGGAGCAGTGCGAGCAGGGGAGCAGGCAGTATTTAGCAGGGTCAGCGGCACAGGTTCCCTGCAGAGGCCGGGGCCCTGGGGCAATTGCCCCCTTTGCATCTATGGCAGCGCCAGCCCTGACAGGACCAATATAGAACAAACCACTGTACTTGGTGGGCCCTCATGCTCTCCGTATTGCTACGCCACTGATGTTGGGGGGGAGAGAGAGAGAGAGAGACAGAGAGAGTATTAGCATAGTTCAAAAAGATGACGACAAATAAATACTGTGCGGCCGGGTGACTCCTCCACCTGTACCACGTCACCATCAGACTGGGGGCTACCTGTCACCACCTAAACAAAGGGGGTGGCAGGGTCCCTGTCACTAAACATGGGGGACAGTCACTACCTAAAATGGAGGCACCTGTCATCATCCCCCAAGGTTGGCAAACCCCCTTAGAAAAGTTTCTGCAGATACCCATGCACAGTACTTATTACAGTGGCTTGCAAAAGTATTCGGCCCCCTTGAAGTTTTCCACATTTTGTCACATTATTGCCACAAACATGAATCAATGTTATTGGAATTCCACGTGATAGACAAATACAAAGTGGTGTACATGTGAGAAGTGGAACGAAAATCATACATGATTCCAAACATTTTTTACAAATAAATAACTGCAAAGTGGGGTGTGCGTAATTATTCGGCCCCCTGAGTCAATACTTTGTAGAACCACCTTTTGCTGCAATTACAGCTGCCAGTCTTTTAGGGTATGTCTCTACCAGCTTTGCACATCTAGAGACTGAAATCCTTGCCCATTCTTCTTTACAAAACAGCTCCAGCTCAGTCAGATTAGATGGACAGCGTTTGTGAACAGCAGTTTTCAGATCTTGTAACAGATTCTCGATTGGATTTAGATCTGGACTTTGACTGGGCCATTCTAACACATGGATATGTTTTGTTTTAAACCATTCCATTGTTGCCCTGGCTTTATGTTTATGTCCTCCTGGAAGGTGAACCTCCGCCCCAGCCTTTTGCAGACTCCAAGAGGTTTTCTTCCAAGTTTGCCCTGTATTTGGCTCCATCCATCTTCCCATCAACTCTGACCAGCTTTTCTGTCCCTGCTGAAGAGATGCACCCCCCGAGCATGATGCTGCTACCACCATATTTGACAGTGGGGATGGTGTGTTCAGAGTGATGTGCAGTGTTAGTTTTCTGCCAAACATAGCGTTTTGAATTTTGGCCAAAAAGTTCCATTTTGGTCTCATTCAACCTGAGCACCTTCTTTTACATGGTTGCTGTGTCCCCCACATGGCTTGTGGCAAACTGCAAACGGGACTTCTTATGCTTTCTGTTAACAATGCCTTTCTTCTTGTCACTCTTCCATAAAGGCCAACGTTGTGCAGTGCATGACTAATAGTTGTCCTATGGACTGAGTCTCCCGCCTGAGCTGTAGATCTCTGCAGCTCGTCCAGAGTCACCATGGGCCTCTTGCCTGCATTTCTGATCAGCGCTCTCCTTGTTCGGCCTGTGAGTTTAGGTGGACGGCCTTGTCTTGGTAGGTTTACAGTTGTGCTATACTCCTTCCATTTCTGAATGATCGCTTGAACAGTGCTACATGGGATGTTCAAGGCTTTGGAAATCTTTTTGTAGTCTAAGCCTGCTTTAAATTTCTCAATAACTTTATCCCTGACGTGTCTGGTGTGTTCTTTGGACTTCACTGTGTTGTTGCTCCCAATATTCTCTTAGACAACCTCTGAGGCCATCACAGAGCAGATGTATTTGTCCTGACATTAGATTACACACAGGTGCATTCTATTTAGTCATTAGCACTCATCAGGCAATGTCTATGGGCACATGACTGCACTCAGACCAAAGGGGGCTGAATAATTATGCACACCCCACTTTGCAGTTATTGATTTGTAAAAAAATGTTTGGAATCATGTATGATTTTCATTCCACTTCTCACTTGTACACCACTTTGTATTGGTCTTTCACGTGAAATTCCAATAAAATTGATTCATGTTTGTGGCAGTAATATGACAAAATGTAGAAAACTTCAAGGGGGCCGAATACTTTTGCAAGCCACTGTAGTGTGAACGTCCTCCTCCTCCCCCTCTTCCTCTACCAGTGCTGCCTCTGCCTCGACTTTATAGGTTCATAGCAGTGCCAGATTAGGACAAGGCAGAGCCAGGGCCCCCAAAACTTGCATAAAATCACCATGAGGTCTGCATCCATTAGAGTTATTTGCATTTCATTGACCATCTCTTGCCCCAGATATTGGGGATAAGTAGCCATGTGTTTCCCTCAGATATCTATGAAAGGCAGCTATTTGGGCGCTAGTCTACTTAGGGAACCCAGCAGGAAACCTCATAGGGAAATTCCTATAACATGATTGGGCGGACGACACCTTCTCAAACTGATAGGTTTCCAATAGGCTGTAGTAAACTTCGCCCACACTATTTGCCCAATCACAATGCTTTGTGCTATAAGAGGGTGTTGTGATTGGAGAACTGTACCCTATGAGGTTTCCTGCTGGGTCCCCTAAAGTGGACTAGTGCCACTTTTTGTGCCTCCTAATATCAGTAACAGGTGATGATGCTACATCAATTCTAAATAGTAGCAGTAATAATGCAGGATTATTTACCAATGAGAGGTAATTTGATATTCACTGTGAAAACGTTTATAGTGCAACTACTGAAGTCATCCTAGGTAAAAAGCATGGGATCGTGGGGTGTGGGGAATTCAGGCTAATTTTTCGGCACCCCAAGTTTGACCTTGGTCACCGCCGAACGCTATAAGACAAGACACAAAACATTTATATCACGATTTTCTCCTGGCGGACTCAAAGTGCAAGAACTGCAGCCATTAATGCTTGCTCTATAGTAGCAGTATTAGGGGGTCTTGCCCAAGGTCTGAATAGGTGCTGGCTTACTGAACAGGAAGAGTCGAGATTTGAACCCTGGTTTCTTGTGTGCAGAGCCAGAACCCTAAAAAGAAACCTAAAGCCAAACAAAAAGAGTTTACCCTCCTGAGCGGCATGCCCGACACTGTGTCCGGAATGCTGCTTCAGAGGTTTTGCTGGCCTCAGGTGTCCCCCAGAGTGAATCTAATAGGTTTACTGGCTGTATTATAAGTTAGCTAGCACTAGGCTCAGGGCCGGGCCGAGGCAGAGGCTGGAGAGGCTCCAGCCTCAGGGCGCAGTGTAGGAGGGTGTGCACAATTCATTCAGCTGTCATTCCCAACAGTGTTTAAAGCAGAAAGAAATAAGAAAAGGGGATACATGACAGTGACTGCAAGCCAGATAACTAGATATTAAGGTGCTGAGGAGGTTGGGGGCCCTGGGGCACCTATTAGTCTAATAGCAATCAGTGTGTAATGGCTGGGGTGGGAGGGATGGGTGGCGCACTTTGCTGTCTCAGCCTTGGGTGCTGGAGGACCTTGTCCCGGCTCTGACTAGGCTAGTTTTTTTTAGGTCGTCAGCACCCCCGATCCCCCCAATAGAGCCGCTATATACATTACCCAGCCATGATCCAGCGATCACGCAGCCTCCCCACACACACAGCTCCGGTCTCTCTATTGGGAGGATCGGGTCTGTGCATGACGTCATGTACGATCCTCCCCATAGAGAATGGAGCTTTGCGGGGAGGCTGCGTGATCGCTGGATCCTGGCTGGGTAATGTATATAACGGCTCTATTAGGGGGATCAGGGGGGATCGGAGGGTGCCGGTAACCTAAAAAAAGCTAGCCTAGTGCTAGGTAACTTATAATACAGCCTGTAAACCTATTAGATTCAATCTGGGGCGCTCTGGCTATCAAAACCTCCTCATAACGCTCAGGAGGTTAAGTTACCTTGGGCTTCTACCGGCCCCCTGCAGCTGCCTTGTGCCTGCGCCGGGACAAACTGAGCGTGATCGGCGACGCCCATGGGCAGGGTCCTACAGTCGCAATGGCCATCAACTTGCAGAGTCGCCGAAATCAAAACGCAGTCGCTGCGGGGGACCGATGATCGGTTTTTCCTGGCACAGGGCGGCTGCAGGGGTCCGGTAGAAGCTCCAGGTGTGTTAAACTCTTTTTTTGTTTGGTTTTAGGCTCACTTTAACCAGTACACTATCCACTGCGGGGAAAACATCACAGAAGAGTTGAACACTTTGCGTGTAAACAGGATTATTCCCCGGACATGGAGAGGGATAAGTTAAACATATGCAGCAAGTGGCTCCTGATTTTATTCCGTGTAGACGAGGAACATTTGTGATGCAAATGGAAATCGCTTTCTGCCAGCTTGATCTGTTACCCGCCATTTCCCTGGCTGTCTGCTTGTTCTCCCATTACCGTGTCGCTGGAACAACAAGGCTTGCGGAGGAACAACAAATAAGATAAAGGCTGCTCTCTCATACATAATACAATGTTGTTGGAAACAGAGGCCTGTGCTGCCAGACAATATGGCACAGGGTGATGGGAGCAGACTAACGCTGCACATTTTAGCTCTGCGTTTTGTAAAACGAAACGACAACAGCGATCCTGCTAAATTTTTGAAGATCGCCTGCAAGTCACAATATTTTCTTATGTATTTAAAAGAATGTTGTTGTTACAATTTGTATCTGCTCGTCTCCCCCCTAGCAATCTCCGGCTGCATGCTCACAGCCCTCCAGTCCTCCACGGCATACATTTGAAAAAGTTGCGTGCTAATTTAGGTGTGGCGTTCAATAACAATAGTGGTAAATAACAATTTAGGTGCAATGTTAAATAACAATAACCATAACAAAAACGGTAAACAACAATTGAATTGCGGTATTGCATTATCGTTAAATTTAATGATTGTCTACAGCCTGACTATAACCTAACCTCTCCCTAATCTCACAGAACCCTCCTCTGGTGGTGCCTAACCCGAAGACCCCACCTGGTAGTGCCTAACCATAAGACCCCCCTGGTAGTGCCTAACCCTAAGACCCCCCTGGTGGTGCCTAACCTTAAGACCCCTCCTGGTGGTGCCTAACCCTAAGACCCCTCCTGGTGGTGCCTAACCCTAAGACCCCCCTGGTAGTGCCTAACCCTAAGACCCCTCCTGGTGGTGCCTAACCCTAAGACCCCCCTGGTGGTGCCTATGGAATTGCGGTATTACATAACCAAATTTACTGATAGTCTACAACCTGACTATACTTCTCCCTACTCTTACACAGAACCCTCACATGGTGGTGCCTAACTCTAAGACCCTCCCCCCTGGTGGTGCCTAACCCTAAGAGTTCTTGGTGGTGCGTAACCCTAAGACCCCCCCCTGGTGGTGCCTAACCCTAAGACCCCTCCTGGTGGTGCCTAACCCTAAGACCCCCCTGGTGGTGCCTAACCCTAAGACCCCTCCTGGTGGTGCCTAACCCTAAGACCCCCCTGGTGGTGCCTAACCCTAAGACCCCTCCTGGTGGTGCCTAACCCTAAGACCCCCCTGGTGGTGCCTAACCCTAAGACTAGTCCTGGTTGTGCCTAACCCTAAGACCCGTCCTGGTGGTGCCTAACCCTAAGACTCCACCTGGTGATGCCTAACCCTAAGACCCCTCCTGGTGGTGCCTAACCCTAAGACCGCTCAATCTCTGCTAACAATAATAAAACAAATAACAATTTAATTGCAGCCACCTCCAGTCTGAAGTTTCATCTCTACACCTCTGTTAGGAGGTTGTATTTTTAAGGTATTTCTTATTGGGATCTACCAAAAAACACCAGGCGAGTGACTTTCTGAGGACCCTCTCATACCCGAACGGGCAGGGCCGGATTTACAACTCAGAGGCCTGTAGGCACAGGCGTTCTGGTGCCCTAAGCTACACCCCTATGTAAAAATATTTTTAACTTTAATTCCTGTCTTATGTCACTAACTGTCCTTTGTATCTTACATTCTATTCACTGCCTCATATCGTCCTCAGTGACACGAGACAAGGATTAGGATGTAAGCGCCTGAGGTCAGCGATATGAGGCAGCGATTAGACTGTAAGCTCCTGAGGTCAGTGATCTGAGGAGGAGGGGCCGCCTCTCCCAGATAAGGCGCCTGTAGGCACATGCCTACAGTGCCTTATTGTTAAGCTTGGAGGTGTAATCTCCACAGTCAGCATACCACATAAGCTGACGTGAAGGAGGTACACACACCAGCACAAGGGATCAGGATATCCCCAGTTTAGTGGAGGAGAGGACTGACTCCAATAGGAGATTGTGGTGCACAGAGCCGGTGCAGATCCGAACAGCCACAAACAACACTTTCGTAATAACGTCTCAGCGCAAAGTAGCGCTGAGCGCATAAACCAGGACTGAGGAGATCAGGACAAGTAGACAGAATGAACGCTTGCTAGCTAGCGGCTACTTAGCGACAGCGAGCGTCCAAAACCAGACAGACTGGAATGAGGCAGCCAATGCGTTGCGGCGATGGCGTGCCTCACAAAGACAGGACAGGATAGACAGGAAACAGCAGGATCAAGATAGATGAACGTAACACAGATAAATATACAATAAGTATGATTTCCTAGCGTATTATAATTACAGCTATCAATGAAACTATTTGTAACGTCTGACTAACATATGTATATATCGGCAATGAACCGATATATGACATAAGCAGGAACTCTGACTAAGACTGGAGTAATACAGGGGACAGGACTCAGAAGGATTCGCTATCTCTTCGCAGAGATGAACGCAATCCACAAACAGGACCAGGAACAGGATACTACCTCAGCACGGGTGCTCACGATACGCGCAAACTACCAAAACGTGCTGGAAGGCTGACTGACTGAACACAGGAAATAAACAGTTCGTGTACGTATATATCAGCGACACTGATGTATCAACGTAACACGAATACAAAGAAAATAACAAAATGCGCAAGTATGCGTATATATTGGCGATGAACCAATATATGACACAAGACAAGCAAGTAACAACTTCTAGAACAAGAGCAGAACTAGGAGGACTCGCTGACCCCTTCGCAGGAGTCAGCGCAGTCCACACGGACCAAGAACGAGGTGGGGCACGAGCAGAGTAACAGACTGAATCTGAGACTATGGTAGCCCGTGAGACATTGCAGGAAGCAGTTCTTTATACTGAGGTCATCCAATGGGAGCAGACCTGCAGATTCCCACACAAGTGAATGGTAATTAATCACAGGCTGATAGCAGGAAAAGGCAGACAATGATATGCAGCCTGCAGGAAAGGGACTGCCCCTCCACTGCAGCAGACAATGTCTGTTTACACAAAAGCATATTAAACTGTCATTAACCTCAGAGCGACTGCAGATGGAATCAGCAACCAGTTCAAGTGCAAACCAAACTATGCAAGCAAATGCATGTAATGACATTAGAACTGCTTGGCTTGCAATACCACTGCAGTCAGCAGTAAACGCTGCAGAAGCGATCATAACAGTACCCCCTCCCTTAAACGCGGCCTCTGGACGCATATAAAAACTGACATATTTCTCCTGAACCACCCAAACCAAAAAATCAGAAGTGGGAAATCCAGCAAACTGATCTGACTGAAAATTCATGAAGGTCGGATCAGCCCGACAAAACCAAATTCCCGAATCAGTCTCACCAAAACTAGACCAATTGTAACCAGAACCTACTGAACCATGCCCGTCAGCACTACAAGCCTCAGTGTGACACCCATCAGAACCACGACTTCCAGAAAACAACCCCAAGAAACTCTCTGAGCGATACCCACCGCCTTCCAAGGACCGTCCAAAAACGCCAAAGCCTTTGCAATGCCCACCGGAACTGTCCTTACCAACACAAAACCCACTGTTGAACCAGTCCAAGGTACCAGGACAAGTTTCCTCAGAGATCTCCCAGAACACTTGGAAGCTCCAAAGAGATCCCCACAGGTCAGAACGCCCCTTAGGCTCACATGGAGAACCATCAAGAACCCCTATGGAACCCAGGGCAACTCCAGAGTCAGGGTCACAAGGACAAACATCAAGATCAGGGCTTTTAGGGACCAGAACCATCTCCGGGCATGCAGGCCAACCGGCAACATCAGAACATGTCTCCACTAGGGAAGCACGTGAGCACGCTAACACAGGCACATCTGGGCACTCTGGCATACGAAGCACATCTGGGCACACCGGCACAAGAGAAACCTCTGGGCATGTCAAGGAACTGCGAACCTCAAAGTCAGTCAAGACAGGACCGAAACCAGAACTGGGCAAAAAAAATTCATCATGACTAGACTTCACAGTTACTGGATTCTCACTAAAAGCTGCAGGATCAGACTAGATGTCGCTGATTCCAGCAGGGTTATTAACAAATCATGTTCAGGGGCATTTACAAGACAGGGCAAATCTTCTGATGTATGCACTGAACTAGACAAGGTTCCCATAGCTTCTTCTGGACTAGACAGAGACTCATCAAATACACTGGATTGGAGCTCATGAAGGGCTGCAAAACAAGTCAATATTGCAGCAATCCCCACTGAACTAGGCAAAACTGAGAAACTCACTGGACAGGAAGGGGACTCTGGAACTACTGCCACACCGGGCAGAAAACCAGAATTTTCCAGGATACAGGGCTGGGTTTCAGGAACACTCATCAGACCGGACTGAAATTCTGAGATTTCTATTATTTTGACCAGAGAATCAGAATTATCCATGTTACAGGGCAAGACTTCTGAAACATTCAGAGGACAGGGCTGGAGTTCCTCGGCTGTTACAACACTGGAGAGGGACTCAACATTGGTTAAATCAGACTGTGTACAGGGCAAGGTATCTAACACAATTGCTGACGAGGACAATATTTCAATGGCTTCTGCTTTGCTGGGCAGAAATTCACCAAGTTTTATTAGAGCAGACTGTAATTCCAAAACAGCTGCTAGACAAGTGAATAGTACTGCAACACCAACTGAGGTAAGCAGTGCCTCAGACCCTTCTGCTAGAGGGTTTGACATATCCAAAGTACTGGGTGAAGCATAAGACTCTGCGACCACAGCTTCACTGGACAGGATCACTGAACAGTCCATATTGCAGGGCAAAACCATGGAAGCACCTGCTGGACAGCATAATGATTCTGTGACCTGAGTTTCATTGGAGAGATCTACTGCACAATTCATGGTACAGGGCAAATTTATTGGAACATTTTCTGAACAAGGTAATAATTCTGCGATTTCAGGTTCACAGAGCAGATGCTCTGAGCTATTCACGAACCTAGAGCGAGGTGTAGAAACAGGAAAATCAAGACACAATGTTTGCGCATCTGAATCACCATTCAATTGTAAAATTGGAAAATTCAGATGCTGGGGTTCTGAGGTTTCTGGACAGGATTGCTGGGACTCGGAAACTGATGTAGTGCATCTATTGGCATCTGCTGGATCAGACAGGAGTTGAACTTTATTAACACGGGTAATTTCTGCAGAAGTGTTTGCAGAGACAGGCAAGATTTTTCTGGTGTCTGTTTCACTGAACAAAGACTCATGAGTACTGGCTAGGCTGGACTCAGAAGTCAGCAGGACCTCTGGATTCTCTGCTGAGAAATTTGTGCAGGGCAAAGTTAAGAAAGTATCAGTGGCTTCTGTTTTACTGGGAAGTAACACTGAGTTATCCATGGTACAGGGTGGAGTTACAGGAACATTCACAAAACATGGCAGGGACTCAGTAACTGGAGAAGTGGGACAGTCTCCAATTGACAGTGTGTCTTCCCTGGTATCAACTGATTGAATCGCATAAAAATCGTCCAAAATCATTTTCCACACATCGATCAATGGAGCCACAAGGTCATACCCACACACACCAGTTTTTATTAGGTTATAGGCAGACTTAATGCATGCATTCAATACTAATTCACTTTTTGCACTGTAAAATTGACAAAATGAACTTGAATCATTCTTCCATTCATTGACCAGAGCTTCCATCTCTCCTTTCTCAAATGGAGGATTCCAAGCATACTTAACAGGCAGATCACAGTTTGCTAATGTGGTTTTGGCAGAAACATACATTGGATTATTTAGCAGGCGATTGGCAGATTTCTTATTCCTAAGGATCTCCAATACCTGTAGCAAGTGTTGAACTGTAGTGTATGCAAATTTCCCTTGCTGCACGAATAAATTGATCTGTTCAATACTCTGTAATATATCCTCATAATCATACTCAGATAATTCTTTTAAACAAAAATCTTTATTTTCCCTAGCCAGTGATGCAAGTTCATTAGTAGTTTCATAAGTCCATTTAACTCCCCTGAAAGACAATTGCATTTCATTATCTGTTAATGGCAGAATCTCATTGCAGGTCTGATGCGCAGTCGCTAACGATTCTGCAGATTGGACACGTTTCTTAGAACGTTTGCGTTTTGCCTTTGACCTTGCTGTTTTTGGTGATTTATTCAAAGCTGCAGGAAAATTATCAGTAACACTTTCTGCTTGCTGATCATTTTTGCAAGCAATTGAAGGAGCAGCTGATTGGCCTGCTGCCAGTAGTTCATTGAGAGGAAAAGGCAATGGATCTATGCGCAACCAATTGTGAATTACAAAAGCTATAAATTGCAAAGGACTTTGTCTAAACTGAGTGTGATCTAAGACATCGATTGCCCAATCAAAAAGTTTGCCCTTAAAAAGAGCACAAACGATCCAATCAGACCAGGTAGAAATTGCAGAAGCCCGAAAGTCGGGATTGGCCAGAACTTTAACCAATTCTGATATAAAATTGTCTGTAACTTCAGGACCAAGCTTTTCAAATTTTTTAAAAGAACAGGACCCCTGACAAACAGTGTCATAATTTCTGGAAATTCCCCCCACAATAGGGATTGGTAATGGGGCTACCATAAGCTTGGAGGTGTAATCTCCACAGTCAGCATACCACATAAGCTGACGTGAAGGAGGTACACACACCAGCACAAGGGATCAGGATATCCCCAGTTTAGTGGAGGAGAGGACTGACTCCAATAGGAGATTGTGGTGCACAGAGCCGGTGCAGATCCGAACAGCCACAAACAACACTTTCGTAATAACGTCTCAGCGCAAAGTAGCGCTGAGCACATAAACCAGGACTGAGGAGATCAGGACAAGTAGACAGAATGAACGCTTGCTAGCTAGCGGCTACTTAGCGACAGCAAGCGTCCAAAACCAGACAGACTGGAATGAGGCAGCCAATGCGTTGCGGCGATGGCGTGCCTCACAAAGACAGGACAGGATAGACAGGAAACAGCAGGATCAAGATAGATGAACGTAACACAGATAAATATACAATAAGTATGATTTCCTAGCGTATTATAATTACAGCTATCAATGAAACTATTTGTAACGTCTGACTAACATATGTATATATCGGCAATGAACCGATAGATGACATAAGCAGGAACTCTGACTAAGACTGGAGTAATACAGGGGACAGGACTCAGAAGGATTCGCTATCTCTTCGCAGAGATGAACGCAATCCACAAACAGGACCAGGAACAGGATACTACCTCAGCACGGGTGCTCACGATACGCGCAAACTACCAAAACGTGCTGGAAGGCTGACTGACTGAACACAGGAAATAAACAGTTCGTGTACGTATATATCAGCGACACTGATGTATCAACGTAACACGAATACAAAGAAAATAACAAAATGCGCAAGTATGCGTATATATTGGCGATGAACCAATATACGACACAAGACAAGCAAGTAACAACTTCTAGAACAAGAGCAGAACTAGGAGGACTCGCTGACCCCTTCGCAGGAGTCAGCGCAGTCCACACGGACCAAGAACGAGGTGGGGCACGAGCAGAGTAACAGACTGAATCTGAGACTATGGTAGCCCGTGAGACATTGCAGGAAGCAGTTCTTTATACTGAGGTCATCCAATGGGAGCAGACCTGCAGATTCCCACACAAGTGAATGGTAATTAATCACAGGCTGATAGCAGGAAAAGGCAGACAATGATATGCAGCCTGCAGGAAAGGGATTGCCCCTCCATTGCAGCAGACAATGTTTGTTTACACAAAAGCATATTAAACTGTCATTAACCTCAGAGCGACTGCAGATGGAATCAGCAACCAGTTCAAGTGCAAACCAAACTATGCAAGCAAATGCATGTAATGACATTAGAACTGCTTGGCTTGCAATACCACTGCAGTCAGCAGTAAACGCTGCAGAAGCGATCATAACACTTATGGAGAATCCGGCCCTGTGAACCTGGGTGGGAATCATATCTACAAACCTTGTTGGTGGTTGCAGAACACTTGCAACCTGAAACTTGTAATTGATTCTCTTAAAGAGACTCTGTAACAATATTTTCAGCCTTATGTCTTCTATCCTATACGTTCCTATACCTGTTCTAATGTGGTCTGTGTTACTGCAGCCTTTTCTAGTTGCACAGTGGCTGTATTATCTCTGTTATATGATCTAATATTCTCTCTTCTGTCGGCTCTGTCGGGCCGAGGCTGGAATGTGTGGAATGTGCTGCACTGCTTGTCATTGGCAGAAGCTATACACACCCTCTCCAAGCTCTGTATGAGTCAGAGACTGAGCTACTCTCAAGCCTATCACACTCTAGTTAGAAACCATGTCCTTTGTAAACACTGCTTAAAACTGGTAATTACAAGCCAGGATTGCAGCAGGGAGTGGCAGATACTGCACAGAGGGGCCCAGGAGAACATAATGAATAGAATGGTATGCTTTTTATTGTAAGAATTTTAGAGTACAGATTCTCTTTAATTTATGGGTGTTTCAGCATTCTACATGAATGGCTCCTGGTTTATTGTTCCTTCAATCAGGAGGAAAAAGAAATGCCTGGCACTGTAGCTTTTAATGCGTAGCAGCAAGTGTACAAGCAGGTGTCACATGTTACACAAAACAAAGTCCGTGAACATGTGCTCTGCTGAAGGGGGGAGGCAACTGTGGGCACCAGTGGGTGCACGGCCTTACAGCCGTTTCGCAATGGGATGAGCCTTGCTTCTTCGGAGGCTAATCGTGCACCATTGCAAACAATGGTTTATTGTTCCCCTTGTGTCTTTTGGGTCCACAGATCTCATTGGCCAACCTCTCTCGAGTACCTCCACCCTGCACTACATCAAGAGGCCAGGGGATATTTATTTGGATGCTCTACTGCATGCGGGGGTCAATGTGGAACCTACAAGGGGCTTCTCTGAATTTTGCTCATTGTGTTGTTGGAAAGAGGAGACTCAAGGCAGTGCCAACTGTAGCCAGAGAAGCTGGAGCATCTTCATCCCTGTGGTTGGATGGATGGTGGGATCACTGGACCATGGAGTAGAAGATCCAGGAAAGTGGAGGAGGGAGGTTGTGGGAGATGTTCACAGTTAGTTTAAAGAGAATCTGTAACCTAAAAACCTCCTATAAATAAACATAGCAGCCTGTAGGTTTTCATCTCCTGTCCCCCTCTGTCACATTTTCACTGCTCCTCACCAGGATCCTGGCCCCCAAAAAAGCAGTTTATAAACAGTTTTTGTAAACAAAAAATATGGCTGCCAAACAGGAAGTTCATCATAATATTGCATGTTCCTGTAAACTGCATTACAGTTTCCATGAAAGGTTATATTATTGAACAATAAATTCAGCCTTTAGAGTTTATTTCATAGTTTAGAAAAAGTTTTACCTTGTAAAGTATGCTGCAATCTTTAACCTCCCTGGCGGTTAATTTTTTTTGCCACTTAGGCAAAAATCCTTTTTTTTTGTTTGTTTTTTTTGTTTCATGTAAAGCTACCAGAGTGGTAGCTACATGAAACACCACTAGAGGGTGCATGTGTCCCTAGTGCGATCGTCGCCGGCATCAATAGCAAACAGGGGAACGCGTATATAACGCGCTCCCCTGTTTGGCTTCTCCTGTCGCCATGGCGACGATCGGAATGACGTCATGGACGTCCTGACGTCAGACGCCTCCGATCCAGCCCATAGCGCTGCCCGGAACTCATTGGTCCAGGCAGCGCAGGGCTCTGGCGGGGGGGCCCCTCTTTTGCGCCGCTGCGTGCGGGCCATCGCCGCAGAGTGGCGGCGATCGAGCTGTACGCACGGCTAGCAAAGTGCTAGCTGCGCGTACAGCATTTTAAACTGAGCAAATCGCCCCACCAGGGGCTGAGATATCTTCCTGCGCGGCATAGCCCGAGCTCAGCTCGGGCTTACCGCCAGGAAGGTTAATAGTGATTACTGATAGCAGGTCCCTGTCTGCATTCTGCAATAGTCTGAGCTATGCTTCTCCCATTGATCAGCTTTTATCAGTAGATGATACTGAGTTACTGAGAGCAGGGAATGTGTGAGCTCTGGTTTTCACAGTTTTCAGTGTGTGAAAGACTCCAAGAGACTCAGAGCAGGACTATCAGTGTAACCTCCTCCTGTCTGTAAACAATTACAGCTACTTCCTCTTTGGGCCGACAAGCCTGACAAAGAAGAGTAAATTTGATTTATTTACAGCAATGGAGCAACTAAAAAAAGCTGCAGTAAGCCAGAGCACTTTAGAATAGATATAGGAACTTGTAGGATAGTAGAAAAAAGACTGAAAATGTTGTTACAGAGTCTCTTTAAGGGCGGGAGGAGAGTACAAAAACATTTAATTGGCCTTTTCTTCTACCAGAAGTTAAAGTTTGGAGTACACTGATCTTTTCATATTTCCCATCACAAGATAAGAACGCCGTCTCCCGTACATACTGAGCCCAGTAACATGAAGACATATCACACCTCTCCCAACAGGAATTCACAGATTTACGTTCTGTACAGTGGAATCCATCACATCTCAGCCATGAATTCTCACTTCCACAAGGAGGAAGTAAATTGCACGAATCATAAAGCACAAACCAGCCTGTAATATATTTCCCGAGTTCACTTCAAGGAATATAATTATCAACCTTGACAGGTATGGAAGGAAAGGCTGGATATAGATATATAACATCAGACACGGGAGACACATACACATACATACACACATAAATATACACACATACACACCACACACACACCACAAACATTGCACACACATACGCACACCACAAACACCGCACACACCACAAACACCGCACACACCACACAAACACACACACCACAAACATCGCACACACACACACCACAAACACCGCACACACCACAAACATCGCACACACACACACACACACCACAAACACCGCACACACCACAAACATCGCACACACACACACACACACACACACACACACACACACACACACACACACACACACACACACACACACCACAAACATTGCACACACATACACACACATACACACACACACTGTACACACACTACAAACACACACACACACACACCACAAACACTGCACACACACACACACACACACACACCACAAACACACACACCACAAACATCGCACACACATACGCACACACACACACACACACACACACACACCACAAACAGTGCACACACACACACACCACAAACACACACACACACCACAAACACCGCACACACACACATACAGACACACCACAAAAACACCGCACACACCACACACATCGCACACACCACACACATCGCACACACATACACACACACTATTTCCTCAAAGCCAATATGTTCCGACTCACCAGGAGAAGTGGCATCTCTTTTTCGGAAATATAAGGAGTAGAGAGACTGCAGGAGTGTCCTCAGAGTTGTACATTTTGACATTTTGACGTGTTGAAACCCTGTTTTTTTCTGATTTGCTGTAATGGGCCATTAGTCCTTTGGCAGCTCAAATGTTTTCACTCAGAAATTGGGGACTCTGCGACGCTGTAATCTGCCATGCTAGACAACATTTACCGGGAGTAACCGCTCATAGATTGGCAACTGTTAAAGAACAAGTGACACCCATGCTAACCTAGAAATAAAAAACACATATATAAGTAGATAAATACTACTTCTACTTACATAACAGATGTATTGCACTGTCCACGTTATGATTCCAGTGAATTTTATAAAGGAAAAGCAGAGAATCCTATTCTAGGCAGTTTCCATCTTGGTTAGCTTTGAATGAAGCTAATCCTGACATCATTTTCCTCCCTCACTCTTTTTTCTCCTCTTGCTAATTGTGTATTCGTTACCCGCCCTCCTTCCAGAGTCTTCAGACACTCCCACTGAGGTCTGTACTAGGAAGTGCACTGTCTTATGTCATTAGAAGGAGGGGGAAATAAAGGGAAGAGGAGGAATATATTATAGATAAAAAGAACCCCCAGCGGGCAACTGTTTGGCAATGGCAATTAAAGGGTCAGTGCTCCTAAAGTATATGATAACTCCAAACCATAACAGCAGAAAAAGTTTTGCACGTTTTGAATGCAGGATTAGCATCTTTATCACTTAATACACTCAGACCAGTTGCTGTTAAAATTTGATTTTTGATGGTGACAATCCCGCTTTAAAGATACAGTCACAGAAATAGTGCGGTAAAGACTTAGAGCCCAACCACATTCAAAATTGAAGCCAGTTTTACATCTGAAATCAGGGTTTTGGTAGCGGTGCAATCGCATGATCACATCGCACTGCAACGTAAAAAAAAGGCCTTTGGAGATTACGGCGGCAATGCGAGGTAATCTCACTTCTAGCTGCAGGCCAAGCAATAATAAAAGAGGATATCTAGCACTCCCTTCCTGTGACCAAACAACATATTTCATGGAAGTGTATTGAAAAATTAAGCTTCCGCGCATGCACGCCACAACGCAAAAACGAAAATGTTAAAATATCGGCATTGCCATTGACTTACATTACGTCACATCATTGCAAGTATTTTCCGATAACGTGATGTTGCTTTCGTGTCAAATGCGATGTACCCGGCGCATCACACTGCGGCAGGCATGAAAGGTCCCATAGGTTTTCATTGCTTTAGCGTCACCCTGTGGTAAAATAGGGCAATGCAACGCAATGAAAATATCCTAGTAGGAAAGGAGCCTCAAACTAAAAACAATCAAGGTTCTTAAAGAGGCCCTGTAGTGACATATAGCAGAATGCAGTAAAGAGGGTCTGTAGTGGCATATAGCAGAATGCAGTAAAGAGGCCCTGTAGTGACATATAGCAGAATGCAGTAAAGAGGCCCTGTAGTGACATATAGCAGAAAGCAGTAAAGAGGCCCTGTAGTGACATATAGCAGAATGCAGTAAAGAGGCCCAGTAGTGACATATAGCAGAATGCAGTATAGAGGCCCTGTAGTGGCATATAGCAGAATGCAGTAAAGAGGCCCTGTAGTGACATATAGCAGAATGCAGTAATGAGGCCCTGTAGTGAGTGACATAGCAGAATGCAGTAAAGAGGCCCTGTAGTGACATATAGTAGAATGCAGTAAAGAGGCCCTGTAGTGACATATAGTAGAATGCAGTAAAGAGGCCCTGTAGTAACATATAGCAGAATGCAGTAAAGAGGCCCTGTAGTGACATATAGCAGAATGCAGTAAAAGAGGCCCTGTAGTGACATATAGCAGAATGCAGTAAAGAGGCCCAGTAGTGACATATAGCAGAATGCAGTAAAGAGGCCCTGTAGTGACATATAGCAGAATGCAGTAAAGAGGCCCTGTAGTGACATATAGCAGAATGCAGTAAAGAGGCCCTGTAGTGACATATAGCAGAATGCAGTAAAGAGGCCCTGTAGTGACATATAGCAGAATGCAGTAAAGAGGCTCTGTAGTGACATATAGCAGAATGCAGTAAAGAGCCCCTGTAGTGACATATAGCAGAATGCAGTAAAGAGCCCCTGTAGTGACATATAGTAGAATGCAGTAAAAAGGCCCTGTAGTGACATATAGTAGAATGCAGTAAAGAGGACCTGTAGTGACATATAGCAGAATGCAGTAAAGAGGCCCTGTAGTGACATATAGCAGAATGCAGTATAGAGGCCCTGTAGTGACATATAGCAGAATGCAGTAAAGAGGCCCTGTAGTGACATATAGTAGAATGCAGTAAAGAGGCCCTGTAGTGACATATAGTAGAATGCAGTAAAGAGGTCCTGTAGTGACATATAGTAGAATGCAGTAAAGAGGCCCTGTAGTGACATATAGTAGAATGCAGTAAAGAGGTCCTGTAGTGACATATAGTAGAATGCAGTAAAGAGGCCATGTAGTGACATATAGCAGAATGCAGTAAAGAGGCCCTGTAGTGACCTATAGCAGAATGCAGTAAAGAGACCCTGTAGTGACATAAAGCAGAATGCAGTAAAGAGGCCCAGTAGTGACATATAGTAGGATGCAGTAAAGAGGCCCTGTAGTGACCTATAGCAGAATGCAGTAAAGAGGTCCTGTAGTGACATATAGTAGAATGCAGTAAAGAGGTTCTGTAGTGACATATAGCAGAATGCAGTAAAGAGGCCCTGTAGTGACATATAGCAGAATGCAGTAAAGAGGTCCTGTAGTGACATATAGCAGAATGCCGTAAAAGAGGCCCTGTAGTGACATATAGCAGAATGCAGTAAAGAGGCCCTGTAGTGACATATAGCAGAATGCAGTAAAGAGGCCCTGTAGTGACATATAGCAGAATGCAGTAAAGAGGCCCTGTAGTGACATATAGCAGAATGCAGTAAAGAGGCTCTGTAGTGACATATAGCAGAATGCAGTAAAGAGGCCCTGTAGTGACATATAGCAGAATGCAGGAAAGAGGCCATGTAGTGACATATAGCATAATGCAGTAAAGAGGTCCTGTAGTGACATATAGCAGAATGCAGTAAAAGAGGCCCTGTAGTGACATATAGCAGAATGCAGTAAAGAGGCCCTGTAGTGACATATAGCAGAATGCAGTAAAGAGGCACTGTAGTGACATATAGCAGAATGCAGTAAAGAGGCCCTGTAGTGACATATAGTAGAATGCAGTAAAGAGGCCCTGTAGCGACATATAGCAGAATGCAGTAAAGAGGCCCTGTAGTGACATATAGCAGAATGCAGTAAAGAGGCCCTGTAGTGACATATAGTAGAATGCAGTAAAGAGGCCCTGTAGTGACATATAGCAGAATGCAGTAAAGAGGCCCTGTAGTGACATATAGCAGAATGCAGTAAAGAGGCCCTGTAGTGACATATAGCAGAATGCAGTAAAAGAGGCCCTGTAGTGACATATAGCAGAATGCAGTAAAGAGGCCCTGTAGTGACATATAGTAGAATGCAGTAAAGAGGCCCTGTACTGAGATATACCAGAATGCAGTAAAGAGACCCTGTAGTGACATATAGCAGAATGAAGTAAAGAGGCCCTGTAGTGACATATAGCAGAATGCAGTAAAGAGGCCCTGTAGTGACATATAGCAGAATGCAGTAAAGAGGCCCTGTACTGACATATAGTAGAATGCAGTAAAGAGGCCCTGTACTGAGATATACCAGAATGCAGTAAAGAGGCCCTGTAGTGACATATAGCAGAATGCAGTAAAGAGGCCCAGTAGTGACATATAGCAGAATGCAGTAAAGATGCCCTGTAGTGACATACAGCAGAATGCAGTAAAGAGGCCCTGTAGTGACATATAGTAGAATGCAGTAAAGAGGCCCTGTAGTGACATATAGCAGAATGCAGTAAAAGAGGCCCTGTAGTGACATATAGCAGAATGCAGTAAAGAGGCCCTGTAGTGACATATAGTAGAATGCAATAAAGAGGCCCTGTACTGAGATATACCAGAATGCAGTAAAGAGACCCTGTAGTGACATATAGCAGAATGCAGTAAAGAGGCCCTGTAGTGACATTTAGCAGAATGCAGTAAAGAGGCCCTGTAGTGACATATAGCAGAATGCAGTGAAGAGGCACTGTAGTGACATATAGCAGAATGCAGTAAAAGAGGCCCTGTAGTGACATATAGCAGAATGCAGTAAAGAGGCCCTGTAGTGACATATAGCATAATGAAGTAAAGATGCCCTGTAGTGACCTATAGCAGAATGCAGTAAAGAGGCCCTTTAGTGAAATATAGCAGAATGCAATAAAGAGTCCCTGTAGTGACGTATAGCAGAATGCAGTAAAGAGGCCCTGTAGTGACATATAGCAGGATGCAGTAAAGAGGCCCTGTAGTGACATATAGCAGAATGCAGTAAAGAGGCCCTGTAGTGACATATAGCAGAATGCAGTAAAGATGCCCTGTAGTGACCTATAGCAGAATGCAGTAAAGAGGCCCTGTAGTGACATATAGCAGAATGCAGTAAAGAGGTCCTGTAGTGACATATAGCAGGATGCAGTAAAGAGGCCCTGTAGTGACATAAAGCAGAATGCAGTAAAGAGGCCCTGTAGTGACATATAGCAGAATGCAGTAAAGATGCCCTGTAGTGACCTATAGCAGAATGCAGTAAAGAGGCCCTGTAGTGACATATAGCAGAATGCAGTAAAGAGGTCCTGTAGTGACATATAGCAGGATGCAGTAAAGAGGACCTGTAGTGACATATAGCAGAATGCAGTAAAGAGGCCCTGTAGTGACATGTAGCAGAATGCAGTAAGGAGGCCCTGTAGTGACCTATAGCAGAATGCAGTAAAGAGGCCCTGTAGTGACATATAGCAGAATGCAGTAAAGAGGCCCTGTAGTGACATATAGCAGAATGCAGTAAAAGAGGCCCTGTAGTGACATATAGCAGAATACAGTAAAGAGGCCCTGTAGTGACATATAGTAGAATGCAGTAAAGAGGCCCTGTACTGAGATATACCAGAATGCAGTAAAGAGACCCTGTAGTGACATATAGCAGAATGAAGTAAAGAGGCCCTGTAGTGACATATAGCAGAATGCAGTAAAGAGGCCCTGTAGTGACATATAGCAGAATGCAGTAAAGAGGCCCAGTAGTGACATATAGCAGAATTCAGTATAGAGGCCCTGTAGTGACATATAGCAGAATGCAGTAAAGAGGCCCTGTAGTGACATATACCAGAATGCTGTAAAGAGGCCCTGCAGTGACATATAGTAGAATGCAGTAAAGAGGCCCTGTACTGAGATATACCAGAATGCAGTAAAGAGACCCTGTAGTGACATATAGCAGAATGCAGTAAAGAGGCCCTGTAGTGACATATAGCAGAATGCAGTAAATAGGCCCTGTAGTGACATATAGCAGAATGCAGTAAAGAGGCCCAGTAGTGACATATAGCAGAATGCAGTAAAGAGGCCCTGTAGTGACATATAGCAGAATGCAGTAAAGAGGCCCTGTAGTGACATATAGTAGAATGCAGTAAAGAGGCCCTGTAGTGACATATAGCAGAATGCAGTAAAAGAGGCCCTGTAGTGACATATAGCAGAATGCAGTAAAGAGGCCCTGTAGTGACATATAGTAGAATGCAATAAAGAGGCCCTGTACTGAGATATACCAGAATGCAGTAAAGAGACCCTGTAGTGACATATAGCAGAATGCAGTAAAGAGGCCCTGTAGTGACATATAGCAGAATGCAGTAAAGAGGCCATGTAGTGATATATAGCAGAATGCAGTAAAGAGGCACTGTAGTGACATATAGCAGAATGCAGTAAAAGAGGCCCTGTAGTGACATATAGCAGAATGCAGTAAAGAGGCCCTGTAGTGACATATAGCAGAATGAAGTAAAGATGCCCTGTAGTGACCTATAGCAGAATGCAGTAAAGAGGCTCTGTAGTGACATATAGCAGAATGCAGTAAAGAGGCCCTGTAGTGACATATAGCAGAATGCAGTAAAGAAGCCCTGTAGTGACATATAGCAGAATGCAGTAAAGAGGCCCTGTAGTGACATATAACAGAATGCAGTAATGAGGCCCTGTAGTGACATATAGCAGAATGCAGTAAAGAGGCCCTGTAGTGACATATAACAGAATGCAGTAAAGAGGCCCTGTAGTGACATATAACAGAATGCAATAAAGAGGCCCAGTAGTGACATATAGCAGAATGCAGTATAGAGGCCCTGTAGTGACATATAGCAGAATGCAGTAAAGAGGCCCTGTAGTGACATATAGCAGAATGCAGTAAAGAGGCCCTGTAGTGACATATAGCAGAATGCAGTAAATAAGCCCTGTAGTGACATATAGCAGAATGCAGTAAAGAGGCCCTGTAGTGACATATAACAGAATGCAGTAAAGATGCCCTGTAGTGACCTATAGCAGAATGCAGTAAAGAGGCCCTTTAGTGAAATATAGCAGAATGCAGTAAAGAGGTCCTGTAGTGACATATAGCAGGATGCAGTAAAGAGGCCCTGTAGTGACATATAGCAGAATGCAGTAAAGAGGCCCTGTAGTGACATATAGCAGAATGCAGTAAAGATGCCCTGTAGTGACCTATAGCAGAATGCAGTAAAGAGGCCCTGTAGTGACATATAGCAGAATGCAGTAAAGAGGTCCTGTAGTGACATATAGCAGGATGCAGTAAAGAGGACCTGTAGTGACATATAGCAGAATGCAGTAAAGAGGCCCTGTAGTGACATGTAGCAGAATGCAGTAAGGAGGCCCTGTAGTGACCTATAGCAGAATGCAGTAAAGAGGCCCTGTAGTGACATATAGCAGAATGCAGTAAAGAGGCCCTGTAGTGACATATAGCAGGATGCAGTAAAGAGGCCCTGTAGTGACATATAGTAGAATGCAGTAAAGAAGCCCTGTAGTGGCATATAGTAGAACGCAATACATTTTTCAGGATACCCACTTTTATGGTAATTTTCCTGATTTTAGCCTCAGAAACACTTCCTATATCTACAGTATACATGGCTTTATATTGTATGTAGCCCCACCCACCCAGTTATTCATAGCCTAGGCTGCTTACCTATGTGAAATCCTACTCCCACCGCATTCTGGGAGACCAGGTACTATTTATACTGGCTTTGGAATGCTTAGTAAACAAACATTCCACAAAGAACACCTGACAGTGACAGGACCAAATATATCACTACCTGTGATCATTTTCAGAATGTAAATCAGGAAGACAAAAGTTTGTACAAGGGGCAAACACTGCCTAAGTAATTTATAAATGAATATTGTTTAGAAAAAAAAGGACTTTTATTCATTACACTATTTTCACTAAAGTTTCTATTTATGTGATTATTAACAGAACAGAGAAGCAGAATGGAGGTAAAAAAAAACCTTTTTTTGTAAACCAGCTGCTTCCTGTCCCCTGCAGATTCAGCTGGTGGGTGGGGCAAACAGTGACCATGTGACGACCGGAAAAGAACAATAGAGACCAGACTACATTTTACAGCATTAAAGAGACACTGAAGCGAAAAATAAAAAATATGATATAATGAATTGGTTGTGTAGTACGGATAATTACTAGAACATTAGTAGCAAAGAAAATATTCTCATTTTTTTATTTTCAGTTATATAGTTGTTGTTTTTTATAACATTGCATCATTCTCTAATATTTGCAGTTTACACACTACTCAGCATTCTAAATGATTTTACAGTGCAGGCCAGTGAACTTTTGAACTGTCCTCTGCAGGAAAAAAAACAATACAATGACTGACAGTTGAGATAACAAGCTTCAGAAGACAGAGCTCTCTGTGACTTTGAAAGTCGTGGAGCTCAATGCCTCTTTTGCATAGATAGCAACTGGAGCTTCTTAGCTCTTCCTGTACTGGAAACAATATTAGACTTATATCTCTGCTCCTAATGTTTTGTTTCTTAGCTGTACTACACATACAAATCATTATATCATTTATTTTTTTTGCTTCAGTGTCTCTTTAAAGAAGAAAGAAATTGTCCAAGGATAGTGCCAAAGGGGCAATAACAGAGGCAGTAACAAGGGTGGAGCATGGAAATAATTTGCATTAAGGAAGAGCGAAATCGAACCAGTGGCAAATTCGCAAGATTGTAGTCAAGTTTCTGAACGGTTCGTGAGAATCAGATTCAGGAAGCCGGCACAATCCATTACAAAACGATCAGAAATCATAGTGGTCCAATTGAAAATATCAACGTGAAATGACTGATAAATCATGCCTTTTGGTCGTTATTAAGAGCTAAATTCGATCAAAAGTAAGGTATAATGTACCACCGTTTTCATAGAAAAACCTTGTAAGGCCCAGTGCACAGCAAAACCTGTAGCAGATCTGCTAACACTAGAGGTTTTTGGAGCAGATTTTCAGAGCGATTTTAGGCATGTTTAGAGAGGTTTCCTAAACATGCCTAGCGTTTTCTGGAGCGTTTTTGTGTAGCAGATTTCATATATTGTTACTGAACAGCTTCTGTAACAAAAAGGCCTGGAAAACCGTTCTGAGGGCTGGTGCACACCGAGCGGGTTTTTTAGCGTTTTTGCAGCCGCTTGCGGCTGCGGATACGCTTGGTCAATGTATCTCAATGGGCTGGTTCATACCAGAGCGGGAGGCGTTTTGCTGAAACGCATACTCCCGGGGTGAGGCATTTTTTGGATTGCGGAGGCGTTTCTGCCTCCAATGTAAAGTATAGGAAAAACGCAAACTGCTCTGAAAAATGGCAGTTCAAAGCAGTTTTCCAGGCGTTTTTGTTACAGAAGCTGATCAGTAACAGCTTTAGGCTACTTGCACAGCAAGACGTTGCGTTAGGTGCTACGTTATGGTCGCATAACGTGCACCTAACACAACGTATGGTGCTGCAAAAGCCGACGGTAGAGTGAGCCGCGTTAGGCGGCTCGATTCCTATAATGTCTCCCAGAGTGGCACTGATTGGCCAGCGGGACCACGTGATGCGGAGTGAGACACTCCGCATCATGTGGTCCCGCCGGCCAATCAGCGGCCGCCAGTGCAGTGAATATTAAGTAGCCATGTGCGCGGCTACTGTAGCTGGCTCTCCCCGCCTCCTCTCCGCCCCCCACTGCGCATGAGCAAACAGTCTAACGCGGCTATAGCCGCTCTAACGCCGTAGCATGCTGCACTTTCCGGACAACGTGCAGCGTTACATTTAACGCAACGTGGGCTGTGTGAACAGCCCACTTGTGTTACATTGCTGTGCGTTGGGGGAGCGTTACAGGTGCACTAACGTGCGCCTGTAACGTCCCTGTGTGTAAGCAGCCTAACTGTAACTGTAACAATATATGAAATCTACTACACCAAAACCGCTACACAAAACCGCAAAATGCTAGGTGAAACGCTACAGAAAAATAAGAAAAAGCGTTTCAAAATCTGCTAGCATTTTGCGGATCTGCTACTAGTTTTTGGTGTGCACCAGGCCTACTCTAGCGTTTTTCAGAACAGTTTGAGCTTTTGCTATACTTTACATTGTGGCAGAAACGCTTCTGCAAACTGCAAAAATGCTGCAGGACCCACGTTTGCTGTTTGCTAAAAACCTCAAACCGCTGGTGTGCACCATCCCATTGAAATACATTAGCCAAGCGTTTTCACAGGCAGAAGCGGTTTGCGGAACGCTTCAAAAATCGCTCGGTGTGCACCAGGCCTATGACTGGAGACACATTATAGAGCGCTTTCCATATCATTTTCCTTTAAAAAAAACAAAAAAACAATTCCATTGACTTGCATTAAAATTGCGTTAAAATCACAGCAAAATAGCCATGATTGTGATTTTTTGAAAAATTACGATCACAACAATTTTGTCACGATTTTACCAGGATTTTAATGAAAGTCACTTGGCCTACAACATAGTCAATTAATCCTTTATCTGTTTAGGTATCATAAAATTCTTCTTACTATGAAACATATATCTAGTAACAGGATTAGCAACAATATGTTGTATAAATACTTATGTGTTACGTACACCAATTTGATTATTACTACATGTATGACATATAAACAAGTGTTATCACTATAAATACTGTTTGATCTGGAAAACTGTTCTCAACGGCCGTTATAAAAGCAATGTTATTGTTAACAATGAACATTTTTATAGACAAATATATGTATAGAACTGCCTATTTGGCTGTACTGTTCATTTTATTTTTCAAAAACCCCAATAAAAACTCTTTAAACATAATGCAAGTCAATTAGAGCCTTTTTTTTTTTCAAAGGAAAATGATCCGAAAAGCACTCTGCATTGCGTCTCCAGCCTACTTTTTTGTTGCCTAATGTGGCCACATGGTGAACTTTACTGCTGATTTCCTAATAATCTCAGAGAAGTTATTCTGCCCTCCAAACCCTGAACTGTTGCCATGGTGTCAAAGAAGTTTTGGAATTCTTAGCTGGCTGTACACTAAAATAAAATAATAATCGTTAAAGCCAAAGTAAATTGTAAAAAAAAACAACAAAAAAAACCCCAATACTTACCAAAGGAGAGGAAAGGCTCTGGGTCCTGGTCCCCTTGTTTCAGCGCTGCCACCGCCGTTTTAGTCTGCCGCTGCGGGAGGCTTCGGAAAGCCGACGGGAGCCAGGGTACTCCCAAAACGGGCCACTCTGTACTGTGCATGTGCAAGCATACTCACTCGTGCATGCGCAGTACAGAGCCGCCCATCTTCGGGAGCACTCAGCTCCTGGAGACTTTCAGGGCCCTTTTCCACTAGCAATCGCTAGCGTTCACGCTGAACGCTAGCGATTGCTGAATCGCAATTACCGGCGATTCCCCGACGTTCGCGGCCGCGATTTTGCTATGCTATGCACTGCATAGCAAAATCGCGGCAATTATCGCTCCGCCGCGCGTTCGCGTTCCCCGCAAAAACGAATCGCGGTAGTGGAAATGACCTACCGCGATTCCCATGTTAAAAAGCAAACCGTAGCGATTGTAAAATCGCTAGCGGTTTGCGTTTTTGCGATTCAGCCAGCGCTGGTGGAAAAGGGCCCTCAAAGCCTCCTGCTAACAGGGAAGACAGGGCTGAAACAAAGGGACCAGGAGAGGAGAGGGAAGGCTCCATAGGACCAAAGCCTTCTCTCACCATAGGTAAGTATCAGTTTTTGTTGTTGTTGTTTTTGTTTTATTTTTCAGTTTTCATTTACTTTAATAACATTAAACTGCAAAAAGATTTGTGCAGTGGTGATCTACGTTATAGGTAATTTGTCATGAACATAGGTAACCAACCTTTAGGGCTGAAACGCACTAGAGTGATTTTTTTTAGCGTTTAGGGAGCGCTCCACAACGTTAGCGATTTTCCTAAACGCTCAGCTAATGTTAATGGATGGGCCAAATTCCACTGGAGCGATTGCGATTATGAAAATCGCAAACGCAGGACATGCAGCATTTTTAGCGTTTAGCATTAGCGTTTCTGCAACGTAAAGTATATAAACGCTGACGTAATAGTTCATCAAAACCTACACAGAGTGATTTTGCTAGCGTTTTTAAATTACTGCACACTGTAAAAAAAATAAAAATCAATTGAAAGGACCAATCGGAATTAAAAACGCTATTTGCTAATCAATACACAATCGCTAGCAAAACGCTTACACTTTTTAAAATTGCTACCAAAATCGCCAGAAAACGCTCATGAAATCGCTTACAAAACATTCATTAAAAACGCTAGCGATTGCGATTAGCGATAGCGCTTTGTAGTGGGTTCCAGACCTCAAATGTAGGAGTTATAAAATACATGTATATTTTATTTACAAACCCACCCCGGACCTCTAGGTCTCCTACGCCAAACAAAGAAAAACGGGATCCATTAAACTCAGGAGTCAACGAGAGGAAAATCCCACTGAAACGTTCTGCTTCATATTTCATACACAGGTATTACATATTCCTATAATATGCTTTCATTGTCTGCCATTTCCTATAAGGGGTTTTCTTCATCCAGGAGTACTAATATTACTTTGTTTTCCCAGGCAAAAAAATTGTAAAATCGAATTATGCAAATTGCCGCTAACGAGCAAGCAACAGGAAACCCGGAGAGTAATTACATTTTCTTCTTAAACATTGATTAAATTATTGAAAACTCTCATTAAAAAGGGTTTGTACTTCTGCAATCTAATGGGGTAGATAGCATTGTCCCAGTATTCCTGTTTCATTACATTCCAATTTACCAGATAATATTGCTCCAAAGAAATTAACTTTTCTTAGCCTAAGGTGCAGATTATAGGGAGTCAGATGACAGGAAAATCCCCAACTGCCGGTAAGTCGATGCAGGTTCCTGTTGTTCCCCATTATCTAGACATGAAGGGCGGGGGAGGGGGTCATTAGGACTCGTCATCCTGAAACGCACATTTTAGGTGGATGACCTCAGCATGATATTATTATTTTACTATTAAATGTATTTATTAGGTACTTACATATTAGGCTGTCTACCAACAGTCACTCTGTATTTTTTCCCCGCAGAGCTTGCCCTGGTGGACAGCTTACTACATGAGGACCTTTTGTTATTATTATAATTATTATTATTTATTAGCAGCTTACATTTTTTTTGTCCCCACAGTGTTATTCTATTTGCATTTGTTCTGCAGTAATGTCATCTGTGTAAAAATCACAAGCCCCCTCCAGCTCACTTTACTTTTATCAACTGTAACTAGCATTCAATGAACATCCTGGAGAGCTTCTGGCAGGGATAAGCTTCTGAAACATGTAATTAAACATGTAATTGATAACCCACCCAACCAAGGGAAACCGCCTGTCAACCCTTTCAGCAGCTTGGCCTCACAGGTTCTAACGGTATGGCTAATCTTGTACAGCACAGGGTAGATTTGACTATACTGTAGATTTACGGACGGACATGCGAACCAAAAGCAATGTGAGCAAGGCCTGAGAAGAGAATTTTTGTGCTGCAGGCAGCGATTTGTGCACCCCAGACGTTGAGGTAGGGCCCACTGGCACGTGGAGGTGGGCCCCCCGGGCAAATTACCGGAACTACGTCGGCTCTGTACGACCCTGCTCCCCCCCCCCCCCCCCTCACCTCGGGCTCATCCTTCAGCGATCTCCCCTCCAGCATTAAAGAGAGTCTGAAGCCAAGAAAAATAGTGCTTTTTATTTACCTCTTCTCTTCTGCAATATCAGGTAAGATGAATCGCCACATTCCCCGCGGCAAAACGAGGTCTGTAACCCCCTGAACTCCCGGGGCAAAAATCCACGACTTTCAAAGTCGTGGATTTTGCTGCCTGGGGAGGTAGAGCTTTGGGCTGCAGCTCTGCCTCCAGTACAGTCAATCAGCGCTGACACCGCCTCTCCCCGCCCCTCTCAGTCTTCTTTCACTGAGAGTGGCGGCGATCAGCGCTGATTGACTAAGCTGGAGGCAGAGCTACAGCGAAAAGCTCTGCCTCCTCCAGGAAGATTTTTGCCCCCAGGAGTTTGGGTTGTTACAGACCTCGTTATGCTGCGGGAATGCGGCGGTTCATCTTAGCTGATATTGCAGAAGAGAAGAGATAAATAAAAAGCAGTATTTTCCTTGGCTTCAGACTCTCTTTAAGCAGCAGCGAGCAGGAACAGTGAATGCAGACATACTTCCACATCCCACACGACAGACGTTGTTCTTTGTCAGTGGCTGACACTACTTCCTGTTTATCAGGAAGTAGCATCGGGCACTGTTGTAGAGAAGACCGGACCTCCGTCAAGTGGAATGCTTAAAGAGGAACTCCGACCAAGAATTGAACTTTATCCCAATCAGTAGCTGATACCCACTTTTACATGATAAATATAATGATTTTCACAAACAGACCATCAGGGGGCGCTGTATGACTGATTTTGTGCTGAAACCCCTCCCACAAGAGGCTCTGGTACCGTACGGTACTCTGGGCAAACTGCCACAATGTAACAATGTTCACAGACAGGAAATGGCTGTTTATAGCTGTCTGTTAAAGCCAGAACAACTAGAAACAGTTACATAATCTGCCCACAGTAACAATGTCACCATGTAATACATGTCAGAATGTGAATCTGGGAGAGGAAAGATTTTACAATGAGCAAACACTGACTAAATCATTTATACATAATTATTGTAAAAATGAAGCACTTTTTTTTATTACATTATTTTCACTGGAGTTCCTCTTTAAGAGGTATGTCCGGGTTCACTGCTCCTGCCCGCTGCTGCTGCCGCTTGTTGCTGGAGGGGAGAGCGCTGAAAGGAGAGTCCAAGATAAGGGGGAGAAGTGACTCCCCTCCCCGCCACTTTGTGTGGCCATTGCTCTCTCCTCATGTGCTGTGAGCCTGGGGCACCTAACTGGCTACCTATACCTGGCTCTACTGGGGGCACCCATACCTGGCTATGCTGGGGGCACCCATACCTCGCTATACTGGGGGCACCCATGCCTGGCTATACTGAGGGCACCCATGCCTGACTATACTGGGGGCACCCATAACTGGCTATGCTGGGGGCACCCATACCTGGCTATACTGGGGGCACCGATGCCTGGCTATACTAGAGGCACCGATGCCTGGCTAGACTGGGGGCACCGATACCTGGCTATACTGAGGTCACCCACGCCTGGCTATACTAAGGGCACCCATGCCTGGCTATACTGGGGGCACCCATACCTGGCTATACTGGGGGCACCGATGCCTGGCTATACTGAGGAAACCCACGCCTGGCTATACTGAGGAAACCCATGCCTGGCTATACTGAGGAAACCCATGCCTGGCTATACTGAGGGCACCCACGCCTGGCTATACTGATGCCACCCATGCCTGGCTATACTGAGGTCACCCATGCCTGGCTATACTGAGGTCACCCACGCCTGGCTATACTGAGGTCACCCACGCCTGGCTATACTGAGGGCACCCACGCCTGGCTATACTGAGGTCACCCATGCCTGGCTATACTGAGGTCACCCATGCCTGGCTATACTGGGGCACCAATACCTGGCTTTGCTGGGGACACCCATACCTGGCTATACTGGGGGCACCGATGCCTGGCTATACTGGGGGCACCGATGCCTGGCTATACTGAGGAAACCCATGCCTGGCTACACTGGGGGCACCTATACCTGGCTATACTGAGGCCACCTATGCCTGGCTATACTGGGGGCACCTGTACCTGCCTATACTGGAGGCACCTATACCTGGCTATATGTACTCTGTAAAGTGCTGCAGGGCTATATGAATACATAACATAACAACAATAATAATAAAGGACAGAAATGTTTTTAAAGGTAGAAATTGCAAATGTTATTCTCCAAGAGTTTCCCTTTAACATAAACCATTCTTCTGTGCATAAAAACTGTGGCTGAGCTGTGACTCTGAAAAAATACATTTTAATTGTCTAGAACTTGTCAGATCGCAATATTCCCCTCTATTCAGGAAAACAGCTGGCGGAGCGTATTTCGTTATTCTCTTTGCACTGGAATCGCGGTTCTCTGGCCACAGGTTAAACAATCCGTGGAAGGAAATCCAGAACTCCGCGAGTCGGTGGCGATTCCAACACTATTTCCATCACAATATTTCTTCCAGCGCGGTAACTAGAATGCTGCCATTTACAGCCCAGGGCATCTCCACTTGACATATCTCCACATAAGAGGCGCACCGGCCTTCAGCGCGGCATTGTGGGAAAATTCAGTTTGTGAATTATGCTGCGGAACGATGGTAAATAATTTCAGCCTATTTTACTGTTAAGACATCCGAAATTTTCGCAATAAACCCAGCTGTCAGCGGTAAAATAGTTTTTGCGAGGACGTATTTTAGGCACATTATTTTTCTTGCGTTCAGCGCGGCTGACGGGAAGACATTTATCCCGAAAGGTGCGGAATGACAGCTTGCTTTATGAGGTCTGTACAGATGTCACCGAATGCCATTATCTACTGGCTAAGATTAGCTAATTAATTAAAATTCCCACTGCTGCTTTTTAAAGGGGCACTCCAGTTAAAGAAGAGTATTTTGCTTTTTAAGACGACACTGGTGACGGACGTGCCTGCTGATTGGAATTTTATTCAAGTGTTCCTTCTAGCAATGATTCTTTCATATTATTATTATTTATATTATATAGTGCCAACATCTTCTGCAGCACTGTACAGATTATATATTGTCTTGTCACTAAATAGAAAACCGACCAAGTATTGAACTTTATCTCAATCAGTAGCTGATACCCCCTTTTACATGAGAAATATAATGCTTTTCACAAACAGACCATCAGGGGGCGCTGTATGACTGATATTGTGGCGAAACCCCTCCCACAAGAAACTCTGAGGACCGTGGTACTTCTGGCAGTTTCCTGTCCGTGATCCTTGTTGCATTGTGGGAAATAGCTGTTTACAGCTGTTTCCAACTGCCAAAAAAGCATGCAGCAGCTACATCACCTGCCAACAGTAAAAATGTCACCATGTAATAAATGTCGGAAGGTAAATCAGGGATTTAAAAGATTTTACAATGGGCAAACACTGACTAAATCATTTATACATAATTATTGTAAAAATGAAGCACTTTTTTTATTACATTATTTTCACTGGAGTTCCTCTTTAACTGTCCCTCAGAGGGGCTCACAATGTAATCCCTACCATAGTCACATGTCTGAGTATGTATTGTGTAGTGTATGTATCATAGTCTAGGGCCAATTTAGGGGAAGCCAATTAATGTATCTGCATGTTTATGGATTGTGGGAGGAAACTGGAGTGTCCGGAGGAAACCCACACAGATATGGGGAGAAAATACAAACTCCGTGCAGATAGTTCCCTGGCTGGGAACCAAACCTGGGACCCAGCACTGCAAGACGGGAGCACTAAGCACTACGCCACCAGGCTGACCTATCGCTTCTCACTGCTCCCCAACCTGAAGGCCTAGGTGTTCCTTAACCTGCCTGGCGTTATGATTATTTCCAGATTTAAGGTCTAAAAGCCATAACATTTTTTCACAAGTTTTTAGACCCTAAAAACAAGAAGAAAAACATACTACAGAGAGGTCTGCAGAAGCTCCTGCATGAAACTCACTCAGGCACGGAATTACCACCCTGTTCTGTGGCTTACTGTCCCGAGCCTGACTCAGGATTACAGCTAAGGAGGTTAAATGGGAAGTTGGGGAACTGAAGTAAGAGGTATACGGAGGCTGCACTATTTATTTCTTTTTAATCAATACCAGTTGCCTGGCAGCCCTGCTGGTCTATTTCTCTGCAGTAGTATCTGAATAACACCAAAAACCAGCATGGAACTAGTCTTGTCATATCTGACTTTAAAGTCTGAAACACCTGATCTGCTGCATGCTTGTTCAGGGGCTATGGCTAATAGTATTAGAGGCAGAGGATCAGCAGGGCTGCCGGGCAACTGGTATTGCTTAAAAGGAAATAAACATGGCAGCCTCCATATACCTCTCTCTTCAGTTCCCCTTTAAAGGGAACCAGAGTGTGAGAGGTATACGGAGGCTGACATATTTCCTTTTAAGCAATACCAGTTGCCTGGCTGTCCCGCTGCTCCTCTGCCTCTAATACTTTTAGCCACAGCCCCTGAACAAGCATGCAGCAGATCAGGTGTGTCTGACTCAAGTCTGACTGGATTAGAGGCATGCCTGTTTCAGGTGTCTGATTCAGACACTGCTGATCATTAAAATGAGCAGGGCTGCCCGGCAACTGCTATTGGTTGAAAGGAAATAAATATGGCAGCCTGCGTGTGTCTATCATCTTGAGGCTGTTTTAAGTCCCGTACAAGAACAATGTCCCCCGGCAGGGATCAGTATCAGTACCCGAACCGTCAGGGTTTATTGCTAGGCCGAGGCTGACAGACACACCACCAGCCTGTAGGCTAGTGACATGTTCTGTTGTTATGTGGTGGTGGGAGGAGGGAGAGAGCGACGGGGCCGTGCCAAAGATTTTATGGTGGATCTTGTGCGGGTTATAAATGTCACTCAGGGGGGGTCAATGGGAATTGATAATATAAAATATAGACATAAAAAAAAGTTTACTTTCTTAAAACAAAGTATTCGTGATAATTCAGACACCTCACACCTCGACGCTCACGCCAACCTGAATTATCGCAAATACTTTCTGTTTTAAGAAAGCAAACTTTTGTTTTCCATATCATTTTAGAAAGGAGGCTTTTAGGACCATTGTAGCCCCTCACACACTCCTAGGAGTTCTGGGTCACCATGAGCTTGCTGGGTACTCTGTAAAATAAAAAAAAAACAGCCAGATACTTACCTAAGGAGAGGGAAGGCTTTGGGTCCTACCTTCCCCTCCGTTAAGCGCTGCCTCCCCGTTTGAATCTTCTGCCGCAGGGCACTTCAGAAGCCTTCAGGAGCAGAGTCCATACTGCACGTGAAATTAGTATCATGCCAGCCTCATCACTCAGAGGTAATGAAACTGCGAGCAGCGGAACCCAAGGGCATACATTATATACCTGTCCATTGATCATTTTAACAATGGCTGTAACCTTTTAATTCCAGCGTTGCCCGTTGGACAGAAAACAATAGCTCTCTATCGACTGCCTCACAAACCTGTTCCCTCGTTTTTAAATAAACAAATTGACATTTTAACAGTTCCATTAAGGGACGCGGTTTTGGCGGTCAAGATCTGAGCATGGGCGAATGTCATTTCGGAAATCAATTTTGTGTAATCATAGAAAACAGGTGTCTGCGTCCCTCGGAGATGTCTCTGTCTCTCTGTCTCATCACCGCTGACTCAAATATTTAATATTAAACATAAGGTGAGTAAACTCCCTGACATTCTCACTGTGACAGTCGTTTTCTTGGGATTAAAGAGAAATGATAAGACATTTTTTGGCGACTGCCCATTTTGTGTTATTCTTGTCAAGTTTTTTCTGGAAATAAACTGTGACACGATTTAAACTTTTCTTATTTGCATTTTGTTTGTTCTCAGATGCAGGGTATCATCGTCCTGGTAACTATCTGTACTCCAGAAACTGAAGTTATCACCTTTCCAGAATGACTGCCAAGATGAAATCAGTTACAAGATACTGTTTAACCACTTCAGCCGGTGGGTTGTTTTCACCTTAAAGAGGATCCGAGATGAAAACTAACTATAACAAGTAACTTGTCTATATATCTTATCTAAAGTTTAGATAGTTTACACAGCAAATATAGCTGCAAACAGTATATGATTATTTTTTCCTGTGATACAATGAGAGGGGCCATGTTCTGTTTGTCACATTACACACAGGCAAGCTGATCTGCATCTCCATCCCTCAGCCTGTGAAAACTTTACTCCCCTCTCCTCCTCCCTCCTCCCCCCTGCCTCTGAGATCTCTGGCTATTAATACCTCCTCCTGCCCAGACTGATCTCCCATGAGCCCTTGTTACATGGCTCTCAAAGCCTAGGCACTGGAGAAGCTGTGGGTGAGGCTTGTTTAGTTTATAGGGAATCAAGGTAAAAAAAAAGTATTTGGCTTGAGAAATGCCCAATAAACTCTATGAAAGGAACACAATTATGCAATGAGTAAAAGTTTATCTCGGATCCACTTTAAAGGACCACTTTTGCGAAAATAAAAAAATGTAAAATACATGTAAAGACATACAATAAGAAGTGTGTTTCTCCCTGAGTAAAATGAGCCATACATTATTTTTCTCCTATGTTACTGTCACTTACAGTAGGTAGTAACTATTTGCACCTTTGTCCTTTGAGTGATGCCATGTGTACCACAATCAATTGCGACACCCATTATACTCAACGAATAAAGTTGAATCTTATTTAGATTGGGAATTAATCACTTGGGTGACATTGCAGATCAAACCTTGTACAGTTCTGTTGCTTTGGAAAGCAGAGGGTCAGAACCCGATGGAGATGTTCAGAAATGACGTTACATGGTGGGAGAGGTGAGTGAGGAAAACAATGTTCTCAGCTGAATCAGTTTGCTGGGGCAATCACTGCCCTTGCGGCCAAGTTTTCAGTGCAGACAGCCCAAGTACTTTCTCCTTTCTGCATCAGCAGTTAGGTTCGCAGAGCAGGAATAATTGTTGCTTATTTTCCGCATCTGCTCTAACTGACTGTCAGAAAGCCCAGACCCTCCCAGGCTTCACACAGACTGTTACAATCCTCATGGAGAAGCCCATTGTAAAACCTTTCCTCGCCCTAACCTACCTTCAGAAATGTATCACAGCAGGTGGAGATATCTTGAGGCGTCTTTCATACTGGCGCGGTGCGTTGCAGCAAATTGCCACACTGCTACCGCAGCCTAATGAAAGACTTTGGGGAAGTTCATACTTCTCACTTTGTGGAACGCTGCGCCGGAAGTGGCCAATTTAAAGCTAGCGCAGAACTATGTTGCTGTGTGGCGGAGGATGCTATGTTGCGGCGATCTGCGTTGGGCCAGAACTTGTTAGTCTATTGCGACTCAGGGTTCTTTAATGACGTTGGTGTTGCAACATTGCAGTGCATATGCGCGGAAGCGTATTTTAACAATACGCTTTTGCATACCCAAAGCAGGAAGTGACCGCAAGTACTTGTCACTTCCTGCTTGGCTGGTGGCCAGACAGCGAACTCCATGTACTAACGTAATGTTCCCTGAAGGCCTGTTTTTGGCGACGGGCACGGGTACGAAGGGTACGACTCACCGGCGCATTGCTAACACCAATATACAGTGTGAAATCAGCCTCAGTCTGCATTCTATATGTCACTACAGGGCCTCTTTAAATATTATTCTGTGTTTAGTGTTTGTGAGAGCGGAGGTCTATCTGATTTGTTTACTCAGAAGACTCTGTGCTGTTTATGGTAAGGAACACACTTTTTTCCTCATAGCTCTGTCTGTTCCGACCATAAAGTAGGAAAAAAAATAACTCCGACATAATTGATCTCATTACTATGTACAGCGAGTTTGATTTACGGCATCTCAAGCTCTTCGCCCCCTTGAGATTAGCTTAACATTTCAAAATTCTATTTCCGTTGCAGAAGACATAAATATATCCTTAAAACTTGGTGGAGGGAGCGGGCGCAGGTGGACTGTAAATACCGCCAGGCATTGCTGATGACTTTAACAGTTGCCAAACTACTTTCCTTCTATATTTTATTTATTGCATTTACATAATACAACACATTGTAACATTTTTACTGTGGGAACCTGGTAATCTTGTAGCGCCTGGCAGCTCACCAGATAACGATGTTAATAGGCGTTTGTGAACGTGTCTGTATACTCTTGGCGATCCTGTAGGAGGTTGTATTTTACATGAAACAAAGTTTAATTGGCATGAACACTTTTAGCAGGGCACATTCACTAAACACAGTGACCCCTAGCTGCCAAATGAAGATATCTATGTGAACCTCTAACCCCAGAAACAGGACCGTTAAAGGGAACCTAGGTGAGAGATCTATGGAAGCTGCCATTTTAATTTCCTTTAAACAAGCCCAGTTGCCTGACAGTGCTGCTCATCTTTCTCCCAATGTTCCAGATAAGCCCTATACTGGGGCACCTATACCTGGGTAACTTATACTGCAGCAACTTATACTGGAGTCTTTTGGTAAAGTTCCTCTTTAAAGAGAACCCGAGGTGGGTTTTAAGAATGCTATGACGCCATGGCGACGGGGCGGGATGACGTCACCGACGTCATCGACGTCGTGACGTCAAAGGGGATTCCGATCCACCCCATAGAGCTGCCTGGCACTGATTGGCCAGGCAGCGCACGGGGTCTGGGGGGGGGGCGGCTGCGGCGCGACGGATAGCGGCGGATCGGCGGGTAGCGGCGGCGATCGGGCACTGCACGCAGCTAGCAAAGTGCTAGATGCGTGCAGCAAAAAAAAAAATTATGCAAATCGGCCCAGCGGGGCCTGAGCGGTGCCTTCCGGCGGCATGGCCCGAGCTCAGCTCGGGCTTACCGCCAGGAAGGTTAAAGGGATACTGTAGGGGGGTCAGGGGAAAATGAGTTGAACTTACCCGGGGCTTCTAACGGTCCCCCGCAGACATCCTGTGTTGGCGCAGCCACTCACCGATGCTCTGGCCCCGCCTCCGGTTCACTTCTGGAATTTCAGACTTTAAAGTCTGAAAACCACTGCGCCTGCGTTGTCGTGTCCTCGATCCCGCTGATGTCATCAAGAGCGCACAGCGCAGGCCCAGTATGGTCTGTGTCTGCGCAGTACACTCCTGGTGACATCAGCGGGAACGAGGACACGGGCGTGTAGGCGCAGTGGTTTTCTGACTTTAAAGTCAGAAATTCCAGAAGTGAACTGGAGGCGGGGCCGGAGCATCGGTGAGTGGCTGCGCCAACACAGGATGTCTGCGGGGGACCATTAGAAGCCCCGGGTAAGTTCAGCTCATTTTCCCCCGACCCCCCCTACAGTATCCCTTTAAGTACAGAGAACTAACTAACAAATGTATGGATAATAATCAGTAGATTGGCTCCTGATTTTCCATGTGGGTTTTTTTTGGAGTCTTGGTCCGTCCTGGTACCCTTCCTTCATAAATTCTATGTGCTGATGCCTTTTTTTCAAAATTAAAGTTACTGCGGGGAGAAGTGGGTCAGTGCAGAACTTGGCAATGACGGTGGCAAGTCAACCATGTTTTTAAATTAAACGCCACATAAAAAGTTATGCAATTCCTGCAAAAACAGCCCTTTGGATCCCTCCATCAATTATTTATGGCTGAGTCAAATGTTACAGAAAATTGGGACTAGAATCAAAATAACAGTCCTTCAATTAAGTCCGATGCACCTCGCCGATCCGTCAGCCGAGCGGCTGGAACGTTTTAACGCCACCGCTACAATCTTTTGTATCGATCTACTTACATTTTTGATTTATGGCATACGTCTGACACATCTTCTTCTTTACAACATCAGACAGTCAGGAAGAAATGAAAGTTCCTTGATGCATACAGCGAGTGTCTCAGGGGGCCGCGATACCATCGGCGATAATTTACAACCGTCGCAGGCCGCCTGTATACACTTCTTTATGCTAGCTAACTTATTCACCCATGATAACACCGGATAGAAGTTTGCAAGATTCATTTCAAACCGGCCTCATCATTTGCGAGATTTACATGTGGGCGACTTCGGTGACACCACAGGTGAGAGGGTGATTTATTACGTACGTCTGACATAAGCGCGGAATGATTTTTTTTTATGTAGATTGATCTTTCTTTGCCCAGAATATGCAATATATCCACATAGTGAGCCGGGCTGGTAATCACACACTACCAGATATGAAGTTTGAAAAAAGTTTTCTTTAACTTGGGGGAATATCGATCATTTCGCACAGGTTGCAGGAAAAGTGTATTTCTTGCTGAAGTACAGAGAGGGGTCTGCATTGTGTAAGCAAGGAGGCAAATATTCTAAGCCAAAGAATTATAAATTGTGATTCCGCTGTCAATAAAACTTGTGTGTTACTCTTGGTGTGTATTAGCCACGAGAGCCATTAGCTATGAGGCTGATTAAAGGGGAACTGAAGAGAGAGGTATATGGAGGCTGCCATGTTTATTTCCTTTTACGCAATACCAGTTGCCTGGCAGCCCTGCTGACCCTCTGCCTCTAATACTATTAGCCATAGCCCCTGAACAAGCATGCAGCAGATCAGGTGTTTCAGACTTTAAAGTCAGATCTGACAAGACTAGCTGCATGCTTGTTTCTGGTGTTATTCAGATACTACTGCAGAGAACTAGACCAGCAGGGCTGCCAGGTAACTGGTATTAATTAAAAGGAAATAAATATGGCAGCCTCCGTATACCTCTTACTTCAGTTCCCCTTTAATATCTGTTTCTCCTGCATTCTACATTGCTTTGCACTAAGAAGCTAATTTATCTGACGTTCTAATATACATAATATACTGAAAAAACGTTTGAAAAACAGTGTTACTGTCATTGAACCCCATTCTAGTGTTAACATGTCCCCCCCCCCCCCCCCCCCCCCCATTTCCCTCAGCACCTTACAGCCCTCTGTCATGCTCCCTCTCTTTTTATTCAGTTCTCTCCCTTAATTTTCCCTCTCATACGGATGCATTGCACACTTCTGAATTTTCAAGCCTAAACAGGTTATTATTTGTCCCTGCCGCTGGTTTCACATTTGGCCTGTTGAGATGTCTTCATTATTCAGAGCAGTTTTCTCTCAAGTGCCGAGGAAACAAGCTGTGCTATGAGCCTGTGATTAAAGAGAGAGAAGGTCAGCGCTGCCAGCCTGGGGTCAAGCTCCTATTGAACCAGATCTGCTTGAACTCTTCACCGAAAAACCTCAACAGAATCCCAAGAAGCTGCCGTTCTAAAAATAAGCACGCTGGAAGCAACAGATTGTTCCCAGCCATCAATGTTTATTATCGTTCTTCGCTGAAGAGCAGAAGAATGCCGTGAACTTTCAAAAGTTTGCTGTAAATGAAGGTAAGAATGCCTCAAAAGAGTCCATCATTGAAGATCTCGAAAGAAGGTAGCAGGCCAACATTATATTCTTGACGAGAGGAACGTAACTTGCTGTAACAATACAGAAATAATTGGGGTTCGGTGGTTCTTGTAGGGACCAAGAGCACCAAAATGAGAAGTAGAGAGAGACCAAAAGCCCAATGGTGCAGTATCGTTAGATAGGCCCGTTTTTTGATGTATGCTCGAAAAGGAAGTTGGCCTAAGGGCAGAAAAAATATAAATCAGGCCTTGTTCATACTCTTCCGTCCTGCCCCCACCACTCTATGAACCAGCCGTTTGTATTTTGAAATCTGTACCTATGATTTCAGCGATGCCCTCCATTAGCACACATTACATTCTGTAAGATGGAAGGAGGCGCTCCAATTGTGATACAATATGTAGTAGGTGGAGGTACAGTAAGTTATAGGAACATTTATTGTTAGACACCAGTAAAAAAGACAACACGTTTCACGGGACATGCCAGCTTCCTCAGGTCAATACAAGACAGTATTTGAGCTATGTACTGTATCTCCTTTTCAGAGCGCTTCTTATCATGAGGTAAGACTGTTCCTATTACTTACCTCCACTCACTACACATTGGCACCTCCTCCCATCCTGCATTGTCTCCTCCCCTATCCCAGGGGTTACCCCTGCGAATTCATCATCAAGTGGTCCTTTGTTTTTTTCTGGAGCGTGACCCATGTTGATCAACTGAATCATCATAACTGAGTTGAAACCTGGGTTGCTATGGGTAACCCAAAATTGTGGTTGCCCATAGCAACCCACATTTGTGAGTAGTTGTTATTTCTTTACATTTTCCATTTCCCTGAAATACTACACTATTGACGGTCCTGGTGCTCTTTTTGTCTCCTTTTCTTACTGGTACCTGTTTTTTTTTTTGCAAACCTGAAATCCAACTACCGGACCTCTCAGAGACAAATTACATTAGTAGTACAGGACAAAGCATAATCCCTCTCTCCTCCACATTCTCTTTTCTTATCTGCAGGGCCGGCGCTACCATTAAGGCAAAGGAGGCAGCTGCCCCAGGGCCCCAGAGCTTGTAGGGGCCCCCAGTGGCTACAAGAGGAAAAAAAAATTTTCAAATCGGCCTTATAGTTTTTGAGAAAATCGATTTTACAGTTTCAAAGGAAAAAAAAAATACACATTTAAAAACCTGCCGACTTTAATGGTTAATAGCAAATCCACCTTAAATGCTAGAAACCCTAAATTTGCAGGATATGTTAAGGAGATCATTAGGAATAAGAAGAAAAAACAATTTTTCAAAAAGACCTTATAGTTTTTGAGAAAATCGATTTTAAAGTTTCAAAGGAAAAAAGTATACTTTTAAATGCGGTAAATGTCACTTTTAGTAGCAAACCTAACGGTAGTGTAATTTTACAGGCATCAAACGAAAGCGCAATAAATTTCCTGATGGGGTTTCCAGGGGGTCCATACACAGCCGCAGCGCTTTGGCCAGGGATCGCTATACAGCCGCAATATGGCTGTATGAAGATCCCTGGCATTTTTTTCTATTTTCCCAATTTTTTTTTTTTATGTTTAGAGTGTGGGAATTTTTTTTTTTTTTAAATTATGTGGGGTCCCCCCTCCTGAAACTTTTTAACCCCTTGTCCCCCATGCAGGCTGGGGTAGCCAGAATGTGGAGCTCCGACCGATTGGGACTTCACACCCTGTTATACCAGCTGCCGATTTTTGTTCCGGGGTATATGTTCGGGGGGCCCCCCAGGTTTATTTTGCCCTGGGGCCCCATTGTTGCTTAAACCGGCCCTGCTTATCTGCTCAATCTTCTACCCCAGCAAGATTATAAGGAATGAAAAAAGTGATGTTTATCCCTGTTTTCTATTTACTTTTCCATATACAGAATGAAAATTCTATACGGCTTTCACATTGATGTGATTTACCTTTAATCTATGGCACAAAGTACGCCACTTGACACACAGTGGCGGTGGAAAGTCCATCTCAAACAGCAGCGCAAAAACGATAATCATATCAAAGTACGTCATATCCCTTAGGTGGTTTTAGAAAGAGTCTCCAGTAATGCATTTCCCGACTTGTGAGTCCATGCTAAAAACGAGTCTTCACCGTGTGAAGCCTCAACTTCAAACGAGACGTAATCAAGAGCTAAAACGCGGCCTTTTATCTCGCCTCTACGGACATTAGATTAATATTTTGTCAGTCATAATATGTTTTGGTGCCTCCTAACCTTGCATGTCCATTTGGCGTTTGGACAGTGGTTAGGTGTTGTTTGTCACGGGGGCTGTGGATAGTCAAGGCGGTTATCTGTATTTACTTGCCCTTTTCCGCAGAATTTCCAGAAGCTTTTAATCTCGGAGTTTTGTAGTGTCTCAGTCTCAGTTGGATGTGTAATTTTACCCGGGGGACCGCGAGGCTCGTGTCATCCTCTAATGGCTGTTTTCTGCCAATTACCTGGCATGCGCTTGATGTAGATGTCCTTCAAGACTTGCGCTTGGCGGGAGAACGTGCAGCTAGAGTTTGGCAGTTCAATCTATGTTGTAAAGAATGTTTTAAAGAATATAAAATGTTTAGAAAGCTTTAACTAGCTGGCATCTTGCTAGAAAAATAGGTTGTTAAAGAAGAACTGTAGTGAAAATAACGTTATGGCTTTTTTTTTACAATATTCATTTATAAATTATGTAGTCAGTGTTTGCCCTTTGTAAAATATTTCCTCACTCTGGTATACAATCTGAAATGTATCCCAGGAGGTGACATCTTTAGTCCCGCCAGGGGATCTGTGCAAAATGTTCGCTGCTGAGAGTTCTATGAGGGAGATACTGATTGCTTGGCAGTTGGAAAAAGCAGTTATTTCCCACAATGCAATGAGGTTCACAGACGGGAAACTGACAGGACCATGATCATGACATCACACTGTGGGAGGGGTTTCACCACAATATCAGCCACACAGCCCCCCCCCCCCCAATCCCCCGATGATCTATTCGAGAAAAGCTAAAGATTTCTCATGGAAAAGGGAGTATCAGCTACCAGGGCAGCCATAAGGGGGAGAAACTGACACTGCAGTGAGAGGCCCAGGGCTTCTGGGGGCCCTGGGCCCCCCTTGAAGCGCTGAAAGGGCTGCATGTGCTAGCTGCGGGCCTGTGACTCACTAACCAGCACACCGTGTTCCAGCACTGAGAGAAGAGTGACATCAGCTCTTGAATGTGGGGAGCAGATGAGTGAGCCCGCTACAGCGGACTTTCTATACTGGGCCACCACCTATACCTGGCTATCTATACTGGGCCACCACCTATACCTGGCTACCTATATTGGGCCACCACCTATACCTGGCTACCTATACTGGAGCATCACCTGTACCTAGCTACCTATACTGGGCCACCACCTATACCTGGCTACCTATACTGGGCCACCACCTATACCTGGCTACCTATACTGGAGCACCACCTGTACCTAGCTACCTATACTGGGCCACCACCTATACCTGGCTACCTATACTGGGGCACCACCTTTACCTGGCTACCTATACTGGGGCACCACCTATATTTGGCTACCTATACTGGGGTGCCTATAGCTTACTACCTATACTGGGGGCACCTGTACCTGGCTAACCTATACTGGTGCACCACCCATACCAGGCTACCTATACTGGGGGCAACTATACCAGGCTACCTATTCCAGGGCAGCACCTATAGTTGAATACCTATACTGGGGCATCTGTATCTAGCTGGCCTATACTGGGGCCAGCTATACCAGGCTACCTATACTGGGGGCATCTACACCAGGCTACCTATACTGGGGCACCACCTATAGCTGCCTACTTATACTGGGGAAACCTACACCTGGCTACCTATACTTGGGGCACCTATACCTGGCTAAGGCAGGGGGACGAGCTGAGACAGAAGGGGACAAGAGGTAACACAGGGGGATAAAGAGGCACAGGGAGAACAGAGGCGGACAAAAGAGGCACAGGGAGAAAAAAAGATGAGAAGGGAACATGAGGTCACACAGAGGGACACAAAAGAGGCACAAACTGAGGTGAGACAGAGGGGGACAAAGGAGGCACAGAAAGAAAAGAGGGGGACAAAAGAGAACGGATAAAAGACAAGAACGGACCTACAAGTCCCTATCTAATTTGTTTATTTGCTGTATTTTGCTAGTATTTGGCCCCACCCACACCATGTCATGGTCACGCCCACTTTTTGCCACATCACGCTGTGCATGCCGCTTTCTTCAGTGTCGGAGCCATGCACATTTTTTCGCCGCAGCACACTTTGCGCATGGAGACAGGGGTGGGGTGGCTAGTGGGTGGGCACAACAACCAGTGGGTGGGCCTGGGGGGGCCCAGGCCTGATAATGTGTGAGGGGCCCCAAAATTTCTGATGGCAGCCCTGTCAGTTACTGATTGGGGTGAAGTTTAATCATGTCATAGGGGTGCTCTCCCATGTTTCCAAAACAGAAATGGATACACTTAGTAATGAACACAAATTTCCGCCAATCCTTTTCGCATTAAAGACTGTATTTCAGCTTGACATGACTGGTAAGTTGGAGAGGCTGGTCTGTAGTTGCTCATTGGGTCTGGATCTGTGGAAGGTTTTTTGGGAAAGGGCCTGATGATTCCTTTTAGAGAGGTAGGAAAACTCCCTGCTTGCCGAGAAGCTTGCAAAACTAGCCAATATGTTGGTGGGATAAATGCCTTCTTCCTCACTCGACTCAAGCGATGATGGCAAGAGTCAACCAAGAGACAAATTTCTCTCTGATCAAACCCGATTAGAGAGAGATCTGTTGGCTGCCCATGCACCACAGGCCGTTTCCCAATTAATTTTAGCATGAAATCTTTTGGAATTGACCAAGTCCACCACATTCGCCCCCCTAGTGTATAAATGTGCCCTCCCCCCGTGTGTGCATTTATACATTACCTATCTTGCAGTGCCCATCTGTCTTCCAATTCCGCTCCTCCATTTGCGCTCACATGCCGCTGGCATTTAGCGTATGGCACGTGTGGCATCACACGCACCATGCGCTTTATATCGGCAACATGTGAGGCGCAAATGGAAAAGGAAGAAGCGAAAGACGGATGGGCACCACGTGTTGGGCAACCTAGGACTGCTAATGTATAAATGCACACATCGCATTCATCACTCGATATCGCTTGCTGTTACTACCGCACACCCGATCAACCACGGCGGCCCGAAATCTTGCAGCATGTCCGATCGATACATGCGACTAATTTTGGCCCGAAATTGGTTGCATCATCAATTGGGCATGCTCTTGGTGGAAACAATTTTCATCCGATTTGATTATTGTATCGAATGGAAATCGTTTTTTCCAAGAGCATGCCCATCGATGATGGTCAATCGTCTGCCAAGTCGAGAGATTTTATGACCACCTTTAGCGCCTCCCCTTTCCCAGGCCCTGTTCTCACCCGATTGCATCAGATCTAAATGATTCATACTTTCCCCCATACAATACTCTCTGATCATTCTTTTTTTAAAGCATTTTCATTTTTCATTTGTTAATTTCTTCACACGTTGCCGCAACCAGGGCCGGCCCTAGACTTTTTGCCGCCTGAGGCAAATTTTAAAAAAATTATTGCGGCCGCCCCCCCCCCCCCCCCCCCCGTGGGGGGTAGGGCTCCGCCGAGCTGGAGGAGTAGCGGGCAGGATGGGGGTATTGGGCCTAGCGGCGGGGAGGGGGGTCGGACCCCCCCTCCCTCGCCTGGGTCCCCTGTCCTCCGCTCCCCTCCAGCCTTAAATAGATCAGAAGCACAACTCGTAAGAGGCAGTGGGCGGGGAGGACTCACCTCTTCCTCGCTCGATCCAGCGTGCGCTCCACTGACGTCACTTCCTGCAATGCCGTCCACTTACAATACAGTGGGCGGCGTTGCAGGAAGTCATGTCAGTGGAGCGCACGCTGGATCGAGGAAGGGGTGAGTCCTCCCCGCCCACTGCCTCTTACGAGTAGCGCTTCTGATCTATTTAAGGCTGGAGGGGAGTGGAGGACGGGGGACCCAGGCGAGGGAGGGGGGGGGGGTCCGACCCCCCTCCCCGCCGCTAGGCCCAATACCCCCGTCCTGCCTGCTACACCTCCAGCTCGGCGACCGGCTCCCCGCACCCACCGACGGGCGGGTGCCGCCTGAGGCAAAACTTTCACCCCGCCTCATGAGCGGGCCGGCCCTAGCCGCAGCAGATCTAATTTTCTGCCTAAGAAGACATTTCTATGCACACATATCTGATCCATAACATCCAATTGAGCTTTTTATCCCAAAGCATCTGCTTAAACCAACGTGTATAAGATATTGATTTAAATAAGAGCACCAGTGATGGTTCCTAACAGCCGGCTTAATTGACATTGCAAGAGGGGGAAAGCAATCCATGTGAACCGCCGACCTTCTGAAATATCATTGACTCCCGGCAAAGCGGCTAAATTGCACCGAGATCCCAAAAAGGCACTCAGACAGCGAGGACAAGTTCTGAACAGAGCAGCTAATTGCGTTCTACTTCCAGAAGCTTCAGCAGCGGAAGAGGGGCAGCGTCACTTGGGAACATCATTTTAATCTGTATTTAATAGAACATTATTTCTGTAAATTGTACATGAAAACATTTTGAAAATAAAAATGTTGCAGTTTTTTGCAAAATAAAATAAAAATGCCTGCAGTCAGCCCCTGATTTACCTCACAGAAGCCTATTAGGCACAAATGATCTGGCACCTTAGACTCCGCCCTACACGAACCTACAAACTCCCCACCGAACCGCAACGCAATTGTGCTGTCCCCAGGGCCAGTTCAAGTAACAATTGGGCCCTAGGGCAAAATTAGCCTGGGGGGCCCCCCCAACAGACACCCCCGACCAAAAAGCATCATTAGAGGCCCTTTGTTGCAGCCATATTTCACTCCTGGGCCCCTGAGCTGGTTGCTGACCCTCCCCCAATCACCTCCCAACTTAACAGACTCTGCAGAGTCCCTGGGGAGCAACAGTTAAGATGGGGGAGGGACACCTTGGGGACCCCTACAAGCTCTGGGGCCCTGGGGCAATTAACTATTTTTTCCTATGGTAGCTCCGGCCCTGGCTGTCCCAGCTGTCACCTCTCCCTTACTTCCCCAGCATAGTTAGCCACAGGTAGGGATGGCCAATGAGGGGCAAATAATTTCAAGTTGATACAGGATTATGCAAATTTTGTATACAAATTTATGGACCAATCAAATTTTACCTCAGCAGGATTTGAATGGTTCATTTTTAAGTTGCATAATTTTGGATACAAAATTTGCATAATGCTGCATCAACCCAAAATTATTTGCATCTCATTCACCATCCCCCGCCACAGGTGCCCCTTATTATTAAGGGCACTTCTGGCAACCTAATATTTAGTAGCTAGAGGTGCCCCCAAGTGTTTGGTAGCTAAAGAGGCCCCCAGGTGAAGGAAGATCTAGTGAGTGGAATACCGAGAGCTGGGTGAGTAATACTCTCATCAGAAATCAGCAGAGGGAGGGAGGGAGGCACTCAGGGAGGAGTAAGAGCCGCCTTTCCATCAGCAGGCGCCTGTAGGCAGGTGCCTACAGTGCCTTGTGGAAAATCCAGCCCTGCCTGCAGTGTATTATCCCCAGCAACCTTCACTGCCCGCTGCTCACTCCTGATTACAGATGGTCAGTGAGAGCTTCCTTGGAAAAGATTGGCTCCTTAATTTTGATAATGATATTTAAAGAATAGCTTAGCGTTGAGGATTTGCACAGCACTATTACCGTCACTTTCTAACGCTAACTTCCCCCACCCGATCCTCCTCATAGGCTTCTTGCACCCTATATTTGATGCCATCTGTTGAAACACACGATATCCTCGCATCCCAACGCGATGCAATGATATTCCTATGGGATTAGCACACTGATTGTGGTCCGTTGCGGCGGGTTCTGTCGGGATAATGCACTGCACATAATTATGAAAATTACGCAAAATTACACAAAAGCAAGATTTACCATTTCGGTTCTCATAAGTGTCCCTTCTGTAGCGGCCGACGTTTGCGTCACAAAAGTCTGCAATTTTGGTGAAGACTGCATTTAATACAATACAATAACATTTGTAAAGCGCTTTACTCCCATAGGACTCAAAGCATATTAACGATTAACCACAGAAGTCCGTGGTATTTACTTAAAGGGACTCCGAGCAGTGCCTGAAATTAGAAGAATACACTCACCTGAGGCTTCTTCCAGCTCACCGTAGGCGTCCTCCTGGCTCCTCTCCTTCAGCCTCCGCCGGCCCCCGTTACCGGTGACACCCGGGTCGGGTGTCGGGCCAGCTCTTCCTGGTTAATGACACATGGCGTTATCACGCTGGCCGCTTCGCGTCTTCACGGTGGCCGGCGTGACAGGTCTGCGCATGCGCGGGTTTTGCTGGGTGACGCTGGTAACGGGGTCGGTAGAGGCTGAAAGAGAGGAGCCAGGAGGATGCCTACGGTGAGCTGGAAGAAGCCCCAGGTAAGTGTACTCTTCTAATTTCAGGCACTGCTCGGGGTCCCTGTAATGTAAATGGCGGAATTCTGCGGAATTCCATTCGGAAATTGGAATCACCAGGCAGAATTTTGAATTCCGTCGGATTCAGAAATTGGCAATTCCAACCATCCCGGATTTCCATCAGCTTTTCCCGCTGATTTCATGAGAGAAGCCAGCGTTATTTAATTTCCTTGTAGTAAACCATGTTACGGCAACAATATTTGGTATCATTGGAAAGGGAGAATTTAGCGGATTATGAGTCTGTTGTCATTAATTACTGGGTAAGGCGTAGGAGGGGAGGACCTGGTAAATTATAGCTGTGCTATTCCCCTCCAATTACATTTTACTGTTGGCTATATTCTGTTCATGTTGTTAATCATAACGTTTTTCTATAATAATCCTCTAATGCACTCATTTACTTTTGTAAATAATTGATTTAAAATAATTTCAAAATAACATAGAGAGGGAATCCTCGGATCGTATTCAGGCTCTCCTCGGTGCTCTGATGTCCCCCATCCCTGAGCGCCGCTTCCCTCCAGATCGGGGTTGCGCTCCTCTGCTCTTATGAGCGCGGCTGTGCATGCGCAGTAGCGCGGAGCTGCTCGTACACGGGCGAGCAAGAGGAGGTGCGTGGCCCCAATATGATTAATGACAATGCCTTGTCGCTAATCTTCCGGGGGGCCATGCTTAGCGACAGGGGACATCAGAGCACTGAGAGAAGCCTCATTAGGATCATGAGGCGCCCCTCTCTTTAGGTAAGTATCGACTTTTGTATCTGAGCTTCGGCGTGGGTACTCTTGAAAGGGACTCCGAGCACCTCTCATGGGTATGCCTTTAGGCCAGACGACTTCCTACAAAGTCGTGCTATGACCCCTCTGGAGGAGCCTCTTGCAATGGCCACGCGTGTCACTTCCTCTTCCTGCTTCATTCAGTGATGCACTTCTCTAACAGAGAAGACAGGGGTGACCCGGAAGTTATAATATAGCCAAGCTGGCAGCCACAATATTTAAATTGAAATCGAACAAAAACTATTTGGTGTAGAACAGCGATTCAGGCATCAAATGAAAGAGGAGAGCACAAGCTACAGAGAGGTATGCATCTTTAAGTACTTTGCAGTACTGGTCAGAGTCTTAAAGGCATGCTCATGAGAGGTGCTCGGAGTCCCTTTAAGGCTGATATACCTGTTCTTGGATTAAACACAGATACCAAACCTACCCTCTGAAGAGGCTTTACCATATATAGAGATTAGATTCTTGCTTAGAGCCAGGTTGTCCTGCAATAACTTTTCTTTTCATCTAGTTTCACTTAAAGAGACACTGAAGCGAAAAAAAAATAATTATGATTTAACCTCCTTGCCGGTCTAAAAAATCCGGCAAGGAGGCAGCGCCGCACTTTTTTTTTTTTTTTTTTTTTTTTAAATCATGTAGCGAGCCCAGGGCTCGCTACATGATAGCCGCTAAGCGGCGGCATCCCCCCACCCACTCCGATCGCCTTCGGCGATCAGAGTATGCAGGGAATCCCGTTGAGAACGGGATTTCCTGCAGGGCTTCCCCGGTCGCCATGGCGACCGGGCGGGATGACGTCACTGACGTCATAGACGTCGTAACGTCAGAGGGAACTCCGATCCGCCCCTTAGCGCTGCCTGGCACTGATTGGCCAGGCTGCGCAGGGGTCTGGGGCGGGGGGGCGGCTCGGCGCGGCGGGTAGCGGCGAATCGGCGGCAAGCGGCGGCGATCGCGACCTACACGCAGCTAGCAAAGTGCTAGCTGCGTGTAGGGAAAAAAAAATTATGCAAATCGGCCCAGCGGGGCCTGAGATATCCTCCTGCGCAGGTTACCCCGAGCTGAGCTCGGGATAACCGGCAAGGAGGTTAATGAATTGGTTGTGTAGTACGGATAATTACAAGAACATTAGTAGGAAAGAAAATATTCTCATATTTTTATTTTCAGTTATATAGTGTTTTTTATAACATTGCATCATTCCTTAATATTTGCAGTTTACACACTACCCAGCATTGTAAATGATTTTACAGAGCAGGCTAGCAAACTATTGAACTGTCCTCTGAAGAGAAAAAGGAAATACAGTGATTGACAGTTGAGATAATAAGCTTCAGAAGACAGAGCTCTCTGTGACTTTGAAAGTCGTGGAGCTCAATGGCTTTTTTGCATAGATAACAACTGGAGTTTATTAACTCTTCCTGTACTGGAAACAATATCAGACTCATGTCTCTGCTCCTGATGTTTTATTTCTTAGTTGTACTACATATACAAATCATCATATTTTTTTTAGCTTCAGTGTCTCTTTAAGTAGTTTTTCTCGCAGTCTCGAGACGTGGTGGCAGTTTACCATTTAAAGTGCACAGTGATTGTATAACCATTGTATGTGTATTGTGTACCCTCCCGGTTTGTGTTGGGTCATCTATGTGCAATCAGAGTGGGAAGTTATGCAGGAGGACCAGGTGAGTGACTACTCCTATTTTTGAAAATCAACCTGTACGTGGCAGGGCTGAATTGATTGTCCTAGCCAGTGGTGCTCAGCAAGATTTCGGATATCCGAACTACCCAGATAATCCGAACTTTTTACACTATCCGAACTTTGAATAGCAATTCGGATATTTTTTAAAATCCGAATAGACCATCCGAGCAAACTCGGATTTTCCATCCGGGTGGATAGTTAGTTCAGATATCTGAGCAGAAGCCAAAATCACCTTCAATGGCAAGAATCCCTTTCGAATGCATTCAGGCCGAGAGGGGAAGGGGGGGGGGGAGAGAGAGAGAGAGAGAGAGAGGAGAGAGAGGAGAGAAAGAGAGAGAGAGAGAGAGGGAGAGAGAGAGAGTAGAGAGAGAGAGAGAGAGAAAGAGAGAGAGAGAGAGAGAGAGAGAAAGAGAGAGAGAGAGAGAGGAGAGAAAGAGAGAGAGAGGAGAGAAAGAGAGAAAGAGAGAGAGAGAGAGAGAGAGAGAGAGAGAGAGAGAGAGAGAGAGACCTCCGAAAGGGGGTTTTGCCATTTGTAGTGACTTTTGGAAGCATTTTAAGCCATTTTCAGGCCATTACCGGTTTTCTATCCGGATATCTGAATCTGGCCGGATATTGGGTTCGGATATCCGAGTTTACTCGGATACCAAAAAGTTCAGATTCAGATATCTGATTCGGATCCGGGTATCTGGGTATCCGGATCTGAATCAATTCGGATTTTAAAAAGGGGTATCCGAGCACCCCTGGTCCGAGCCCACTCTTGTGGGAAGAGTTGGTTTGTTCCATTGTAAAAGAACTTCCCTTTTAGCATAGTGCCAAAGAAAGCTGACAAATACTTTTTCCTTTTAGGAGACCTGTCCAGCATCATTTATGCCAAGAAGGGCTAGTTTGGGGGTAAATACATTTGGTTTCTTTAAAAGATCCTGTATTATTTTCCCAATCTGGGACCAGAAGGACTTGAGCCGGGCACAGGAATCTTACCAGATGTATGCAGTAGCAGGGTAAACTGAGTGAATATACTTTAAAGGGATACTGTAGGGGGGTCGGGGGAAAATGAGTTGAACTTACCCGGGACTTCTAATGGTCCCCCACAGACATCCTGTGCCAGCGCAGCCACTGACCGATGCTCCGGCCCCGCCTCCGGTTCACTTCTGTAATTTCTGACTTTAAAGCCAGAAAACCCCTGCGCCTGCGTTGCCGTGTCCTCGCTCCTGCTGATGGCACCAGGAGCGTACTGCGCAGACCAAAGACCATACTGGACTTGTGTAATACACTCCTGGTGACATCAGCGGGAGCGAGGACACGAGCGTGCAGGCGCAGTGGTTTTCTGACTTTAAAGTCAGAAATTCCAGAAGTGAACTGGAGGCGGGGCCGGAGCATCGGTGAGTGGCTGCGCGGGCACAGGATGTCTGCGGGGGACCATTAGAAGCCCCGGGTAAGTTCATCTCATTTTCCCCCGACCCCCCTACAGTATCCCTTTAAGTAGTCCCTCATATTACATAGATGTGGTAAGAATGTACAATCAAGATCGGGCACCTTAACCCTCACAAAATAAATCCATCAGACTAATAAAATATGATTAAATTCCACCGTATATAGAAATATATATTTCTGTGTAGTTACTTTTTTTTTACCTACTTCCTGTCTGGACAGGAAATGAAGGAAATTCTCCTATTTTGTGTTTTTTACCTCTTCCTGGCCTTATTCAAAACACAAAGGCCCACATGCAGTTAACTTTTTCCCCTGAAGTTTTCTCATAGGAGAGAATTTGTCATCTTCTCATTAAAATAACCTATCAGCACTTGTTAATTACAAATGTATCAACAAGTAGGTGAAAAAGTACTGTTAAGATTATTGGAGCTTTTTTATGTATTTATTTATTTTGCTTGATGGTGGTTTACAATGCATTTCCCAATACGTAATTTACTTTTTCTCCTGAGTTTTTTCCTAGGTAATATTTTTACACCCTGCCAATAAACAAACAAACACAGAACATTTATATCACGCTTTTCTCCTGGCGGACTCAAAGCGCCAGAGCAGCAGCCACTAGGACGCACTCTATAGGCAGTAGCAGTGTTAGGGAGACTTGCCCAAGATCTCCTACTGAATAGGTGCTGGCTTACTGAACAGGAAGAGCCGAGATTCGAACCCTGGTCTCCCATGTCAGAGGCAGAGCCCTTAACCATTACACCATCCAGCCACTTTCAAACCATCAACTAACAAGTACTGAAATACAGTACTTTTTCACGTATTTTTGGTATTTTTTTTATTGCAAAGTGCTGAAAAATTATTTTAAACATGAGATTAAAAATTTTTTGACTACCTTCCCACTTGCCCGTGGTTTGAAAGGCATTTTATTGACAAGGTGTGAAAATACCACCAAGAAGAAAACGTGACCCCGCGTGTGGCTGTATGCAACCAAATATCTCCAATTCATTAACCTTACATAAGTTTTCACTATATTCTGATATGACCCAGATAAAAGCCGACTCCAGCCACCTTCTAGCAGATGCTTTATAAAAGCCTACTCTGGGATTGCCGGGTAGTTTGCGCCCTCTCGTGTTCTTCATGGGTGACCCTAGCATTCTTACACTCGGTTGATGTTGTGCTTAAAGAGACTCTGTAACAAAATGTTCAGCCTTATTTCTTCTATCCTATAAGTTCCTATATCTGTTCTAATGTGGTCTGGATTACTACAGCCTTTACTAGTTGCACTGTCTCTGTAATATATCAGATCTTCTTTTCTTTGTCAAGCTTTGTCGACCCAGGGAGGAATGCACTGTCTCTGCTGTGATAGGAAGAAGTTATGCATGCCCCCTCCATGCCCCCCTCTGCTCTCCTGTGTGCTGTGTGTATGAGTCACAGGCAAGGTCTCTGCTTACAGCCAGCGTGTCTGCGAGGCTCTTGTAAACAGCTGTGAGTGCAGAAAGATCAGTTCAAAGCCCAGACAAGAAGCTAAGGCAACACTGAGAGTAACATTCCAGTAGTCAAGTCAGGCTTGAGAGGAGCCACTGCAAACGGGCACCTGCTCTGATGAAGTATTTCCTATTTAGCGGCCATCTTCATTGTTTACAAAAACAATAAATAAAACAGTGATTTTATCACTAAGAAAGCAGCGGGGAGTGGTGAAAATGTCACAGAGGGGGCTAGGAGAAGACAACAAACAGGCTGGTAAGTTTATTTATGTAAGAATTTCACAGTACAGGTTCTCTTTAAAAACGCCAACCAAATGGTGATTTTTTTTTGTTTCCTACTGCGGACAAAAAGGCAAAAGAGCGATCAGGCTCCCGTCTAATGCTGCTCGGATGCAAATCAGCAGAGATGAATCAGCCCTACCTGTGTTTAAGGATAAAGCACAATTTCATTAATGGATTTGTCTTAATGAGAGCCGGTTGTGGGAAGGAGTCGGATGAACTGAGGGGTGACTAATCTGCTTGTTATAGCCTTAAATTACTTATTTAGCGCCCATGTTGTAATGGCGTTTTAATGGCTTTCCGTCTTTCAGCGAGCGGTAAGGAACGGGGACGGAGCGCGACAGTAAATGCCACTTGCAGATGACATAATACACACAGAATATTTTTATGACGTTCCAGATGTTGCCGAGTCTGTTCCTTGTTTATGGTTTTATGTCGGTAGTAAAGTGGAAAGTGAACTCGGGCCGTTTATGCTTTGCCAGGCATATTTTAGGGCTGATTTACTTTAGAGCGCCAGCTAAATAAATTATAAACTTCTTTGGTTTACTTTAAAAAAAATCTCAAATCCTTTTTTTTTTCAGTCCCATTAGTGTAATTTAAGTTGCCACACAACAGCTGAAGGCTGAAATCAGGCTTAAAGTGGTTGTGCCTGCTCCAGAAGCTGATTGGTAGGATAGGTAGGCACATTGGTAGTGTTAGGCTATATAATGTAGCTTCTTAGTGTGCAGCAATGTAGAATGGAGGAAAAACAGACATTAAACAGTGAATAGGGCTGCTCAAATCCAGAACCGGGAGATACCCGGATAGTTGCTATCCGGATATCTCCCAGTAAACCTGTGCGGGCTGGGTGGGGGGGGGGGGGTTGTTCAATCTTACCTGTCCGACGTCTTCTTCGTCCATCCCACGGCGCCTCCCACGATGTACTCCACATGCGTCACGTGATTACAAACACAACCTGGAAGGAGGAAGTGTTTGTAATCACGTGACCGCCGCTTGGACTGCATTGTTGGAGGAGCCGAGGGACGGACCGCAGAAGACGTCAGACAGGTAAGTGTCAAGACGGCGGCCTGACCGCATTCAGCAAGCGGAACGCGGAGGTTTGTCCGCGTCCGCATCAGCGGCACCATCCACCACATGGTCGCATGCGGAACGCGGAGAAACGTCCGCATCGGCGGTGCGATCCACCATTCGGTCACAGGCCTCTCGGCGTACTTTACGTCGAGGCTGTGGTCCGGTTTTTCCCTCACAGGCCTCAGGGCCTGTCACACACCAACGCTATCCTCAATCCAGTCTGGACCCCGTAGGGGCTGCGCGCGTGTGCAATAAAGCCTTTTATACTCTTAGAAGGAGAGTCAGCTGACCAGCTGGTCAGCTGACCTCTGTAAGGTCCTTGAGCTGTGCTGCAAGGTCCTTGAGCTGTGCTGTGATTGGCTGATTGGCTGGGCGGGCTGTTTGAGCCCAGCACAGTATAAAAGCAGGCATTCTGTCAGTTGCAAGTTGTCTGCAGTAAGCGTTACTTTGTGATAGCACTCAGACCTTAGCTAGATCCGAGAGAGACAGTCCTAGCTGGAGCAAGGCTCCTGTCTCTCATCAGTCAGTCTTTGTTGTTTTCCTGATTATTGTATATTTGTATGTAACCTGATCTCTGTTATAGTCAGCCAGTCAGTTGATCTAATAGTCAGCCAGATAGTGATCTGACAGTCAGTACCATCGTGGGCCAAGTGCGGCTTGCCGTAACTAGCCCACAACAGTCAGATTTGTTATTTTCCTGATCTGCAACATATATTGGTTTTGCCAATATATTCGCAAGCACTATTGTTATCTGTGCCATTTTCTGATCTCCCGTTGCCGAACCTCTGCTTGTCTATTTCACTACGAGTTCGGCTTTCTGACTTTGTACCTCCGCCTATCTGATTTCCGTTACTGACCTTGGCTAGATTTCTGACTCTAATAATAGTAGCAGCTCCAACGGAGTCTTCTCACATGGATCCTGGCACCTTAAATATAAACAAACAGAAGGGGATTCCCCCTAGCGAGTAACGCTTAGCCACCTCACCCGTGTGCTCAAATAAGGGTGATTAAAGTGCACAAGCTGTCACCAAGTATAAGAGGGAGATGACACACGCCCCCCGTTTTCCCCTGCTCACCAGATGCAACTCTTGTTCAATGCATATCAAATCCCAAGCCGCAGCATCTATAAGGTACAATAAAAGCAGCTTCTCATAGCGTAAAAAAGTTTTAATAAAGCGCCAATGGCCCCAATAAAATTACACGTACATAGATGTACTTGTAAAATCGCATATAGTTACACAATCGTAGCTCCGGGCGCCTCCTGCGCATCCCCGGCTTGTTCCTGTTTAGCAGCGTGCGTGCGTCCTCCTAGGCTCCGCCCTACGCGTTTCGTCACACCTTGTGACTCATCAGGGGCTGGAGTACGCACGCTCCCCTCCGCATTAAATATGCGCAACCCCTCCCACCCCGCATCACCCAGCCAGCCCAGTTGAGCACGCCTAGCTAGCCTAGATGACGTTACTTTTTAGATAGGGAAGGCCCAACTCAAAAGGCAGTTAGTGGCCCACAGTATAAATTTACCAACCTTAGGAATAACTCGGTATTTAATCCGCAAAATAATGGGAGTCAACACGCCATAGAAGTTTTTAAGAAATTGGTGCTCAAAGATATAGAGGCAATCCCTAATAGGCCGATTCCAGGCTACCAACAACAAGCGAAAACCCTGTTAGAGGAAGACCAGCGGATAAGGGGGGAGGGGTTGTAGTGTTGAGTAAAGATCAATATTTTAATGAATTGGATAAAATTGTATATGATTCTGCAACGTATCTGAAGCTCCCTGGTAACCCCCTGGTAACCCCACACAGAGGTACAAAAAGGAACTTATTGCACTACTACGAGAAGGATTGGACAGAGGAATGGTGACAGATCATGAGTTTAAATATTTGATTCCATCAGCACCCCGTGTACCGATTATATACCAAACACCTAAAGTACATAAAGATGCCTTACACCCACCGGGGAGACCAATCATCAGCGGTATTGGGTCTATAACCCACAGATTAGGTATATATCTGGACAAATTCCTACAACCACTAGTGGGTGGGCTACCACATGTACTGAAGGACACTACACATACGATACAGGTACTGCAGTCTGTTGATGTGAATGCGGACACACTATTAGGTACGGCGGACGTCAGTTCTCTGTACACTAATATACCCCATGGGGGGGGTATTGAGGCAGTCAGACACTATATGGTTCAAAGTGGAGACATGCGGAGTGCCCAGATTGAGTTTCTGTTAAAATTGTTAAACTTTGCATTGGTGAATAATTACTTCTGGTATAAAGGCGACTTTTATGCACAGAGACATGGATGCGCAATGGGGGCATCGTTCGCACCCTCGTTAGCAAATTTGTACATGGCCCTATGGGAGGAGAAGGCGATAGCAAAAGGGGGCCAGAAAATCGCCGCATGGTGGCGCTTTATAGATGACCTCTTGGTAATATGGAATGGTCAGGAATCAGAGTTTAAAGAATTTATTAGTGATATTACATAGTTACATAGTTACATAGTTATTTTGGCTGAAAAAAGACATACGTCCATCGAGTTCAACCAGTACAAAGTACAACTCCAGCCCGTCCCCCACACACCCCTGTTGATCCAGAGGAAGGCGAAAAAAACCCCACCAGGCATGGTCCAATTAGCCCCAAATGGGAAAAATTCCTTCCTGACTCCAGATGGCAATCAGATAAAATCCCTGGATCAACATCATTAGGCATAACCTAGTAATTGTAGCCATGGATGTCTTTCAACGCAAGGAAAGCATCTAAGCCCCCTTTAAATGCAGGTATAGAGTTTGCCATAACGACTTCCTGTGGCAATGCATTCCACATCTTAACCACTCTTACTGTAAAGAACCCTTTCCTAAATAAATGGCTAAAACGTTTTTCCTCCATGCGCAGCTCATGTCCTCTAGTCCTTTGAGAAGGCCTAGGGACAAAAAGCTCATCCGCCAAGCTATTATATTGCCCTCTAATGTATTTACGTTAATATTAACGGTATTGAGTCCAATATACAACTAACCCCTGAGTGCAGTAAGGTGGAGATACATTTTTTGGATCTCAATATATATGTGGATGAAAATACACTGAAAACTAAATGTTTTTTTAAAAAAACTGACCGTAATGGGTTCATCCCAGTTGACAGCTGCCACCACCCTCAGTGGGTTAGGGCAATACCCAAGGGGCAGATGATACGTGTACGTAGGAATTGCAGTAACATCGCTGATTATGACCTGCAGGCCAATGTCTTGAAGACACGGTTTATGCAGAAAGGTTACAATGAGTTATCATTGAATAGAACCATGGAACAGGTGCGCAATATGGAAAGGGATACCCTGATAGGGGGAACCCGGGGAACTGTTAATAAATCTGCCAATACAGCGTTTATAAGTGAGTACAGTATGCAATATAGAGAAGTAGAAAGAATATTTAAGAAACACTGGCAGGTTTTAATGTGTGACCAGACACTAGCTCGGGCGATACCTGAGAAACCTACATTCGTATATAGAAGGGCACCAAATATGAGGGACAAGCTGGTCCCCAGCTGCGTGGACCCCCCACATATACAGCGTGACAATCTATGGCAGAAGCCGGGCTTCTACCCATGCGGGAGATGCCAGGGTTGCAAGTTGAATCGCGATAACAAAAAACCAAAACATCACTTTGAGTCTTCCATTACGAAACAGCAGTTTAAAATAAGATCATTTATTACCTGTGCTACAAAGTATGTGGTGTACATGCTGTGGTGTGATTGTGGACTCCAATATGTGGGGCGCACCACACGTGAATTAAAAGAGAGAATAGGTGAACATGTATACAAAGCTAAAAGTGGCCATACCAACCATAGTGTATCGGCCCACTTTGGTAGACACCATGCATGTGATCCGTCTAAGATGCAATTTTGCGCAATAGAAAAGCTCAATGCGCATTGGAGAGGGTGTAACAAACTTCGTGAATTGTCCAAAATGGAAACTAAATGGATTTATAACCTGCATAGCATGACACCGCAAGGTCTCAATATAGAGATTGACATTAACTGTTTTCTTTCTAATGACTAAATCCGTTGCCTGTTTTTAATTTATGTTTATTTTTACAATGGTCTAATGCCTATTTTCTTTTTAATATAAATTTTATGTTTTGCTGTGGAGGGGTAAAAAAGGGGGGGGGGGCGGTAGGGGTGCCTTAGTGTTTAATAAAATGATCGACAATGAGTATTGTGTGAACCCACCATATCATATATATGTCCAATGATGCAAGGGGTGCTATCTGGTGTGACTATGATATAGCACCTGGCCTATCTCTCATAGGCGTATATGTTTGCAATTGGCTAGTCTTAGGATAAGTATATACGTATTTGGGGTTATGAGAGGTAAACTATTGAGAACAAGCTGTTGTTTAGTAGTTTCCGCATATAGTAGACGGATACGTGTTCTCACACACGCATGTGAGGCTGCAGGGGATGTGTAATAGTGTGTGCAGGTAGAGGGATGCAGGGGTGAGCGTGTTTGTTGTATATGTGAGCCGCCCGCCTCCCGCGTCATCTAGGCTAGCTAGGCGTGCTCAACTGGGCTGGCTGGGTGATGCGGGGTGGGAGGGGTTGCACATATTTAATGCGGAGGGGAGCGTGCGTACTCCAGCCCCTGATGAGTCACAAGGTGTGACGAAACGCGTAGGGCGGAGCCTAGGAGGACGCACGCACGCTGCTAAACAGGAACAAGCCGGGGATGCGCAGGAGGCGCCCGGAGCTACGATTGTGTAACTATATGCGATTTTACAAGTATATCTATGTACGTGTAATTTTATTGGGGCCATTGGCGCTTTATTAAAACTTTTTTACGCTATGAGAAGCTGCTTTTATTGTACCTTATAGATGCTGCGGCTTGGGATTTGATATGCATTGAACAAAAGTTGCATCTGGTGAGCAGGGGAAAATGGGGGGAGTGTGTCATCTCCCTCTTATACTTGGTGACAGCTTGTGCACTTTAATCACCCTTATTTGAGCACACGGGTGAGGTGGCTAAGCGTTACTCGCTAGGGGGAATCCCCTTCTGTTTGTTTATATTTAAGGTGCCAGGATCCATGTGAGAAGACTCCGTTGGCGCTGCTACTATTATTGGACTTGTATCTGGGATTTGACTCTCATTTATAGTGTGCTGCCTGGAGTCCAAGGGACATTTAGGACACTGAGCGCAGTAACATTGTGATAAGTAGATTTCTGACTCTGCTCTCTGTTTCACGATTCGGTACCTCGCAGCCAGTTTGTTACCGAACCGTTTCTGTCTGACTTTGCCCCCTTTAGTGGTTCTCCCACTAAAGGGTTTATTCTGCTGAATCCCTCCTTGCGGAGGTCTCAGTGGTTCCCCAGTATATCATTGCTGCTGGGGAACGCGATTCTAGCGTTACGTCATCTAGTCGCAGAATCGCACACACTGCGTTTCTCTTTTAGAGGTAGCCAGTCCTCTTAAAGATATCAGTGTGGTGGGTTTTCCACTGTCGTTATACCCGGTATCCAGAGTTACAAATAAATATCCACATTATTGGTGATTCCGCAGATCGCCACATAATCGGATATATCAGCATTATTGGTGATAATGCGGATCACCAACAATCTGAATACTCAGAGTGTGCACCAAACACCACACATTGTTACAGTAAGATTGACCCTCCCGCCCAGCCCGCACAGGTTTATTGGGAGATATCCGGATAGAACTATTCCGGATTTGAGCAGCCCTGTTAGTGAACCTTTTTTACTAGAAAACACTGCCACTCTGAGTTATAGCTGGTAATACTTCCAACCTAATATACATATACACATAATAGACTGTTGTTGGTAAATGCACATTCCAACAGGCATACTTCCCAATTCTCTGTTAACCTCCTTAGCGATAATCACGTTCAGGTTCAGCTCGGGGTTGGAAAAACATGCCAGGAGCGGTAACCCCGAGCTGAACTTGTGGTAGCCGCCAGGAGGTCTGTGCTGAGCAATGCATGCAGCGGGCGTTTCTACTCACCTCCCGGGGGATCCCGACACCGGCCGCCATACTTCTTCTTCTCCTCCGAGGCTCTGCTCCCCCCTGGTGAGATCATTGTCTGTCATCATGACGACAGCCGGCAATCTCACTATAGGGTTACAGCGCCACCTGGAGGACGGAGGGAAAACTACAGCGTTGGATCCCTGGGAGATGAGTGATTGCTGGGCTGCTGCAGATCTCCCTGAGATGCAAAAAAATTGCACCGCCTTTAGACTCTAAAATCCGGAAAGAATTATAATGCCGAGAGGGTTAAATAAATGGGTAAAAGAAAACCCCAACTTCACCTCCAGACATGCTTCCAATCACCTCCCACCACAGCTACCACATCTCTTCAGCCATGATCCCACCTTACTTCAAGCAATACCCACACCAGAATTCTAGCCAGCCGAGGAGCTCACAATCTAATCCTGCCATAGTCACAGTCTAATGTCCTACCATATTATTATTATGTATTTATATAGCACTGACATCTTCTGCAGCACATTACAGAGTACATAGTCATGTCACTGAATGTCCCCAGAGGAGCTCACACTCTAATCCTACCATAGTCATAGTCTAATGTCCTACCATATTATTATTATGTATTTATATAGCACTGACATCTTCTGCAGCACATTACAGAGTACATAGTCGTGTCACTGACTGTCCTCAGAGCAGATCACACTCTAATCCTACCATAGTCCTAGTCTAATGTCCTACCATATTATTATTATGTATTTATATAGCACTGACATCTCCTGCAGCACTGTACAGAGTACATAGTCATGTCACTGACTGTCCTCAGAGAAGCTCACAATCTAATCCTACCATAGTCATAGTCTAATGTCCTACCATATTATTATTATGTATTTATATAGCACTGACATCTTCTGCAGCACATTACAGAGTACATAGTCATGTCACTGACTGTCCTCAGAGGAGCTCACAATTTAATCCTACCATAGTCATAGTCTAATGTCCTACCATATTATTATTATGTATTTATATAGCACTGACATCTTCTGCAGCACTTTACAGAACACATAGTCATGTCACTGACTATCCTCAGAGGAGCTCACAATCTAATCCTACCATAGTCAGTCTAATGTCCTACCATATTATCATTATGTATTTATATAGCACTGACATCTCCTGCAGCACTGTACAGGGTACATAGTCATGTCACTGACTGTCCTCAGAGGAGCTCACAATCTAATCCTACCATAGTTATAGACTAATGTCCTACCATATTATTATTATGTATTTATATAGCACTGACATCTACTGCAGCACATTACAGAGTACATAGTCATGTCACTGACTGTCCTCAGAGGAGCTCACAATCTAATGCTACCATAGTTATAGACTAATGTCCTACCATATTATTATTATGTATTTATATAGCACTGACATCGCCTGCAGCACATTACAGAGTACATTGTCATGTCACTGACTGCCCCCAGAGGAGCTCACAGTCTAATCGCCATCAAGTCATAATGTAATCTCCTTACCATAGTCTAAGCCTATCATATGTATGTTAACCACTTCCTGCAAATAGCACCTTTAATTATACAAACATCCATTCTGCTGGATTATTTGTTAGCACATTTATACTGTTCAGCACACGGCATGAAGGGGTTAATGCTGTAAATTTGCTTTCCTTTAAAGTAAGCTTGTGTTTCCCTGCTTTGTTGTCCACTGCGGTGCTGATGTAGCCCCTCTTATCATACAGGGAACATGTATTAGAAAATGACAGGATGTCTCCATTAGACCAAAGCAGATCTTACGCTCTTCGGTGTCAGCTTCTGCCCAGAGCTCTGGTTTAATTAGTGCAATTATAATGATACCTTGAAGGTTCCAGCCACGTCTCTCGGTAACAGCTTGGCAGAGCGAGAGTGTGATTGATCTGAACCTCATTCCTCCCTGCTCATTTACTGCTCTGCTCACCGGCTCAGAGCCGCACGCTTGGCGCCACACCAGGGATTAAAGGTGTTTGACTCGTAGACTCTTTATTGATGGAGTCGGGATACTTTCCTCACCTGCTCTTTGGAAGTTCTCCGATCTTCACTGAATTCCTGGAGGCCACACATCTGACTTGTAACAATTAGCAGTTAGAAAAAAAAGTTCCATTGCCCACCAGAGCCCCGTATTCCTCAGAAAAGGCACTCGATAAAGGGAAATCTATACCTTTAAAGGAGATATAAATGTTCAAGGGAAAACTCAACACATCGCAACTACATACCGTATATGCTCATGGTTGGGTCATGCCCCAACTTTTGACCTCCAAATATGGGATAGGCAACTCTAGGACGTGCTTTTTCTTGAAGCACACATTTATTGCTTTGGTCTTGTGTTTTGGGTCATTATCATGCAGGAATACCCACCCACGACCCATTTTCAGGAGGAGAAGGAGGTGCTCACCCAAAATCTGATGGTACACGTTCCCATCCATTTGATTCGATGAAGGTCTCCTGTCCCCTTAGCAGAACCCCCCAAGTCTAATGTGTCCACCTCCATGTTTGATGGTGGGGATGGTGTTTCTGGGGTCATAGAAAGCTTTTCTCTACCTCCAAATACCGTGAGTTGAGTTGATTCAAAAGGGCTCAAGTTCTGTGTCATCTGACACAACAATTGTATCCAGATCTCCTCTGGATCATTAAAATGTGCAACTGCAGACAGGCCTGTACTTGTGCAGTCTTGAACAAGCGGACCTTGCAGGCTCTGCAAGATGTAGTCCTTCACAGTGTAGACTGTTACCAATTGTTTTCTTGGTGACTGTGGTCCCAGGTGCCCTTAGATTATTGAAAAGCTCTCCCCATGTAGTTCTGGGCTGCTTTTTGCGATAGTTTTCCTCTAAAGTGCACCTGAGATTGGGGGTGGGGTGGGGGGAACTATACATAACTGGGGCTTCCTCCAGGCTTATCGTTCCTTCGCCGTACTTCTCCTGGATCTTCTGCAATTGGCTCCCCGAAAGGTCCTGAAAGAGAAACCGTAACCAAGGATTGAACTTCATCCCACTCAGTAGCTGATACCCCCTTTCCCATGAGAAATCTTTTCCTTTTCACAAATGGATCATTAAGGTGCTCTGTATGGCTGATATTGTGGTAAAACCCCTCCCACAGTGTGATGTCATGACCATGGTCCTGACAGTTTCCTGTCTGTGAACCTCGTTGCATTGTGGGAAATAGCTGTTTACAGCTGTTTCCAACTGCCAAAAAAGCAAGCAGCATCTCCTTCCACTGACATCACCTGCCAGCAGTAAAAATGTCACCATGTGATAAATTTCAGAATGTAAATAAGGGAGAGAAAAGATTTTACAATGAGCAAACACTGACTAAATCATTTATACATAATTCATGTAAAAATGAAGCACTTCTTTATTACCTTATTTTCACTGGAGATCCTCTTTAAGTTGCCCTATCGCGCTCCCCTTACCGGGGAATTCTGTGCCTGCACAGCACTACTGCACAGGTGCAGAATGCTCCCAGTAACGAGAGCGCAATGGGGGCGTGCACGCGGCTCGATTGGCCCCAACCGAAGGACTTTTCGGGGGCCAAATGCACTTTACTTTAAGTACCTTTCTGTTGAACATTGTTTTTGAATCATCTATGTAGACATTCCCCTGCGTACACCATGACCCGAATAAATCAGAGCATTCACCGGAATATCAGCCGTCTTTTCAGAAGAGAAAGCTTCATGCATAAGCTCTGAGCAAACACAATAACTGACCTTTTACAGATCTAAACTTACTAACTCGCAGTGCAGCCGTTTCAGCCCATCTGTACGTTTGCGCACCTGTAGAGCATAACTCTCGCATTTCCAATTTAGGGCAGTTTATGGACGATCCCTCCGATGTATAATTCTGCTGAACTGACCCATGTGAAGAGCTGCAAATACTGACGAATGCTGGAATCTCTGCAAACAGCAGCTGTGTGCAATTTGCGTTTTCACACTAAATGGTGTGATGTGCAATAATCTCCAGCAGTGTCATATTATCTGCTGTAAGCAGGTGGGTGATCATCACACACATGAGCTCCTGCCTGTAGGAACAAGACCAAGCATATGGAAGGCAAGAGGATGTCTTAGTGGCTTCCTGTTTTATTTCACAGACGGTAAGAATTTATATAAATCCACAAATCCACATTGGACGCATCAATTAGAAAAGTTCAGCCATTAAAAAGTATATAGTCCCCATCTTTCTCACTGCTGCCATTGTTTCATCTCTCCTCTCCTCTCTCTCTTTGCTGCTCTTGTTTTCTCTCTCTCTTTCTCTCTTTCTCTCTTCTCCTCTCTCTCTCTTTCTCTCTCTCTCTCTCTCCCTCCCTCCCTCTGCTGCCCTTGTTTTCTCTCTTCTCTCTCTCTTTCTCTCTCTCTCTCTGCCCTTGTTCTCTTCTTCTTCTTCTTCTCCTGTCTCTACTTCTTCTCCTTCTCCTACTTCTTCTTCTTCTTCCTCTTCTTCTTCTTCTTTTCTCTCTCTCTCTCTCTCTCTCTCTGCTGACCTTGTTCTCTCTCTATCCTCCTCTCCCTCTCTCTGCTGCCCTTCTTTTCTCTATTCCCCCTCTCTTTCTCTCGCTGCTGCCCTTGTTTTCTCTCTATCCTCCTCTCTCTCTCTCTTCTGCCCTTGTTTTCTCTCTATCCTCCTCTCTCTCTGCTGCCCTTGTTTTCTCTCCTCCCCCCCCCCTCTCTCTCTCTCTGTTGTCCTTGTTCTCTCTCTCTCTCTGTCTCTCTCTCTCTCTCTCTGCTGACCTTGTTCTCTCTCTCTCTCTCTCTCTCTCTCTTGTCCTTGTTCTCTCTCTCTCTCTCTCTCTCTCTCTCTCGCTGCTGCCCTTGTTTTCTCTCTATCCTCCTCTCTCTCTCTCTTCTGCCCTTGTTTTCTCTCTATCCTCCTCTCTCTCTGCTGCCCTTGTTTTCTCTCCTCCCCCCCCCCCCTCTCTCTCTCTCTGTTGTCCTTGTTCTCTCTCTCTCTCTGTCTCTCTCTCTCTCTCTCTGCTGACCTTGTTCTCTCTCTCTCTCTCTCTCTCTCTCTCTCTTGTCCTTGTTCTCTCTCTCTCTCTCTCTCTCTCGCTGCTGCCCTTGTTTTCTCTCTTTCTCCCTTCTCTCTATCTCTTTCTCGCTCTCTCCTGCCCTTTTTTGTTTTTCGTTTCAGCCCATCTGTACATTTGCACACCTGTAGAGCATAACTCCAATTTCCAATTTAGGGCAGTTTATTGGCGATCCCTCTTCTCTCTCTTTAGGAATAGTCTGCACTGCGGGTGTATACATCCCACCCGACGCCGATGTCAAGACCGCCCTGCGCGATCTCAGCGACATGGTCGCCATATGGGAGTCGTCCTTGCCGGACTCCTTGTTCATCATCCTAGGAGACTTTAACAGGGCCAACCTCGCCAAGAGCTTCCACGCTTCCATCAACACATCACCTGCCCCACTAGAAATACGAACACGCTGGACCACTGCTACACGGTCTTGAGGGACACCTACAAAGCCACCTCATGGGCAGCACTAGGCTCATCCGACCACTGCCTCATCCACCTTATTCCCACCTACAGGAGGCGCCTGGAAACTGCTAAACCAGTCCTTAAATCAACCAAAGTGTGGTCAAGTGAGGCCAATCAGCAACTCCAAGCCTGCTTCGACTGCACAGGCTGGAAGGTCTTAGAAGCACCAAACCTAGATGAGTGGGCAAACAACGTGAACTCGTACATCAGATTCTGCGAGGACTCCTGTATTCCGCCAAAAACTCACAAACTCTACCCCAACGACAAACCATGGTTCTCCAAGAAACTTCGACAACTGCGTAGGAACAAGGAAGCCGCACACAAGTCTAGGAACCAGGAGGAATACAGGAGGGCAAGGAACAATCTGGACAGGGAACTGAAAGCTGCAAAAAAGGGCTACGCAGATAAGCTGAAGGAGGACCTCTCCTCGAATGACTCACAAGCTGTATGGCGAGGGCTTAAAGCTGCCACAAACTACAAGCCCCCCCCCAAAACGCACCTCCCAGCACTGAGCTAGCGGAAAACCTCAGCGGCTTTTACTGCAGGTTCGAGGAGAAGGAGGCTCCCAAGGGGTTTCCGAAGCTACGGGCTACCTTCACGTCACCCCAGGCCTCAGTCCCACCATGCCAAAACTCGCCTCCTCCGGCCGTAAATGAGTCAGACGTGGCGTGCCACCTGTCCAGACTAAATGCCAGGAAAGCCTCTGGCCCGGACGGGGTATCGCCAGCCTGCCTGAAAACGTGCGCACAGCAGCTTGCTCCTATCCTTTCCTCCATCTTCAACAAGTCTCTAGAGAGCGGCAAAGTACCGGCGTGCTTCAAGAGGTCCACCATAAAATAAATATTTTAGATATGGGTGCAGTGCTGGTCTCTATCCAATTTTGGACTAAGGTAAAAAAGTTTTCAATAAGGGGTTTTGTGTAATTGTTGATCATAAATAAATCTTTTTAGTCCTCTGTATTTATACTATTCTCCTCCATTTTTTCTATGTAGCAGTTGAACACCGCTAGATTTATGTTCTGTGACTATGGCCAACGGTTACCATGACGACTTAGCGAGTATACTTCTTTGGTAGCGTGGTTCCCATTGTTTTGGATAGCAAGGGACGCGCCCACCTAACACGCATGGACGTCCGCAATAGACGTCGCATGTTTGTTTACATGCGTCTAGCGGAGCGTTTCCTCTTTCTTCCGCCTACGTCATGACGCTTGATGCGCACTTAGGTATGCATGCGTCATGACTACGCGTCATGGTCTTGCGGCCATTTGAGTGGTCGGCGGTTGTGTAGGAGGGTGGAGCTTGGTGTATCCGCCCTGTCTTTGTGGTCGGCCTTTTGTGGGAGGCCCCCGCGACAGTATCCGACGTTGATTGGCTGAATCTATTTTTATACATTTTCTCCCTGATGGCCATAGCGAATCTGGTGGCGAGTCAAGTATATGTTATGGTGCAGTTAGCGCTTTACTGTGTGTAAATTCTGGAGAAAGTATTTAAGCTATACAGAGCCTAACGAGGATTTTTCTGATAAAGGGGGAGGTTTTTCTGATACAATGAAGTTCTCTATCAGGTCCTCTGATGACATCTTGTCTGGCGATTGGATGATACCAGTGCTGCACTCTGATTGGTTTTTAGACCTATATAAGCACATGACTTGTATGTAGTTTTTATGCAAAAACCACTTTCTGTGGGAGAATAGTCTCTGGGTCTGAGGGCTGTGCTGTCTCTGGCTCAAAACATCTGGATAAAGCATCTGCTTTAATGTTTTTACTACCCGGGGTATACATAATTATAAATCTGAATCTCGAGAAAAACAGTGACCACCGAGCCTGTCGGGGACTCAATCTCTTAGCCCCCTCGATGTATTCCAAATTTTTGTGATCAGTGGAAACTGTAATCGTTTGTTCTGCTCCCTCTAGCCAATGACGCCATTCTTCAAAGGCCAATTTAATGGCTAGGAGCTCCCTGTTGCATATATCATAGTTTTTCTCTGCGGGTGAAAATCTACGAGAGAAATAGGCACACGGGTGTAACCTTCCCTGCAACCCAGAACGCTGAGACAGCACAGCCCCTACCCCAACCTCTGAGGCATCTACCTCCACAATAAAGGGATAGGAGATGTCAACGTGTCTTAAAATGGGTGCAGTACAAAACAATTCCTTCAGGGTGGAGAAAGCAGCAAGAGCTTCGGAGGACCAGTGGTTAGTATCTGCTCCTTTCTTTGTGAGACTGGTGAGGGGTGCGATGACTGTGGAGTACCCCTTTATGAACCTTCTATAGTAGTTAGCGAACCCCAAGAATCTCTGGAGAGCCTTCAGACCCACGGGCTGAGGCCACTCCAGAACAGCAGAGACCTTGGCAGGGTCCATAGAAAGGCCCGAGGTGGAAATTATGTACCCCAGAAAGGTGACAGATGTTACCTCAAAAATGCATTTCTCCAATTTGGCATATAACATGTAGAGGTGTAGCGAACGGTTCGCCGGCGAACGGTTCCAGGCGAACATTGGTGGTTCGCGTTCGCCTGCGCCAGGCGAACTTTTACGGAAGTTCGATTCGCCCCATAATGCACTATGAGGGTCAACTTTGACCCTCTGCATCACAGTCAGCAGGCACATTGTAGCCATTCAGGCTACAGTAACCCCTGGAGCCCCACCTCCCCTTATATAAGGCAGGCTCCGGCGGCCATTACACTCACTCGTGTGCCTGCTAGTGAGAGGAAAGGGACATCTGCTGCAGACTTGTTCTTTTAGGGACAGATTAGTTAGGTTCTTGGCTGCTTAGTTTGCTCCTTGGCTGATTGTTATTGCTTTATAGCACCCTAGCTTTTGTCAGAGCTCATCCTGTACTTTTTTTTTTTTTTCACTGTGTGTCAAACTGACACTTTTGTTGCATGCACAGCCTCGCTAATTGATAGTGTCTGTGTGCCACTGCCAGCAGCCCAGCACATTCAGTGACTGACTGCCTGTGTGTGTGACAGGGAGCTGCACATTGTACTACCCAGTACTGCATATACCCCCAGTACCTGTTGTGTTTACTTAACGGTCCTCATCTCTGCACATAACTACCTGTAGTGTTGAGTGAACCCAGCTCACTGCATCCTACTACTACCTGTTGTGTTTACTTAACCCACCTCATCACTGCACATAACTACCTGTAGTGTTGAGTGAACCCAGCTCACTGCATCCTACTACTACCTGTTGTGTTTACTTAACCCACCTCATCACTGCACATAACTACCTGTAGTGTTGAGTGAACCCAGCTCACTGCATACACCTAATACCTGTTGTGTTTACTTAACCCACCTCATCACTGCACATAACTACCTGTAGTGTTGAGTGAACCCAGCTCACTGCATCCTACTACTACCTGTTGTGTTTACTTAACCCACCTCATCACTGCACATAACTACCTGTAGTGTTGAGTGAACCCAGCTCACTGCATATACCTACTAGTACTCAGTGGTGCTCGGATACCCCTTTTTATTATTCGAGTTTGGTCGAATTCGAATAGTAAATTATTCGAGTTCGGTCGAATATTCGAGTCGAATATTTTTTACTATTCGATTCGACCTCGGACTTCGAGCTCACTATTCGAGTCGGTATTCGAGCTCATTATTCGAGCTGACTATTCGAATTGGCCTTAAATAGCTTCCAACACTTGTTTTGAGGGTGAATGATGCAAGAAACATCTTTTTTTCCAAGTAACAACAGCAAGTGATTATGTGGGGATGTTCCTTTAAAAAAAAAAAAAAGGTGGAAAGAGAAGTTGTGTCCAAAATTCTGTTCAGTACAGTGTATATACTTCTTCTTCTTCTTCTTCTTTTGTATCTTTTATATCTTCTTCTTCTTCTTCTTCTTTTTCTTCTTCTTTTTCCTCTTCTTCTTCTTCTTCTATATCTTCTTCTTCTATATCTTCTTCTTCTTCTTCTTTTTCTATATCTTCTTCTTCTTCTTCTTCTACATCTTCTTCTTCTATATCTTCTTCTTCTATATCGTCTTCTTCTACTTCTTCTTCTTCTTCTTCTTCTTCTTCATCTTCTTCTTCTTCTTCATCTTCTTCTTCTTCTTCTTCATCTTCTTCTTCTTCATCTTCTTCATCTTCTTCATCTTCTTCTTCATCTTCTTCTTCTTCATCTTCTTCTTCTTCATCTTCTTCATCTTCTTCTTCTTCATCTTCTTCTTCTTCATCTTCTTCTTCTATATCTTTTTCTATATCTTCTTTTTCTATATCTTCTTCCTATTATTATTTTTCTATTTCGTCTTCTTCTTTTTCTATATCTTCTTCTCCTTCTTCTTCTTCTTCTCCTTCTTCTTCTTTTTTTTCTATATCTTCTTCTTCTTCTATATCGTCTTCTTCTTCTTCACTTATTTCTCTTTTATTTTTATTTTTTTTTAAAGAAATGCAGCTATTTTTGAGCGTAATAAATAGCTGGTGGCGCACGCATGTTGGAAGCGCCATTGTATGTGCTCCCTGGCAGTGGAAACACACAGACAGCAGGAGGTAAATTCAGCAGCAGCAGCAGGAGGAGGAGGATGATTGTGTGGCAGCAGGCAGTCAATGAGGCAGGCAGCGAGACATAATAGGCTGTGGTACCTAGCGGTGGTACCAGGCCGTAAATACACAGCATGAGGTTCCAGACAGCGGTCGTGAAGCCCACATCATGTCCAATACACAACTGGGACAACACAGTTTTCAACCCGGACACCTCTAAAAATAATATCACAAAGTATTAATAAAAAGTATATATATTTTTATCTTTCTTTTAAAGAAATGCAGCTATTTTTGAGCGTAACAAATAGCTGGTGGTGCATGGTGGAAGCGCCATTGTATGTGCTCCCTGGCAGTGGAAACACACAGACAGCAGGAGGTAAATTCAGCAGCAGTAGGAGGAGGATGAGTGTGTGGCAGCAGGCAGTCAATGAGGCAGGCAGCGTGACATAATAGCCCTGGTACCTAGCGGTGATACCAGGGCGTAAATAAACACAACAGGAAGTCCCAGACAGCGGTCGTGCAGCCCACATCGTGTCCAATACACAACTGGGACAACACAGTTTTCAACCCGGGCACCTCAAAAAAATTAAACCTTTTTTTTTTTTAATGGTTTTTTTGTTTTGTTTTTACAGCAAATTACACAGATATAGCTATTGTTGGACGTAGTAGCTGGTGGCAGAGTGGCAGCAGAAGGTAAAATCTGTGTACCCTGGCAGTGGAAAACACAGACAGACAGACAGCAGCAGCAGGAGGAATGGAGGAGTAGTGTGAGTGTGGCAGCAGGTAGGTAGGCAGCGTGACATAATAGCCCTGGTACCTAGCGTTGATACCAGGGCTGTAAATAAACACAGCAGGAGGTCCCAGACAGCGGTCGTGAAGCCCACATCGTGTCCAATACACAACTGGGACATCACAGTTTTCAACCCGGGCACCTCAGAAAAATTAAAAATGTTTTTTTTTTTTTTTAATGGTTTACTTTTTTTTTTTTTTTTTTTACAATTACACAGATATAGCTATTGTTGGACGTAATAGCTGGTGGCAGAGTGGCAGCAGAAGGTAAAATCTGTGTACCCTGGCAGTGGGAAACACAGACAGACAGCAGCAGCAGCAGGAGGAATGGTGGATTAGTGTGAGTGTGGCAGCAGGTAGGTAGGCAGCGTGACATAATAGCCCTGGTACCTAGCGTTGATACCAGGGCTGTAAATAAACACAACAGGAGGTCCCAGACAGCGGTCGTGCAGCCCACATCGTGTCCAATACACAACTGGGACAACACAGTTTTCAACCCGGGCACCTCAGAAAAATTAAAAATTGTTTTTTTTTTTGAATGGTTTACTTTTTTTTTTTTTTTTTTTACATTTACACAGATATAGCTATTGTTGGACGTAATAGCTGGTGGCAGAGTGGCAGCAGAAGGTAAAATCTGTGTACCCTGGCAGTGGGAAACACAGACAGACAGACAGCAGCAGCAGGAGGAATGGAGGAGTAGTGTGAGTGTGGCAGCAGGTAGGTAGGCAGCGTGACATAATAGCCCTGGTACCTAGCGTTGATACCAGGGCTATAAATAAACACAGCAGGAGGTCCCAGACAGCGGTCGTGAAGCCCACATCGTGTCCAATACACAACTGGGACATCACAGTTTTCAACCCGGGCACCTCAGAAAAATTAAAAATGTTTTTTTTTTTTAATGGTTTACTTTTTCTTTTTTTTTTTACAATTACACAGATATAGCTATTGTTGGACGTAATAGCTGGTGGCAGAGTGGCAGCAGAAGGTAAAATCTGTGTACCCTGGCAGTGGGAAACACAAACAGACAGACAGCAGCAGCAGCAGCAGCAGGAGGAATGGAGGAGTAGTGTGAGTGTGGCAGCAGGTAGGTAGGCAGCGTGACATAATAGCCCTGGTACCTAGCGTTGATACCAGGGCTGTAAATAAACACAGCAGGAGGTCCCAGACAGCGGTCGTGCAGCCCACATCGTGTCCAATACACAACTGGGACAACACAGTTTTCAACCCGGGCACCTCAGAAAAATTAAAAATTGTTTTTTTTTTTAATGGTTTACTTTTTTTTTTTTTTTTACAATTACACAGATATAGCTATTGTTGGACGTAATAGCTGGTGGCAGAGTGGCAGCAGAAGGTAAAATCTGTGTACCCTGGCAGTGGGAAACACAGACAGACAGACAGACAGCAGCAGCAGCAGGAGGAATGGAGGAGTAGTGTGTGAGTGTGGCAGCAGGTAGGTAGGCAGCGTGACATAATAGCCCTGGTACCTAGCGTTGATACCAGGGCTGTAAATAAACACAGCAGGAGGTCCCAGACAGCGTTTGTGAAGCCCACATCGTGTCCAATACACAACTGGGACATCACAGTTTTCAACCCGGGCACCTCAGAAAAATTAAAAATGTTTTGTTTTTTTTAATGGTTTACTTTTTTTTTTTTTTTTTACAATTACACAGATATAGCTATTGTTGGACGTAATAGCTGGTGGCAGAGTGGCAGCAGAAGGTAAAATCTGTGTACCCTGGCAGTGGGAAACACAGACAGACAGACAGCAGAAGCAGGAGGAATGGAGGATTAGTGTGAGTGTGGCAGCAGGTAGGTAGGCAGCGTGACATAATAGCCCTGGTACCTAGCGTTGATACCAGGGCTGTAAATAAACACAACAGGAGGTCCCAGACAGTGGTCGTGCAGCCCACATCGTGTCCAATACACAACTGGGACAACACAGTTTTCAACCCGGGCACCTCAGAAAAATTAAAAATTGTTTTTTTTTTTTGAATGGTTTACTTTTTTTTTTACAATTACACAGATATAGCTATTGTTGGACGTAATAGCTGGTGGCAGAGTGGCAGCAGAAGGTAAAATCTGTGTACCCTGGCAGTGGGAAACACAGACAGACAGACAGCAGCAGCAGGAGGAATGGAGGAGTAGTGTGAGTGTGGCAGCAGGTAGGTAGGCAGCGTGACATAATAGCCCTGGTACCTAGCGTTGATACCAGGGCTATAAATAAACACAGCAGGAGGTCCCAGACAGCGGTCGTGAAGCCCACATCGTGTCCAATACACAACTGGGACATCACAGTTTTCAACCCGGGCACTTTAGAAAAATTAAAAATGTTTTTTTTTTTTTAATGGTTTACTTTTTCTTTTTTTTTTTACAATTACACAGATATAGCTATTGTTGGACGTAATAGCTGGTGGCAGAGTGGCAGCAGAAGGTAAAATCTGTGTACCCTGGCAGTGGGAAACACAGACAGACAGACAGCAGCAGCAGCAGGAGGAATGGAGGAGTAGTGTGAGTGTGGCAGCAGCTAGGTAGGCAGCGTGACATAATAGCCCTGGTACCTAGCATTGATACCAGGGCTGTAAATAAACACAGCAGGAGGTCCCAGACAGCGGTCGTGCAGCCCACATCGTGTCCAATACACAACTGGGACAACACAGTTTTCAACCCGGGCACCTCAGAAAAATTAAAAATTGTTTTTTTTTTTAATGGTTTCCTTTTTTTTTTTACAATTACACAGATATAGCTATTGTTGGACGTAATAGCTGGTGGCAGAGTGGCAGCAGAAGGTAAAATCTGTGTACCCTGGCAGTGGGAAACACAGACAGACAGACAGCAGCAGCAGCAGGAGGAATGGAGGAGTAGTGTGTGAGTGTGGCAGCAGGTAGGTAGGCAGCATGACATAATAGCCCTGGTACCTAGCGTTGATACCAGGGCTGTAAATAAACACAGCAGGAGGTCCCAGACAGCGGTCGTGAAGCCCACATCGTGTCCAATACACAACTGGGACATCACAGTTTTCAACCCGGGCACCTCAGAAAAATTAAACTTTTTTTTTTTTTTTTTTTTTAAAGGTAAATACAGGCAGCAGGGGCAGCTATTGTTTGATGTAATAGCTGGTGGCAGAGCGGCAGCAGAAGGTAATTCTGTGTACCCTGGCAGTGGGAAACACAGACAGACAGACAGCAGAAGGGCAGTACACAGCTGCCCACTGTAGATGTAAAATGTGTGGCTGCAGGCGACATAATAGTCAAAGTGAACCAGGCTGGCTTAGTGAGCAGGAACCAGGAGGTGGTAAAGGGTGGTAAGGCACATTAACGATGGTTCTTCCGGCAGCCAGTTCATGTCCCCCTCTCGCCGACAACAGGGGCCAGGAACTCGCCTTCCACCCACGCCTGGTTCATCTTGAGAAACGTCAGTCTGTCCACAGACTTGTGAGACAGACGTGAGCGTTTCTCGGTGACCACGCCACCAGCTGCACTGAAGCAGCGCTCGGACAGCACGCTGGAAGGGGGGCAGGACAGCACTTCCAGGGCGTACTGTGCCAGCTCGCTCCAGATCTCCAGGCGCTTGACCCAATACTCCATGGGATCAACAGGGGCATCGCTGTCAAGCCCGCTGTAGGACCCCATGTAGTCAGCCACCATGCGGGTCAGGCGCTGGCTGTGACCGGAGGAGGATGCTGCTGCATACACCTCCTCTCTAGTAACTGCTGCCGGAGCCTCTACAGTCCTGTAGAGCTCGTTGCTGAGAGACAGCAGGTCTGTGGGGTGCTTGCTGCTGGATGCAGGCACCTGCTGCTGCCTCTGTGCTGGCTGCTGGACAGTGGGGGTGGAAGGCTGGGGGAAGGCTTCCTCCAAGCGCTCAACAAGGGCCTGCTGCAAGCTCCTTATTTGTTGCGCTGGCTCTCCTCCTGCAGGCGGCAGGTACTGGCTCAACTTCCCCTTGAGGCGCGGGTCCAACATCATGCTGATCCAGATGTCCTCCCTCTGCTTCATCTGGATCACCCTGGGGTCCTTGCGCAGGCACGTCAGCATGTGCGCTGCCATTGGGAAGAGGCGGGCCACGTGTGCTGGCACATCGACGGCAGTGCTGTCCTCATCCTCCTCCTCTGCCTGCTCAGCCTCATCCTCTCTCCACCCCCGCACCAACTCAGCTGCGCTGTGCTAATCCCCCTCATCAGCAGCAAGGTCAGGGACCTGCACCAGGTCCTCCGCCTCCTCCTCCTCAGAGGTGGACTGTGCAGCTGCATGCCGCTCCTGCTGGGCCAAGGCTGCCGCTCCCTGTTCCAGCAAAGCATCGAGGGCCCTGTTCAGCAGACAAACCAGGGGCACCCACTCGCAGACCATAGCATGGTCCCTGCTCACCATGTTAGTGGCCTGCAAAAAGGGAGCCAGCACTAAGCACACCTGCTGCATGTGCCTCCAGTCGTCATCGGGGATGATGGACGGGATGTTGCTGGTCTTGTCCCTTTTCTGAGCGGCGGAAACAGTGGCCAGTGGCTTCTGTTCAACCAGACGCTCCAACATCGCCAGGGTGGAGTTCCAGCGAGTTGGAACGTCAAGGATCAGCCGATGGCGTGGCAGCTCCAGCTCCTTTTGCACGTCTTCCAGGCTCGCACAGGCTGCAGCCGAGCGCCGGAAGTGACGCACAACATTCCTTGCCATTTCCAGCAGTTCGCCCATCCCCTTGTAGGTGCGCAAGAACTTCTGCACCACCAGGTTCAGCACGTGGGCAAGACAGGGGATGTGGGTCAGGTTTCCCCTGTCAATTGCGGCAACCAGATTGGCCCCATTGTCGGCCACCACCTCTCCGACACTGAGGCCTCTGGGGGTCAGCCAAATCCTCTCCTGCTCCTGGAGTTTGGCCAACACATGGGTTGCCGTCAGTTTGGTCTTCCCAAGGCTGACCAACTGCAGCAGCGCTTGGCAGTGGCGGGCCTTCACGCTGCTGCTGAGGCGGGGGGGTTTGGCCAGGTGTGCCGGAGGATGGCAGAGGATCGGAGGAACCTGCTGCAGTTAACCTGACCCTGCGGGGTGGCACCACCCACTGTGTTGCTGCTGTGCCTGCTGCTGCTCTCCCATCCTCACCCCCTTCCACCAAGCTGACCCAGTGGACAGTGAAGGACAGGTAGCGGCCTGCCCCGAAGCGGCTGCTCCAGGAGTCCATGGTGACGTGGACCCTTTCACCAACCGCGTGCTCCAGCCCTCTCTCCACATTGGCCATCACAAAGCGGTGCAGTGCAGGAATAGCCTTGCGGGCAAAGTAGTGTCTGCTGGGGAGCTGCCAGTCTGGGGCTGCACAAGCAAGCAGCGCACGCATGTCGCTCCCCTCCTGCACGAGCGTGTACGGCAGGAGTTGGGAGCACATGACCCGTGCCAGCAAGCCATTCAGCTGACGCACGCGACGGCTGCTGGGAGGCAGAGCCCTAACCACCCCCTGGAAGGACTCGCTCAAAAGGCTCTGGCGTGGCCTTTTGCTAGCACGGGAATCAGCGGACACAGCAGAGGAGGCCACTGAGGACTGGCTGCCAGAACAGGCCTCAGTGTCGGCGGCAGGAGTTGCAGAGGGGGGAGGAGAAGTGCGTTTCCGCACTCCTGCTGGTGCTGCTGGAGGAGCAGGAGGGCGGGTGGCTGCTGTTGCTGCTGCTGAAGGCTGTGCAGTGATGGGTGTGGTGCCACTGCCAGCACCAGATGCCTTCAGCCTCTGGAACTCCTCATGCTGGAGGAAATGTTTAGCAGCAAGGTGGTTGATGAGCGAGCTGGTGCTGAACTTTAAGGGGTCTGCACCTCTGCTCAACTTCCGCTGACAGTGGTTGCAAGTGGCGTACTTGCTGTCAACTGTGGGCATTGTGAAAAATCGCCAGATTGGTGACAAGAACAACCCCCTACAGCCTGGAGCCGCTGCTGCCTGTCTCCCTGTGGTGGTTGGGGTGGGGGGCTTGGGTGCGGCTGGTGGTGGTACTGGCAGATGCTGCTGCTGCTGCTGCTGAGCCTGAGACACCAGCAGGCTGTGGGACCTGCCTACTGCTGCCAATGCTTGCAATGATGCGCCTCCTTGCAAGGCCCACAAGCGCATCCTCCTCCTCCAATCCCTCATCCCCCAAAGTGCCCATCAGCATCTCCTCCTCCAAATCGCCAACAACAGCAGACAATTGACTCATGATGCCTGGGGTCAAAAGACTGCTGAATGACAGATCGCCAACTGACGGTGAACTGGCCTCCTCCCCAGGCCCTGCTGGGTGGCTGCTGCGAACAGGGGTGGTGGTGGTGAGGGTGGAGGCCTTGGATTCAGAGCTGATGGCGGGCTGCTCATCCTCTGTCATCAGTTGCACCACAGTGGCTGCATCCTTTTCCTCAATGGGACGTTTCCGACCCGGCTGGAGGAAAATAGGAGCAGGTACTACACGCTGCTGCTGCTGTGTCTCTGCAGCGTGAGTTGCTCCTGCTGGGCGGCGCCCAAGGCGTCCACGGCCAGTGGCTATAGGAGGAATGTTAGCCACTGACGCAGCTGCTGCTGCTGCGGAACTGTGCATGGTGGCGCGGCCGCGGCTTGCCACAATGCTGCTCCCTCTCCTCTTGATTCCCTTGCTGCCCTTCCCCTTGCCCAAACCGCGCTGGCTGCCACTTCCAGACATCTTAGATGTTTTGGGCGTAAACAAAAAAGTTTTTTAAAAGGGCGGGTGAAAAAGTGGGGTACTTTAATGGAGTGGGTTGGTGGGTGAGGTGACACTAATCACTAAGTGATTAGATCGCTAAGTGATTACTAGTACAGTACTAATACAAAATACAATAATTCAGTAATCAGTATAAGTGTGAACAGTGAGTGTGTCCCCTAGTACACTAACTAGAAAATACAATAATCAGTAGTAATCAGATTAAGTAGAAGGAAATAGAGTGTGTGTACTGAGTGCACGCACACACACGCAGGAGCTAGCCTATGAACAGTGACTGAGTGTCCCTACTAGTACAGTAAGTACTAGTAACAGTAAGTAGTACAACTAGAAATTACAATAAGTAATCAGAAGGAAATAGAGTGTGTGTGTACTACTGTACAGACAGTGCCCGCACACACACACACACACACACACGCAGGAGCTAGCCTATGAACAGTGACTGAGTGTCCCTCCCTAGTAGTAAGTAGTAAGTGTACAACTAGAAATTACAATAATCAGTAGTAATCAAAAGGAAATAGAGTGTGTGTACTGTACAGACAGTGCACGCACACACACACACGCAGGAGCTAGCCTATGAACAGTGACTGAGTGTCCCTAGTAGTAAGTAGTAAGTAAGTACAACTAGGAAATTACAATAATCAGTAGTAATCTGAAGGAAATAGAGTGTGTGTACTGTACAGACAGTGCACGCACACACACACGCAGGAGCTAGCCTATGAACAGTGACTGAGTGTCCCTAGTAGTAACTAGTTAGTAAGTACAACTAGAAATTACAATAATCAATAGTAATCAGAAGGAAATAGAGTGTGTGTACTGTACAGACAGTGCACGCACACACACACGCAGGAGCTAGCCTATGAACAATGACTGAGTGTCCCTAGTAGTAAGTAGTTAGTAAGTACAACTAGAAATTACAATAATCAGTAGTAATCAAAAGGAAATAGAGTGTGTGTACTGCACGCACACACGCAGGAGCTATGAACAAACAGTGCTAGTGAGTGTCCTAGTACAGTTACTACAAAACACAATCACTCAGTAGTAAAGGACAGCAGAGACACTGGTATAATAAACTAACAGAGGACAGGAGGACAGCTGCCCACACAGGCAAGGCCCTGAGGCCTAAAGCAGTGTAAGCTTGCCTGCAGCAGCTGTCTGTCTCTATGTAACACACAAGCTACTAACTAAAATACAATGTCTATCTAACTAACAACAATATAGGTGTGTATAGGAGGTGTATGTGAGCAAAAACGCTAGGTAATTGACCACAATAGAGCTCTTGCTAAGCCAAAGCACAAAGGAGCAGATCTCTCTCTGTACAAAGTCAGGCAAGGAAGGAAAAACGGAACATGGCGGCCGCTATTTATAGGGTAGGGGCTGGCCAGGGTCCCCCTCTGTGATTGGCTGCCGTCAGAGGGCCTGGGAGCCCTCTGATTGGCTCTAAGGACATCAATCTGGGCTATGACGCAATTCGAGCTCGGTATTCGAGCTCGAATAGCGCTGTTTGCTCGAATAGCTCGAATAGTGAATGGGCTATTCGAGTTCACTCGAATAGCCCATTCGAATAGCTGCAGCTATTCGAGCTCGGTATTCGAGCTCGAATAGCTGAAAAAGAGCTTGAATATTCGAGCTACTCGAATATTCGAGCTCTGCTGAGCACCCCTGCTAGTACTACCTGTTGTGTTGAGTGAACCCAGCTCACTGCATCCTACTACTACCTGTTGTGTTTACTTAACCCACCTCATCACTGCACATAACTACCTGTAGTGTTGCGTGAACCCAGCTCACTGCATATACCTACTACTACCTGTTGTGTTGAGTGAACCCAGCTCACTGCATCCTACTACTACCTGTTGTGTTTACTTAACCCACCTCATCACTGCACATAACTACCTGTAGTGTTGGGTGAACCCAGCTCACTGCATATACCTACTACTACCTGTTGTGTTGAGTAAACCCAGCTCACTGCATCCTACTACTACCTGTTGTGTTTAACCCACCTCATCACTGCACATAACTACCTGTAGTGTTGAGTGAACCCAGCTCACTGCATATACCTACTACTACCTGTTGTGTTGAGTGAACCCAGCTCACTGCATCCTACTACTACCTGTTGTGTTTACTTAACCCACCGCATCACTGCACATAACTACCTGTAGTGTTGAGTGAACCCAGCTCACTGCATATACCTACTACTACCTGTTGTGTTGAGTGAACCCAGCTCACTGCATATACCTACTACCTGTTGTGTTTACTTAACCCACCTCATCACTGCACATAACTACCTGTAGTGTTGAGTGAACCCAGCTCACTGCATATACCTACTACCTGTTGTGTTTACTTAACTCACCTCATCACTGCACATAACTACCTGTAGTGTTGAGTGAACCCAGCTCACTGCATATACCTACTACCTGTAGTGTTGAGTGAACCCAGCTCACTGCATATACCTACTACCTGTTGTGTTGAGTGAACCCAGCTCACTGCATCCTACTACTACCTGTTGTGTTTACTTAACCCACCTCATCACTGCACATAACTACCTGTAGTGTTGAGTGAACCCAGCTCACTGCATATACCTACTACCTGTTGTGTTGAGTGAACCCACCTCACCGCATCCTAGTACCTTTACTGTTCAGTGAACCCAGCTCACTGCATCCTACTACCTGTTGTGTTAAGTGAACTCACCTCACTGCATCCTAGTACCTTTACTGTTCAGTGAACCCAGCTCACTGCATATACCTAGCATCCCCCCGAGATGGACAAAATGGACAAACCAGGTAGAGGAAGAGGTAGAGGCAGACCCAGAGGAAGGCCACCAGGCACCGGCAGGTCTGTGCGAGGTGGTGTTGCTGTGATTTCGTGCGCACCTGCCCCAAAATACAGTGCTCAGAAGAAGGCACGTGCCATCACTTCCCAAAATCGTGAGGAGGTGATTGAGTATTTAACACAGAACACCTCATCTCCCGCAGCCACCATTGCTACAACAAGCACCACATCCGCTGCATTTGACACTTCGCAGGAGTTATTTGGTGGTGGTGGTGGTGGTGGTGAAATCACCGATTCACAGCCACTACTGCAACAACAAGAAGAAGGCGCAGGTACACCACCTCCTACGTCTGAGTTAGGTGGCGATAGTATGGATGTAACGTGTGTGGAGGGGGCTGATGAAACACCTGAAGTTGGTGCAGTTGAGGAGGTGTCTGAGGAAAGTGCAGCTGGCCAGGAGGATTATGATGACGATTATACGGATACCACATATGTTCCCGGTAGAGGAGATGACCAGGGGGACAGTTCAGAGGAGGAGTCAGAGAGGATTAGGAGGAGACGACTCCATGATAGAAGCAGAGGGAGCTCGTCCTCAGAAACAGCTGGGGGCAGTGTCCGGCGCCATGTATCGCCAGCTATGGCCAGACAGCCAACATGCCCTTCAACATCAGCTGCTGATGCCACCGTAGCGCCATCACCCCAGGGGGGCTCAGCGGTTTGGAAATTTTTTAACGTGTGTGTCTCAGATCGGAGCAAAGCCATCTAGTGTCTCTGCCAGCAAAAATTGAGCCGTGGAAAGGCCAACTGTCACGTAGGGACAAGTGCTTTACGAAGGCACCTGGAGAGAAGGCGCAAACAGCTATGGCAAGAACACCTGAGGAAAAGCAGCACCCCTCAAAAGACAAGCCGTGGAGAACAACCGTGGCAGCCGTCACAGGGGGCTTCTGCTGCTCCACGTTCCCATGGTATTGTTCGTGGCTGGGGGGAGGAAGAATGGCTACACTTAAACAATTTAAAAATACAACCATCTAAACTTTCAAACAATTTAAAAATACAACCATCTAAACGTTCAAACTATTTAAAAATACAACCATCTATCATTTTCAAACAATGTAAAAAAAAGGGCAAAAAAACTTGCCCTCCGTAAAACATTCTTGGCAAATGCTTTCGACTTGGTTTGTCTTCCGCTGGCTCAAGGGTCCATCTGACCACAGATGCCTGGTCTGCAAAGCACGGTCAGGGCAGCTACAGCATGGGTCTCAGCAGGCTCCCACTTCGGGCCGGAATCCAACCTTCATTCCCCGTGGTGACAATGGCAGACTTACCCTCCATAACGGATTCCCGTTAAAGGATTTAAAGTTACATAGTTACATAGTTACATAGTTATTTTGGTTGAAAAAAGACATACGTCCATCGAGTTCAACCAGTACAAAGTACAACTCCAGCCCGTCCCCCACATACCCCTGTTGATCCAGAGGAAGGCGAAAAAAATCCCCCACAAGGCATGGTCCAATTAGCCCCAAAAGGGAAAAATTCCTTCCTGACTCCAGATGGCAATCAGATAAAATCCCTGGATCAACATCATTAGGCATAACCTAGTAATTGTAGCCATGGATGTCTTTCAACGCAAGGAAAGCATCTAAGCCCCCTTTAAATGCAGGTATAGAGTTTGCCATAACGACTTCCTGTGGCAATGCATTCCACATCTTAACCACTCTTACTGTAAAGAACCCTTTCCTAAATAAATGGCTAAAACGTTTTTCCTCCATGCGCATCTCATGTCCTCTAGTCCTTTGAGAAGGCCTAGGGACAAAAAGCTCATCCGCCAAGCTATTATATTGCCCTCTGATGTATTTATACATGTTAATTAGATCTCCTCTAAAGCGTCTTTTCTCTAGACTAAATAAACCCAGTTTATCTAACCTTTCTTGGTAAGCGAGACCTTCCATCCCACGTATCAATTTTGTTGCTCGTCTCTGCACCTGCTCTAAAACTGCAATATCTTTTTTGTAATGTGGTGCCCAGAACTGAATTCCATATTCCAGATGTGGCCTTACTAGAGAGTTAAGCAGGGGCAATATTATGCTAGCATCTCGAGCACAGGCGTCCGAGCCATTAGGCAGCTATAAATTTTCGCCTAAGGCGACAGGAAGAGGCAAGGGCGCTTCTGCACTGAGTAGTGAGAGAAGAAATGCCTCTCAGCTGACTCAGGTGTCAGTTTACACAGCAGCAGCGGGGCTGACTGGACTTCAGCTCAATGATTCAAAGAACCACAGTAATGAATGAGTCAGTGAGAGAAGGCACTCATCCTAGTCAGGGATCCGAGGAGTACAGCATCATCAGCTCCTGAGTCCAACTCCTGAGAATTCAGTCCCTCTCTCTCTGCTACTGCTAACTGCGTGGATGTAGAGACTGTGTAGCAGCCAGGCATTGACTTCCCCCCAGGCTGCCTTTCATTCAATGATTTAGGGTTGGTCCTGTGTCTGCTGTATTCAGGTTTGTTGATGTAAGGCAATGTAAAATACTAGGCTAGCTGATAAAAGTGCAATTAGAGGGCAGGCTAGCTGGTAAATATACACAGCATGATGTAGAACTCGTCTGGAGGGTCAGTGGGAAAAAATCTGTCTGGTCTCTCTCCATTGTTATAATGACTGCATGTGCAGATAAGGTCTTAAACAGGTTGAAAAGTTTTGACAGTCCCTAGACTCCAGGAGGGCTGCTTGCTGACTTGTGTAAGAGATTGGCAGGGACAGCAGTCCTATTACCAGCAACTAGTCTCTGTGTAATGTGGGACTGCAATACAGATAAACTGCTCCATCTCAGGCTATTCTCAGTCTCACTCCACTCCTCCTATCTCTGTATGTGTATAGTGTATGTCTACTGTGTGCTGTGTACAGTGTGCTCTGTGTGTGTGTGTGTGTGTGTGTGTGTGTGTGTGTGTGTGTGTGTGTGTGTGTGTGTGTGTGTGTGTGTGTGTGTGTGTGTGTGTGTGTGTGTGTATGTTGTGTGCAGTGTGTGTACTGTGTGTGTGTGTGTACTGTGCTGTGCGTGTCTAAAGTGTGTGTGTGTGTGTGTGTACTGTGTATAGTGTGTATGTTGTGTGCAGTGTGTGTACTGTGTGTGTGTGTATGTTGTGTGCAGTGTGTGTACTGTGTGTGTGTGTATAGTGTGTGTACTGTGCTGTGCATGTCTAATGTGTGTGTGTGTGTGTGTGTGTGTGTGTACTGTGTATAGTGTGTATGTTGTGTGCAGTGTGTGTACTGTGTGTGTGTGTGTGTATGTTGTGTGCAGTGTGTGTACTGTGTGTGTGTGTGTGTGTGTGTACTGTGCTGTGCATGTCTAGTGTGTGTGTGTGTGTGTGTGTGTGTGTACTGTGTATAGTGTGTATGTTGTGTGCAGTGTGTGTACTGTGTGTGTGTGTGTGTGTGTGTGTGTGTGTGTGTGTGTGTGTGTGTGTGTGTGTACACTGTGTGTGTGTGTGTATAGTGTGTGTGTGTGTGTACTGTGTGTGGTGTGTGTGAGTGCATGCCGCAATAAGTATATTTTATGGTGAAACGCTCTGCTGCATAACAACTATTTTCTGGTGAACCCATGCCGCAATAAGTACATTTTCTGGTGAAACGCTGCTGCATTATGATTTTCGGGGGTCTTGGGGGTGGGGTTCACCACAGGAGTGGTGTTCACCAGGAGGGGTGCGGGGTATGGGACTGGGGGCAATCACAGGGGGGGGGGGTGCCACAGGATTTCTCGCCTGGAGTGACAAAATGGCTAGAGACGCCCCTGATCTCGAGTTTTTATTTCCCTTTTAATGCATCCCAAAATTTTGTTCGCTTTAGCTGCAGCGGCTTGGCATTGAGTATGATTATTTAACTTGTTGTCGATGAGTACTCCTAAGTCCTTCTCCAAGTTTGATGTTCCCAACTGTATCCCATTTATTTTGTATGGTGCTAGACCATTGGTACGACCAAAATGCATGACTTTACATTTGTCAACATTGAATTTCATCTGCCATGTATGTGCCCATATAGCCATCCTATCCAGATCCTGTTGCAATATGACACTATCTTCCTGAGAGTTGATGATTCTGCACAATTTTGTATCATCTGCAAAAATAGCAACATTGCTCACTACTGCATCTACTAGGTCATTAATAAATAATGAAAAAGTACATTCATTTCAAATACACAGCAGGGCCTCGAAAGTCCGCCTCCTGTTATTTTTGGTCACTTCCTCGGGGCGGGCGTGCATGCCTGCCTGCTGCCCTCCTTGGATGTGTAGTGGTAGCCGTTTCTCAGGCTCCACACCGGATTCCATCCCTCATTCCCCGGCCATTACCCGGGGTCACAAATGGCAGACTTGCCCGCCTCCATATGATTCTCGTGAAAGGAATGTGGTGTCATCTTTGCCCGCCATAACTGGTTCTCGTTCAAGGATTTAAAGTACATTCATTTCAAATACACAGCAGGGCCTCGAAAGTCCTCCTCCTGTATTGTTATTTTTGGTCACTATCTCGGGGCGGGCGGGCGTGCATGCCTGCCCGCTGCCCTCCTTGGATGTGTAGTGGTAGCCGTTGCTCAGGCTCCACACCGGATTCAAACCCCTCATTCCCCGGCCATTACCCGGGGTCACAATGGCAGACTTGCCCGCCTCCACAGGATTCTCATTGTAGCGGTACTGAACAAGTACACAGCAAGTAGAAAATGTAATTTAAAAACAAAATGTAAGCTTTTTAACAATGCCATGGAAAGTTGAGAAGGAAGTCACACATTACCTGACGTCACTGAGTGAGGAAGAGCAATCTCGCCATGTTGCGCAGTAGTCCAGCATGGCCGTCACTACACAAACAGCTGTTTGCGGTGCGTTACACAGTGAGTTTGGTGTGTCAGTGTGAAGCAGTACTCTAATTACACTCCCTGATTGATGTATACACATGCAAGATGTTTTAAAGCACGTTAGGCCTGCAATTTACCATTCAATGTGATTTTTGCCCTTAAAACGCTGCTTTGCGTCACATCCAGATTTTTCCCCGGGACTTTTGGCATGTATCCCACTCCGCCATGCCCCCGTCCAGGTGTTAGACCCCTTGAAACATCTTTTCCATCACTTTTGTGGCCAGCATAATTTTTTCTATTTTTCAAAGTTCGCCTCCCCATTGAAGTCTATTGCGGTTCGCGAACTTTTCCGCGAACCGAACCTTCCGCGGAAGTGCGCGAACCGAAAATCGGAGGTTCACGACATCTCTAATAACATGTTCTGTCTTAGCTTGCTCAACACAAACCTGACATGATCCCTATGCTCTAAGAGGTTGGCTGAGAAGATTAGTATATCATCCAAATATACCAGGACAAATTTGCCTAAAACCTCTCTGAACACCTCATTAACTACTTTGGCCTCCTGGACGTACTAGCTATGCCCAGGAGGCCATGTGCGCTGCCGAGCGCCCCCGCGGCCGATCGCGCACGTGCACGCGCACTCCCGGCCCGCGGTTCGCTAGCCAGACAATCAGTGAATCAGGCAATGGTGCCCGATCACTGATTGCTCTCCCCCCGAGAAAAACCGTCAGCTTCGCACGGAAGCTGAGGTTTTTCTGTTCTTATTTCCCCCGACGCCACTCTAAGCGTCCGTGTTATGCTTAGAGTGACGTCATTGTAAACAAATTCATGGCTGCCATCTTGTGGCCAAAAAGCTAACTGCAGGAAAATGAAAAAAAAAATTAAAAAATAGACCAATATGTCCTAAAAAAAATTGATTTGCATCCCACCCTCCCAAAAATACCCACATAAAATGTTTAATAATAAAAATAAAAAAAAAAACATTACAATTAAAAAAAACAACAACACATAAATATTTACCTAAGGGTCTAAACTTTTTAAATATCTATGTAAACATGCAATATTTATATATTTTTTTAATTATAAGCTTGTAAATAGTGATGGATGCAAAACGGAAAAAATGCACTTTTATTTCCAAGTAAAATATTGTCGCCATACATTGTGATAGGGACATAATTTTAATGGTGTAATAACCAGGAGAAATGGGCACATACAATACGTGAGTTTTAATTGTGGAGGCATGTATTATTTTAAAACTATAATGGCCGAAAACTGAGAAATAATGCATTTTTTCAGTTTTTTCCTTATTCTTCCTGTTAAAATGCATTTACAGTAAAGTGGCTCTTAGCAAAATGTACCCCCCAAAGAAAGCATAATTGGTGGCGGAAAAAAACGAGACATAGATCAGTTCATTGTGATAAGTAGTGATAACGTTATAGGCTAATGAATGGGAGGTGAACATTGCTCGGAAGCATAAAGTGAAAACGACTGAAGGCTGAAGTGGTTAATGAGCTCCTGAAAGACGGCCGGGGCGTTACACAACCCGAAGGGCATCACCAGGTACTCGTAATGCGGGTGTGTTAAAGGCCGTCTTCCATTCATCGCCCTCTCTGATCCGTACCAGGTTGTATGCACCTCGTAAATCCAACTTTGAGAAAATCTTAGCATTGGTGACCTGAGTAAATAAATCGTCTATCAAAGGCAATGGATAGCAATTTTTACTGTGATTTTATTCAGGCCCCGATAATCAATGCACGGCCGAAGGCCTCCGTCTTTTTTCTTTACAAAAAAGAAACCTGCACCAGCAGGCGACCGGGAAGGGCGAATAAACCTTTTAGCTAGATTTTCACGGATGTATTCCTGCATGGCCAATTTCTCGGGCCCAGGTAAATTGTAGAGATGACCTCTTGGGGGCATACAACCAGACCGGAGATCAATCGGACAATCGAAAGGGCGGTGTGGAGGAAGTTTATCGGCTGATTTAGGACAAAACACGTCTGCAAACTCAGAATACTGATCTGGCAATCCTTCCACATGAATCTTGGTCTCACCCAAGGTTACCTTCGCTAAACAATGATGAAAACACTGGGAAGACCAGCTCATTAGCTGACCAGTGGCCCAGTTAATCTGAGGTGAGTGAAGTTGTAACCAAGGCATGCCAAGAATAATCGTGGAAGTCATCATACGTAACACAAAAAAAACAAATTTTCCCTATGCAACACCCCGATAGTGACCCCCACTTCTGGAGTCTGTGACAGAGGATTGTTACCCTGCAGAGGGGAATCATCTACTGCCGTAACCTGTATCTGTGGTTTTACCGGGGTGACCGGAATACCCAATTTTTTTGCAAATTCAAAATCCATAAAATTAGCCGCTTAGCCTGAGTCAATGAAGGCTTCAGTGACTTCAGACCTATCCACCCATGAAATAGTACAGGGAAGAAGCAAACGTTTATCATCTAGGGGTAAAAACTGAATACCTAGGGTATTACCCCCGACTACACCTAGGCAGTAGCGTTTCCCGACTTTTTAGGGCAATTCTGTACTCTATGACCCCCCTCTGCACAATAAAGACAGAGACGCTCTGAGATTCTGCATTTCCGCTCCACTTGAGACAACTTTGACCGACCAATCTGCATTGGCTCTGGTGGAGGTGAAGCGGGTGGAAGTGGAGTCACTGGGGGTGCAGTGTGGGACACCATTCTCACATGGCTTTTACTCCGGGTCTGTCTCTGATATCGCAGCCGGCGATCTATCCTGATGGCCGAAGAAATGGCTTCATCGATGGACTTAGGTTCCGGCTGACTTAACATAAGATCGAAGACCTCGTCTGACAACCCTGATAAAAAACAATCTAATAGGGCAAATGTGTCCCACCTGGCCGATACTGACCATCTCCTAAATTCAGCAGCATAATCTTCTACCGGACTCTTGCCTTGACGTAAAAGTGTAACGATCGGTGTAACACAGAGAGGGTCTGATTACCGGTGATCTGCAGTATCACCGAGAATACAGATATATACCCGATTATTGATGATCTGCAGTATCACCGATAATCAGATATATCTCTAACCTCTGGACACCTGAGTAATAAGAGTGTTTGGTACAACAGAAATACTTTGAAGACTGCACCTGAGGAGCAGGTGCACAGCAGTAAGGAGTACTGCACAGTAACACGTTCCTTGCGCAAGTCTGATACTCTCCCGAGGGAGGGGTCAGGCTAGGAGTAGGAAGGACAGAGTGTGAGTGAAACCAAGGAAGGGTGTCACCCCCAGGTCTGTGAGCTATCTCTAGACTGAAGAGATAGCTCTCGAGGTCGGGCAAGCCGGGTCGGCAACAGACAGACAGATCAGGGACAGAGACAGGAGACAGATGCGGAATCCTAAGACAAGCAGAGTTCGGTAACAGAGTATCAGATATAGCGAAGTACCTAATCAGAGATCAAAAGAGTAGTCAGGAAAGCAGAAGGTCATAACAAATAATCAACAATGCCTAGTCTTGGGTGTGAGCTCCTTGATCATCAACACCCTAGAACTGGTCTAGATAATAACACAGATAATATACAGTTTTCCCCAGACTGAGGTGTGAGGTCCTTGATCGTCAACACCCAGGAACTGGTCTAGATAATAACACAGATAATATCACAGATACTGACAAGGTCTGAGTGCTACCACGTAGTGGTCGCAACGGCAGACAACCAGAGAATGACCAGCACCCAGTATATATAGCAAGGCGCTCTCCAGCGCCTCCCCTAAGTGCTGGACCAATGGGAAGTGGTGGAATTGTCAGCTGACCGGCTTGGTCAGCTGACTCCCTTCTTGCTGTCATAAAAGCTCTGCCTCTCAGCGCGCACGCGCGTCCTTCTAAACCTGTGTGGACTATCAGTCCCAGCCACACCAGACCTGTGCTGTAAACCATCCGCTGTGCCGGGCGTGGAACCAGCCGCACCGCTATCAGAACATGCGGCGGTTCCTCCGCGTTCCGCCATACTGTCAGATGTAGGCCTATGCGTGCAAACTGCCGTGTCAGACGCGGAATCTGACGCCTTGTTCTCAGGACATGCGGCGTTTTTTCCGCGTTCAGTCATGCCAGCAGATGCAGGCCCATGCGCGCAACCTGCCGCGTTGGACGCGGAATCAGCCGCCTCTGAACACTCGGCGGCTTTTCCGCGTTTTCTCACAATATACAGTTTTCCCTAGACTGAGGTGTGAGGTCCTTGATCGTCAACACCCAGGAACTGGTCTAGATAATATCACAGATACTGACAAGGTCTGAGTGCTACCACGTAGTGATCGCAACGCCAGACACCAGAGAAATGACCAGCACCCAGTATATATACACACCAGCGCTCTCCAGCGCCTCCCCTAAGTGCTGGACCAATGAAACCTGACAGAATTGTCAGCTGATCGGCTAGATCAGCTGACACCCTTCTGACTGCCATAAAGGCTCTGCCTCTCAGCGCGCGCGCGTCCTTCTGAACCTGTGTGGACTATCAGTCCCAGCCACACCAGACATGTGTTGTAATGCATCTGTTGGTTTGAACGCGGAGCCAGCCGCACCGCTGTCAGAGCATGCGGCGATTTCCCCGCGTTCAGCCATACTGCTAGTGGTAAGCCCATGCGTGCAAACCGCCGCGTCGGACGCGGAATCCGCCGCCTTGTTCATTGGGCATGCAGCGGTTTCTCCGCGCTCCATCAGGCTAGTGGATGCAGGCCCATGCGCGCAAGCTGCCATGTTGAACGCGGAATCAGCCGCCTTACTCTGAGTACTCGCGGCGGCTTTTCCGCGTTTTCTCACAAAAAGTTTGAGCTTCCGCTCAGAAGTCGAGGCAATGTCTGGATCGTCGTAAATTATAGATATAGCTTTAAAAAATTCCTCTACAGAGGTTAGGGCCTGGTGACTGGTGGGAAGGCTATACACCCAGGTCTGATGTCGCCAGATAACAAGGTTTTAATAAAGGTAACCCTTTGGGCCACAGTTCCTGAAGAATTAGGTCTTAACTCAAAGTATGATAACACTCTATTCACTCACCCTAAATTTTTCAGGTACAGGCATACGTATGTCTGTGCTAAGAGGAGATCGCACATCCTTCACAGCCGTCTGGAGGGTTTGAAAAGATCCAGACAAAGTGTCCATTACCGTCTGGTGGCTGCCCAGCACTACAGTATATTGATGTTTTCCACAAAAGTGGTAAGTGTGCCCAGACGGCTGGTGAGTGCGTCCATTTGCATTTTTTTGGTCTGCCGTTCTGTAACGATCGGTGTAACACAGAGAGGATCTGATTATTGGTGATCTGCAGTATCACAGATAATCAGATATATTACTAACCTCTGGACACCTGAGAGATATGAGTGTTTGGTGCAACAGTAATACTTTGAGAACAATACCAGGAGGACAGGTACAAGGCAGTAAAGAATATTGCTAGAGTAAGTACCTTTCAGCAGCCTGAGACTCTCCCGCAGGGAGGAGTCAGACTGGGAGAGGGAAGGACCAGAGCGTGAGTGACACCAATAGGAGGAGGTCACTGACTGATCTGTGAACTATCTCCTAACTGGGGAGATAGCTCTCAAGGTCGGACAAGCCAGGTCGGCAACACACGGACATACAAAGTACAAAGACAGGAGGCTGATTTGGTAATCCTAAGGCAAGCAGGGTTTGGCAACAGAGTATCAGATATAGCGAAGTACCAAATCAGTGAACATAAGAGTGGTCAGGAAAGCAGAAAGTCATAACAGATAATAAACAATGCCTAGTCTTGGGTGTGAGCTCCTGGAACTAGTCTGAAGTATAACAGAATGGTAACACAAGTCCCTAATCTTGGGTGTGAGGTCCTTGATCATCAACACCCTGGAACTAGTCTGAGGTATAACAGAATGATAACGCAAGTCCCTAATCTTGGGTGTGAGGTCCTTGATCATCAACACCCTGGAACTAGTCTGAAGTATAACAGAATGATAACACAGATTCCTAATCTTGGGTGTGAGGTCCTTGATCATCAACACCCTGGGACTAGTCTGAAGTATAACAAGAGTAATAACACAGATTCTGACAATAAGGTCTGAGTGCTACCCCGTAGTGATCGCAACGGCAGACAACCAGCGAATGACCAGCACCCAGTATATATAGCCCAGCGCTCTCCAGCGCCTCCCTAAGTGCTGGACCAATAGGAACTGGTACAATCGTCAGCTGACCGGCTGGGTCAGCTGACTCCCTTCTGGCTGTCATAAAAGTTCTGCCTCTCAGCGCGCGCGCGCGCGCGTCCTTCTAAACCTGTGTGGACTATCAATCCCAGCCACACCAGACATGTCTTGCGTATCACCCGCCGCACTGGACGCGGAACCAGCCGCACCGCTATCAAGGCATGCGGCGGTTTCTCCGCGTTCAGCCACACTGGCAGATGTAGGCCCACGCGTGCAAACCGCAGCGTTGGATGCGGAATCAGCTGCCTTGTTCTGAGCGCACGCGGCGGCTTTTCCGCGTTTTCTCACACCTGTTCTTTTAAAACAAGGTGCGTAAGAAATTATACTACCTATCTATTTTAATTAACCTAACTAATGTAAATTAATGACAGTATGTTTGTTTAGGCTGAAGTTCCTCCTTAAACGCTTTTCTGTGATCACGGCCATAAATTTCCATGATTGGCTCATTCACCGAAAAAAAATCTGAGTCGAATTCGTAAGTCCGTTTCACATCTGGAAATTAATCACAGAATTTCCGGATTTTTTTTCAATCACGGCCGAATAGTCAAATCCGTGATTGGAGGATATCCGAGCAGCACTAGATTTATCAGCCCTAGGCTGGTGTTGAGCCCACTTCACTTAATTGCCACAAGTAGGGCTGCTCAAATTCGGATATAGGAGATACCCGGATAGTTGCTATCCGGATATCTCCCAGTTACCTGTGTGGGGTGGGCGGGGGGAAGGTCAAGCTTACCTGTCTGACGTCTTCTTTGTCCGTCCCTCGGCTCCTCCCACGATGCGTTCCACATCACGTGCGCATCACGTGACTACAAACACTTCCTCCTTCAACCCGAGAGGAGGAAGTGTTTGTAGTCACGTGACCGCCGCGTGGAACGCATCGTGGGAGGCGCCGAGGGACAGACCAAAGAAGACATCAGACAGGTAAGCTTGACCCCTCCCCCACCCCCCCGCCTGCCCTGCACAGGTTTACTCTGGGATATCCGGATAGCAACTATCCGGGAATCTCCCGAATCCGAATTCGAGCATCCCTGGCCACAAGTAGAATAACAGACTAAGTGGGACTAAGTGGGACTTAGCAGGGGAATATTAACCACTTAAAGAGACTCTGAAGCGAGAATAAATCTCGCTTCAGAGCTCATAGTTAGCAGGGGCACGTGTGCCCCTGCTAAACCGCCGCATACGCGCCGCTAAACGGGGGTCCCTTCACCCCCAAACCCCCCACTGCGACACTTGGTCGCAGGCTTGGTCGCTCCTGGAGGCAGGGCTAACGGCTGCAGCCCTGCCTCCATTCGCGTCTATCAGCCGCGCATCGCGGCCTCTCCCCCGCCCCTCTCAGTGAAGGAAGACTGAGAGGGGCGGGGGAGAGGCGGAGATACGCGCTGACAGACGCGCGTGGGGCAGGGCTGCGGCGGTTAGCCCTGCCTTAACCAGGAAGCACTCCCCCGCATTATGGAGGGGATTTAGGGGACAGGGACCCTTGTTAAGCCGCTGGATAGCGGCGGTTTAGCAGGGGCACACGTGCCCCTGCTTTATATGAGGTCTGAAGCGAGATTTATTCTCGCTTCAGACTCTCTTTAAGCCCTCGGTCGTTTTCACTTTATGCATCCGAGCAATGTTCACCTCCCATTCATTAGCCTATAACTTTATCACTACTTATCACAATGAACTGATCTATATCTTGTTTTTTCCGCCACCAATTAGGCTTTCTTTGGGTGGTACATTTTGCTAAGAGCTACCTTACTATAAATGCATTTTAACAGGCAGAATAAGAAAAAAACTTCATTATTTCTCAGTTTTCGGCCATTATAGTTTTAAAATAATACATGCCTCCATAATTAAAACCCACGTATTGTATTTGCCCATTTGTCCTGGTTATTTCACCGTTTAAATTATGTCCCTATCACAATGTATGGCGACAATATTTTATTTGGAAATTAAAGAGCATTTTTTCCGTTTTGCATCCATCACTATTTACAAGCTTATAAAAAAAAAAAAGAGAAATATTTCATCTTTTCATAGATATTTAAAAAGTTTAGACCCTTAGGTAAATATTTATGTGTTTTTTTTATTGTAATGTTTTTTTTTTTATTATTAAACATTTTATGTGGGTGTTTTGGGGAGGGTGGGATGTAAATAGTATTTGATTTGGGGAAATATATGTGTATTATTATTTTTTTTTACTCTTAGATGTAGATTTACTTTTTGGCCACAAGATGGCAAACTTGAGTTTGTTTACATGACGTCACTCTAAGCGTACAATGCTGTCACTTTTTCTGCGGGGGAGGGGAATCAGTGATCGGGCACCATGGCCCGATTCATTGATTCCTGGGCTAACTAATCTGCGGCCGGGAGCGAGCATGCGCGATCGGCCGCGGGAGCGCACATGTCCTCCTTGACGCAGAACTACGTCAGGGAGCACAAAGTGGTTAAACATCATTAAAACCTAGCTCCCAATACAGATGTTTTCCTAGTGCTTTCTAGACACTCGATGGCAGACCTTATCTGCATTTCTCTACAAACTCACTGACTGGATGATGTCAGAGAAAAACTTTGCACCGTCTATTTCCTGCAGCATAGACTTTCAGAGTAACAGGCTGCGGTCCTATAGTAGAATGCAGTAAAGAGGCCCTGTAGTGACATACAGTAGAATGCAGTAAAGAGGCCCTATAGTGACATATAGTAGAATGCAGTAAAGAGGCCCTGTAGTGACATTTGGCAGAATGCAGTAAAGAGGCCCTGTAGTGACATATAGTAGAATGCAGTAAAGAGGCTTGTAGTGACATATAGTAGAATGCAGTAAAGAGGCCCTGTAGTGACATATAGCAGAATGCAGTAAAGAGGCCCTGTAGTGACATATAGCAGAATGCAGTAAAGAGGCCCTGTAGTGACATATAGTAGAATGCAGTAAAGAAGCCCTGTAGTGACATATAGTAGAATGCAGTAAAGAGGCCCTGTAGTGGCATATAGCAGAATGCAGTAAAGAGGCCCTGTAGTGACATATAGCAGAATGCAGTAAAGAGGCCCTGTGGTGACATATGGCAGAATGCAGTAAAGAGGCCCTGTAGTGACATATAGCAGAATGCAGTAAAGAGGCTGTCACAGGAGCCCTCAGTGGCTGACCGCACTTAGCCTTCTAAACGATGCCAGCGCACAGATCGTGCGAACTCTGGTCGCAGTCAATGCGCAGGAACCGTTAAGAATTAGCCGCAGACAGCTCAGAAGGGAGCCTGTGAGACACGGGTGATTACAACGTCACCTACTGGTTCATAGTAAACTGCCACCACCGCGGTTACTATGGGACCGTGGGGCCCACTAACTGACTGACTAATCCTGCGAATAAAACTGTTAAACACACGATATTCTGTCTAGCCAACAACAAACAAACAGTAGCGTATCTTCAGAGACCCGGGATCATTTCTGTGTGTGTGCTGATAAGCAGGGTAGCGGAAAGTGAATGACTTGGAGAAAGTCGTTTATTCACGCAATATAAATAATTAATATATACAGACAATTCTGAAAACCAACAATTATGAAAACAGTAATAGCCAGAATGAAAAATAAAAGAAGGGAGAAAAATACTTAGTTCCTGGAAAGATGTCCTTTTTGTGGGAAAAATCAGAGTTCTGGTTTCCAATCAAGTTCAAGCAAAACGGTTTCAAGTTCTTAGAGTTCTTTGTTCAGATGGGTCAGCAAAATGGCCACCAGCCCTATGTCCTCTGGCTGGCAGCAGCTTGTCATGAAGATGGTAAAGGGAGGAATTCCCCGCCCGCCTGCTGGCCAGGTGCTTTTGATGAAGCTGGTTTGGGGGTGTGGCAATGCCGCCCCTCTGAGTCACCCACCAATGACAGTTCATTCCCTCTGAGAGATTTTAGGGCTAAACTTATGAAATGCTGTAACTCCTGAACCATACACGTTATATTTAGGGGGGGTAACAGCTTCAGACTTGTTGGAAAATACAGATTAATATGACATCAGACACGGCTAAGCCAGCGGGTCAGGCTCCTGAGAAGATTAATATCTCGATAACCGGACGGTCTATCCCAAGGAATTTCATATCAGCACGATGGCCAGATTTTACCGGACAAGACGATATGAATTTTATAGCTGTGCGACATACGGTTTTCGTATGCCGACAGGAAATCATATCACCCATGCTTTCCTTATGGCCCATGCTCGGTGCCGGATCGGCTGGCTTTCTATGGCCCCCCTGTGGAGCCAGTTTCCTGGTCCTTTTCATGGGGACATCTGCTGTAGGGGGAATGAGCTAGGCCCTGCAGGGAACCCTGCCACGTGCGAGATTCCTGAGTGGTGAGGCATTCATGAGGGGTGAGGGGACTGCTTTGGCTCACAGGGGAACAGATCTCTGGATTTAAAACAACACAAAAATGTCGTTTTCGGATCGCTTGCATGACTGCACAGATCCGACAGGGAGCGATCAGGAAAGCGACTGTGAATTCTCTAGATTCACCTGCGTTTCTCACGGCTATTCCGTGACACCTCCCTTTCCTGATGCTGTGTAGGGGGTTGTCAGCAAGACATCCGCCGTAGCAGCCATTGGCGCTGTCGGGTCCAGTTCCCCCTGACACCGGGACAGCCCATCTGCGTTTTGGTGTCGGCTGCCTGCTTTGTGTTGGATCGTAAAGTCGTACTGTTGCAATGACAGGCTCCACCGTAGGAGCTTGCCATTGGTCCCAGCAGTACGGTTTAGCCAACTGAGGGGGTTATGGTCGGTAATGATCGTGAAGGAGCGGCCGTACAGATACGATTGTAGTTTCTGTAGGGCCCACACAATCGCTAGGCACTCCTTTTCAGTTGTGGAGTAGGCTACCTCTCGGGGCAGGAGCTTCCGGCTCAGGTAGAGGATAGGGTGTTCATCTCCCTTTCCATCCACCTGGCTGAGGACTGCGCCGAGACCGTAGTCAGAGGCATCGGTTTGCACAACAAACCGACGACTGAAATCCGGGGCTTGAAGCACAGGGGCACTCGCGAGTGCCTGCTTCAACGCTTGGAAGGCGTTCTCGCAAGCGGGGGTCCAGCTAACAACCTTGGGGTGTTTCTTGCTAGTGGCATCGGTCAGGGGCTTCGCCAGGGTACTATAGGCTGGAACAAATTTCCTATAGTAGCCGGCGGTCCCCAGGAACGCCTGGACCTGCTTTTTCGTGATAGGCCGAGGCCATGCCAGGATGGCGTCAACCTTTCCCGTGTCAGGTTTCAGGGTGTTACCCCCCACCCGGTGACCTAAGTACTGCACCTCGGTCATACCAATCTGACACTTACTCGGCTTAACTGTCAGATTGGCTGCGGCCAGCCTCTCTAGTACCTGGGACAGGTGTTTGAGGTGTTCCTCCCAGGTGGGGCTGAACACCGCAATGTCATCCAAGTACGCTACAGCGAACCCTTGCAGTCCCTCCAGCAGGTCGTTTACGGCCCGCTGAAACGTGGCAGGAGCGTTCTTCATCCCAAAGGGCATCATCGTGAACTCGAAGAGGCCAAAAGGGGTGATGAAGGCCGACTTCTGCCTGGCGTCAGGTGCAAGGGGTATCTGCCAGTACCCCCGGCTCAGATCCATGATTGATAGGTACCTGGCGGACGCCAGCGTATCCAACAACTCATCAATGCGAGGCATGGGGTAGGCGTCTGTAGTGGTGATGGCGTTCAACTTCCTGTAGTCCACGCAGAACCGAGTTGTCTGGTCCTTCTTGGGGACCAGGACAACAGGGGCTGCCCAGGCACTACAGGACTTTTGAACAACCCCTAGCTCTAGCATCTCCCTCACCTCTTTCTGCATGTCCGCTTGCACCTCTGGGGAGACGCGGTAAGCGGATTGCCTGATGGGGGGATGGGTGCCCGTATCTACCCTATGCACTGCCCGACTGGTCCGCCCCGGGACACCAGAGAAGGTGTGCTGGTACGGACCCAGAACCTCCTGCAATTGCTCTTGCTGGGACGAGGAGAGTTGTGGGTTGACGCTTAGGTCGCTGTCCACATCTCGTATGTCAGCCAGCAGGTCTAACAGGGGGTCTGCCTCTTCCTGCTCTAACCGGCTGCACACTGGCAGCACATACTTGGTCCTGTCATGGTGGGCCTTCAGCATGTTGACATGAAAGCTTTTCTGTTTCCTGCCTCCCATGTTCACCAGATATGTCAGAGGGTTTACCCGTTGCACTATAGTGTAGGGTCCCTCCCAGGCCGCTTGCAGCTTGTTCTGCCTCACTGGAAGAAGGGCATACACTTTGTCACCTACTTCAAATGACCTCTCTCCAGCAGTGCGGTCATACCAGAGTTTTTGTTTGGCCTGAGCCTGGGCCATATTTTCCGTTACCATGTCTGTGAGGGACTCCATCTTGTCCCTGAACTTGAGGACATAATCCACTACCGAGACATCTGTGGGGTCCCCCTTGCCCTCCCACGTCTCCCGCATCAATTGTAGGGGTCCTCGGACATTCCTACCATACAGGAGCTCGAACGGGGAGAACCCGGTAGATTCCTGCGGCACCTCCCTGTATGCAAACAACAGATGAGGCAGGTATCGTTCCCAGTCCCCACCTTGCGACTCAACAAACGTGGTCAGCATTTGCTTCAGCGACCCGTTGAACCTTTCACACAGTCCATTGGTCTGCGGGTGGTAGGGACGGGAGACAAGGTGCGTCATCTGTATCTTTTTGCACAGGGCCTCCATAAGTCCGGACATAAACTGGGTTCCCTGATCAGAAAGCATCTCCGCAGGGAACCCGACTCGGGAGAAAATGTTAAGTAGCGCATCGGCTACCTTGTCCGCCCTCAGGGAGGAAAGCGCCATGGCCTCAGGATAGCGGGTGGCGTAATCCACCACCGTCAGGATGTACCTTTTGCCACTGCTGCTGGGAGTGGGCAATGGTCCAATTATGTCGACCGCCACTCTGTGAAAGGGCTCACCTATGATTGGCAGTGGACACAAGGGAGCTTTGCGGGGATTCCCAGCCCTTTTTACCTTTTGGCAAATGGTACATGAGCGGCAGTAGTTCGTCACATCTATCCGCATTTGAGGCCAGTAGAAATGTCCCCGGATACGATCAAGTGTCCTGTGGATCCCCAAGTGCCCGGCCAGGGGAATGTCATGTGCGGACTTCAGCACATGCCCCCGGAAGGCACTAGGTACCACAAGCAACTTGGTACCCATCCCCATTTCACCTTCGGTGGGGTGTACAGGCTCACTGTACAACTTCCCACCTTCCCAGTATACCTTGAATGTAGCCTCGTCTGTGAGGGGCTCAGAAGCCTGTTTTCTGAGGGCCTCGAGGCTAGGGTCAGTCTGGAGTGCTTGCACAAATGCAGCACTCTCACTCTCAGCCAGCTGGCCCGTGGCATATGAGGCTAGTGGCTGAAGGGTACCATCCCTGTGGTCAGAGGAGGGGGAGGAGGCCGGAACCTCCTCCACCTGTTCTGAGCTCAGGTTCTGAGAAGTATGGCTGCGTGTTACCGCTAGCACAGGTATACCTTCAGAATGGCACATATTGGCATCATCTACATCATTGTTACAAGCATTAATAACAGTAACAGGAACATTTTCATCACAGACAGTTTGTACATCAAACACAGGTTCCCTTGAACTGGGCACGTTCAACCCACCTCCCCCCTGTCCTTGCCCCTGGGTGCAAAGTACCTGGGTGTGGGCAGAGAGTCCGTCTCCGTCCTGGCATTCCACAGGGCTTGGTGCAGGTTCATAGTACGACACCAGCGTGCCCAAGTCGGTCCCCAGCAAAACGGGGACCGGCAGTTGGTCCAGGATCCCAACAACCTTCTCGTGGACCCCCACCCCCCAGTCGATGGACACCCGGGCTTGGGGAATGTGCGAAAGAGTGCCCCCCACTCCAGTGAGGGTGAGGTACTGGTCAGGAATGATGGCCTCTGCGGGGACAAGGTGTGCACGCACCAGAGTGACATCTGCTCCGGTGTCACGGAAACCAGTGACAAGCTGGTCATTCACAGTAACCAGCTGGTGATTGCTGGTGGTGGGGGAGTTCCCTGTCCCCGTGGCAAACATCATGTTGGATGCGGCTCCTGGTTGGGGTACACTGGCGGGTGGCGTCTGCCGCGGGCGAGGTGCAGGTGGGCCAGGTGTTGGGGTGGTCTGCCTCCGCTCCGGACAGGTGAACTTCATGTGTCCCGTTTTGTGGCAGTAGTGACAGGTGACCTCTCCAGGGGCTGCAGACCTGGGTGCAGCAGCTGCGCTGGGTGGCCTCTGTGGCGGACGGCTCACAGGGGCAGGAGAGTCTGCCAGAGTATTGGGCGGACCTCCTCTCCAGCTGGATGGGACAGTTCTGCGGGTATCAGCCACCCGGGTAGTTGCAAAAGTCTCAGCAAGGTCTGCAGCGACAGTGGCTGAAGTCGGCCTGCGTTCTAACACAAACTGTCGTACATCAGCAGGGCAAATGTTCAGAAATTGTTCGAGGACTATCAAGTCCTCCAGGACGCCATAAGACCCTTTGGTGAGGCCTAGAGTCCACTGCCGGAGTGTGGTGAGCAAGCTGCTGACCACATCTCGGTACGAATCAGAAGACTTTTTCTGCCAGGCCCTGAACTTTTTGCGATAGGCTTCTGGCGTCAGCTGGTACTTAGTAATGATAGCGTCTTTTATAGCATCATAATCATTATCCTTTTCCGCAGGCAATTCTGCGAAAGCATCAAGCGCTTTGTAGCGCAGCAAAGGTGTCAGATGTCTGGCCCACTGGTCTTGGGACAGACGATACTGACGGCATGCTTTTTCAAAAGACCGCAAAAACAAGTCAATGTCAGTGTCTTTTTCAATATTAGCAAATTTAAATTTTGCACTTACGGGTGCTGCAGCTCCTTCGGCAGGGAGGCTGGGCGGTGAACTCCGGCTGGCCTGTTGAACCTTTGCCATGTTGAGCTCATGCTGTCGTCTCTCCCGCGCCTCTGCGGCATCCCTCTCCGCGTGGCGTTCAGCAGCAGCAGCAGCAGCTGTGCGTTCCGCAGATTGGCGTTCCTCAGCCGCCTTGCGTTCTGCAGATTGGCGCTCCTCACGCATGTACTGCAGGTACTTGTCCAGGTCAGTCTCCATGAGCTTTTGTAATGCCTGCTGCATTACCGGGTCAGCACCCATGGACAGTCCAGTACTGGCCAGTTCCGGGCGAGTACTGTCAGAAACTCTGGGATTGGGGTCCACACTGACATTCTCCGGCGTAACTGTTGATGCAGGGCCCTCAGGATGCACAACCTCTGTACGGTCCGGAGTCTCAGTCTCTGGTTCCCCTCGATTGTCAGATGGGCTGGTATCCACCTCAGCGGACACTCCCGGCTCCCGCAGTTGCTGGGTATCCCATCTGGACAAGTCGGCTATCAGGTCCCGTTTTGTCTTGCGGAGGATGCCAATGCCCCTCTCTTCGCAAAGATTTTCCAGGTCTGCTAGGCACATGTTCTGGTAGTTCCCGGACATTTCCATGCCAAATAAAATAAAACTTTGGGGAAGGGTACTGGCTACACAGTCTCTCTGTATATATAAAAAATATATTGCCTTCCAGCTACACCAACGAATTAGTTCGTTTCTCGATAGCGCTAGCGCTATCGCAGATACTTTCAGCACAACACAGGTCCCAACCGCTGCCTAACACTGTCACAGGAGCCCTCAGTGGCTGACCGCACTTAGCCTTCTAAACGATGCCAGCGCACAGATCGTGCGAACTCTGGTCGCAGTCAATGCGCAGGAACCGTTAAGAATTAGCCGCAGACAGCTCAGAAGGGAGCCTGTGAGACACGGGTGATTACAACGTCACCTACTGGTTCAGAGTAAACTGCCACCACCGCGGTTACTATGGGACCGTGGGGCCCACTAACTGACTGACTAATCCTGCGAATAAAACTGTTAAACACACGATATTCTGTCTAGCCAACAACAAACAAACAGTAGCGTATCTTCAGAGACCCGGGATCATTTCTGTGTGTGTGCTGATAAGCAGGGTAGCGGAAAGTGAATGACTTGGAGAAAGTCGTTTATTCACGCAATATAAATAATTAATATATACAGACAATTCTGAAAACCAACAATTATGAAAACAGTAATAGCCAGAATGAAAAATAAAAGAAGGGAGAAAAATACTTAGTTCCTGGAAAGATGTCCTTTTTGTGGGAAAAATCAGAGTTCTGGTTTCCAATCAAGTTCAAGCAAAACGGTTTCAAGTTCTTAGAGTTCTTTGTTCAGATGGGTCAGCAAAATGGCCACCAGCCCTATGTCCTCTGGCTGGCAGCAGCTTGTCATGAAGATGGTAAAGGGAGGAATTCCCCGCCCGCCTGCTGGCCAGGTGCTTTTGATGAAGCTGGTTTGGGGGTGTGGCAATGCCGCCCCTCTGAGTCACCCACCAATGACAGTTCATTCCCTCTGAGAGATTTTAGGGCTAAACTTATGAAATGCTGTAACTCCTGAACCATACACGTTATATTTAGGGGGGGTAACAGCTTCAGACTTGTTGGAAAATACAGATTAATATGACATCAGACACGGCTAAGCCAGCGGGTCAGGCTCCTGAGAAGATTAATATCTCGATAACCGGACGGTCTATCCCAAGGAATTTCATATCAGCACGATGGCCAGATTTTACCGGACAAGACGATATGAATTTTATAGCTGTGCGACATACGGTTTTCGTATGCCGACAGGAAATCATATCACCCATGCTTTCCTTATGGCCCATGCTCGGTGCCGGATCGGCTGGCTTTCTATGGCCCCCCTGTGGAGCCAGTTTCCTGGTCCTTTTCATGGGGACATCTGCTGTAGGGGGAATGAGCTAGGCCCTGCAGGGAACCCTGCCACGTGCGAGATTCCTGAGTGGTGAGGCATTCATGAGGGGTGAGGGGACTGCTTTGGCTCACAGGGGAACAGATCTCTGGATTTAAAACAACACAAAAATGTCGTTTTCGGATCGCTTGCATGACTGCACAGATCCGACAGGGAGCGATCAGGAAAGCGACTGTGAATTCTCTAGATTCACCTGCGTTTCTCACGGCTATTCCGTGACAGAGGCCCTGTAGTGACATATAGCAGAATGCAGTAAAGAGGCCCTGTAGTGACATATAGCAGAATGCAGTAAAGAGGCCCTGTAGTGACATATAGTAGAATGCAGTAAAGAAGCCCTGTAGTGACATATAGTAGAATGCAGTAAAGAGGCCCTGTAGTGGCATATAGCAGAATGCAGTAAAGAGACCCTGTAGTGACATATAGCAGAATGCAGTAAAGAGGCCCTGTAGTGACATATGGCAGAATGCAGTAGAGAGGCCCTGCAGTGACATATAGCAGAATGCAGTAAAGAGGCCCTGTAGTGACATATAGCAGAATGCAGTAAAGAGGTCCTGTAGTGACATATAGCAAAGTGCAGTAAAGAGGCCCTGTAGTGACATATAGCAGAATGCAGTAAAGAGGCCCTGTAGTGACATATAGTAGAATGCAGTAAAGAGGCCCTGTAGTGACATATAGCAGAATGCAGTAAAGAGACCCTGTAGTGACATATAGTAGAATGCAGTAAAGAGGCCCTGTAGTGACATATAGTAGAATGCAGTAAATCATTCAGAATACCCACTTTTATGCCAATTTTCCTGGTTTTAACATCAGAGAAACACTTCCTGTACCTATATATTTCTGTATATTGGTGTGTAGCCCAGCCATACCAGTGATGCTTAGCCTAGACTGTTGTTTAGCTATGCTGAATTCTCCTCCAAGAGCTGCTGGCTTTAGAACTCTCTATAAACAAACATTCCGCAGAGATCACCTGACAGGACTAAAGCTGTCGCCACCTATGCTGAATGTCAGAATGTAAATCAGGGAGAGGAAAGCATTTACAAGGGGCAAACACTGACTAAATAGTTCATAAATAAATATTGTAAAATTAAAAAAAGGAATTGTATTCATTATGTTATTTTCACTACAGGTCCTCTTTATATTTTCTTACTATTACGATGAATTTTTTTTTAATATAGTATTTATATAGTGTGTATATTTATAGTGTCAAAGTGCTGCAAAAGATTTCAGTGCTATATAAATATGAAATAAATAAAACACAGTGGGATGGGAAAGTTTGGTCAACCTTTGTTAATCGTCATGATTTTTCTGTATAAATCGTTGGTTGTTACAATAAAAAATGTCAGTTAAATATATCATACAGGAGACACACACAGTGATATCTGAGAAGTGAAATTAAGTATATAGGATTTACAGAAAGTGTGCAATAAACAAAATTAGGCAGGTGCATGAATCTAGGCACCACAAAAAATAAATTAAATCAAAATTTAGTAGATCCTCCTTTTGCAGAAATTACAGCCTCTAAACGCTTCCTGTAGGTTCCAATGAGAGTCTGGATTCTGGTTGTAGATATTGTGGACCATTCCTCTTTACAAAACATATCTAGTTCATTCAGGTTTGATGACTTCCGAGCATGGACAGTTTTCTTTAACTCACACCACAAATGTTAAATTATACTCAGGTCTGGGGACTGAGATGGCCATTCCAGAACATTGTACTTGTTCCCCTGCATGAATGCCTTAGTGGATTTTGAGTAGTGTTTAGGGTTGTTGTCTTGTATAAAGATCCAGCCCCGGTGCAGCTTCAGCTTTGTCACTGATTCCTGGACATTGGTCTCCAGAATCTCCTGTTACTGAGTGGAACCCATGCACTCTTCAACTTTGACAAGATCCCCAGTCCATGCACTGGCCACACAGCCCCACAGCATGAAGGAACCACCACCATATTTTACTGTAGGTAACAGGTGTTTTTCTTTGAATGCTATGTTGTTTTTCCTGCATGCATAACGCCCCTCGTTATGCCCAAATAACTCAATTTTAGTTTCATCCGTCCACAGCACTTTATTCCAAAATGAAGCTGGCTTGTCCAAAAGTGCTTTAGCATACCTCAAGCGGCTTTGTTTGTGCTGTGGGCTTCCTCTGCATCACTCTTGCATACAGCATCTCCTTGTGTAAAGTGCGCTGAATGGTTAAACGATGCACAGTGACTCCATCTGCAGCAAGGTGATGTTGTAGGTCTTTGGTGCTAGTCTGTAAGTTGACTCTGACTGTTCTCACCATTCATCGCTTCTTTTTATCCGACATTTTTCTTGGTCTGCCACTTCGAGCCTTAACTTGAAGTGAGCCTGAGGTCTTCCATTTCCTCAATATGTTCCTAACTGTGGAAACAGACCGCTGAAATCTCTGAGACAGCTCTCTGTATCCTTCCCATAAACCATGATGGTGAATAATATTTGTCTTCAGGTCATTTGAGAGTTGTTTTGAGACCCAAATGTTGCTAATCTTCAGAGAATATTAAAAGGGGAGGGAAACTTACAATTGACGCCCTTAAATACTCTTTCTCATAATTGAATTCACCTGTGTATGTAGGTCAGGGGTCACTGAGCTTATAAAGCCGATTTGAGTACCAATAATTAGTTCTAAAGGTTTTGGAATCAATAAAATGACAACAGTGCCCAAATTTGTGCACCTGCTTAATTGTGTTTAAACAATTATTGCGCACTTTCTGTAAATCCAATAAACTTCATTTCACTTCTCAAATATCACTGTGTGTGTCCCCCTACATGATATATTTAACTGATATGTTTTATCATAACAACCAACGATTTATAAAGGAAAATCATGAAGATTAACAAGGTTTAATAATAACAATGAACTTAATATAAAAAAAAACCTTTTCTAAACATAATGAATAAGTAACAAAAAAACACCATATGTTAACTTTAATATTAAAAAATAACAAGGCCAGTTAACTAATTGAATTCAATTTTTTTCAATTATCTTTTTATTTTATTTTATTTTTTTCTTTCTGTTTTCGGAGATGTTTAACCTTGACACGTGTCTGTGCCGCCTCGGCAGAAAACCCTCAGAAGAATAAACAGAATTTTCAAAAATCAACTCAACAAGAGACTAGTTTATAAAAGAAATATTTCGCCTACGCGCTAAAGGTCATGCGGATGATTAATAAATCCTCGATTCGAATGATGTCTTGTTTAATATAGATAGATTATTACCAGACAGGTTTAAAAGACTGTAATGAGCTTGAGAGGAAAAAAAAAAGTAATTTTATAACTCCAATCATTTTAATTCATCTCACAGAATGAATGACTGTTGCCGTGGAAACAAGCTACTTACTCTGATCGAAGTGATTTTTTTTTTTCCATCTTTTTTTATTTTCAGCAGAAAATGCAGGCACCATGCGGTCTGTAAGGGGGCGACAGAAACTCGTCTGTATCGATAATAATTTCACTATCGGATTTAAATGAAATTATCCTTTGTGGCCAGCTTTTGCCATAAAACCTTCCACCAAAGTATAGCGTTCAGTATTTAAAATTGGAGACATTAAATGACAATAGTGACAAAGTGAGGTTAAAAAAAAAGAGGGAGGGGGGGTCATCTGTGATGGTAAATTAGAAGAGTAGGTCCTAAAACAGTTCCACGAGGCACCAAGAACCGTGTTTTCCGCCCCATAAGATACACCTTTTCTCTCCAAAAAATGGGGGGAAAAAGTCTCTGCGTCTTATACGGTAAAGGCAGGGAATGGCCGACTTACGAACGCCCGCCGATATGAACTGCCGACTCACCGCCATGTCGGGGATTCCCTGTATTGTCCTGCCTTCTGTCCCTTGTGTGCCCGCTCTGTCCTGTGCCTCTGCTTACCTCCCCCATGTCCCCACTACACTCCCTGTGTCCCTGCTACATTCTTCCATGTCCCTGCTACTACCCTGTGTCTCCGTTAAACTCCCCTGTGTCCCTGTTCCCTGTGAAAATATATAGGCCTCAATTCACTAAGCTCATGCTGGAGATAATAAGGCAAGAGAAAAAGTACCACCACGCAGTGAGAGAGTTATCTTATCTCTTCATTCCTTAAGTTACCTCCTCTGTAGTTCAGTTACCTCCTCTGTAGTTAAGTTACCTCCTCTGTAGTTATTTTCGCACACAACAGCCTGTCTTTAACTTTAGAATTCTGGAGTTATTTTAAGGATTGAAGAGTTAACTTTAGAGATCTCACCTTAACTTAAAGAGAAACTCCAACCTAGAATTGAACTTTATCCCAATCAGTAGCTGATACCCCCTTTTACATGAGAAATATAATGCTTTTTACAAACAGACCATCAGGGGGCGCTGTATGACTGATTTTGTGCTGAAACCCCTCCCACAAGAAGCTCTGAGTACCGCTGGACTCTGGGCAAACTGCCACAATGTAACAATGTTCACAGACAGGAAATAGCTGTTTACAGCTGTCTCTAACAGCCAAAACAGCTAGCAGCAGCTACATAACCTGCCAGCAGTAACAATGTCACCATGTAATAAATGTCAGAATGTAAATCGGGGAGAAGAAAGATTTTACAATGAGCAAACACTGACTAAATCATTTATACACAATTATGGTAAAAAATGAAGCACTTGTTTTTACTACATTATTTTCACTGGAGTTCCTCTTTAAAGACAGAAGAGTTAACTTTAGGTTTGCCTGAGGTAAAATGTTTCCTGAATACTACATGCCTCACTGACCTCTCCTCCTCCACACTTCTCCCTCTAGTGTTGGCTTGCACTGATGATGCGATCAGTACAAGCCGTTCACTAGAGGGAGGAGAGGTCAGTGATCCTCGCAGGAGCTGCTGGATTAGGTAAGACATGCCGCTACATACACAGAGGGAACAAGGACACAGAAGGAAGCAGAGGTGCAGGGACAGAGCGGGCACACAGGGGATAGGCTGGACAGCTAGGAACAGAAGGGACGACAGAAGGGGACACCTGGGGGGAAAGAAGGGGACACCTGAGAGGACACAAGGGGACACCTGAGAGGACACAAGGGGACACAGGAGGACACAAGGGGACACAGGAGGACACAAGGGGACACAGGAGGACACAAGGGGACACAGGAGGACACAAGGGGACACAGGAGGATAGCAATTGGGGGAGAACATCTACAAAACGTTCCAGCTCCATGGACAGGCCAGGTTTAGTACATATTTTTTTCCCTGGTTCTTGACCTCTAAACCTGGGTGAGTCTTATATTCCGGAGTGTCTTATACAGTGTAAAATATGGTAAGTCCTGCTAATCTATGACGTTTTGCTTGAAAAGGTCCATAGGAAAGCATGGGCATGTTCTACATGTCAAAGTGCATCAGTCGTCTGTAGTATTGCAGCCCAGCACACTGAACACAGAGTGAATAGTCCAGGTCGATACAAGGTGGATGAGTCAAAGCCAGCAATGATGTCTTACAGGCAGAGCCGGGACAAGGCCCTCCAGCACCCAAGGCTGAGACACCAAAGTGCGCCCCTCCATCCCTCCCACCCCAGCCGTCACACACTGATTGCTATTACACTAAGAGGCTCCTCCTCCATCCCTCCCACCCCAGCCATCACACACTGATTGCTATTACACTAAGAGGCCCCTCCCAACCCTCCCACCCCAGCCATCACACACTGATTGCTATTACACTAAGAGGCCCCTCCTCCATCCCTCCCACCCCAGCCGTCACACACTGATTGCTATTACACTAAGAGGCCCCTCCATCCCTCCCACCCCAGCCGTCACACACTGATTGCTATTACACTAAGAGGCCCCTCCCTCATCCCTCCCACCCCAGGCGTCACACACTGATTGCTATTACACTAAGAGGCTCCTCCTCCATCCCTCCCACCCCAGCCATCACACACTGATTGCTATTACACTAAGAGGCCCCTCCCAACCCTCCCACCCCAGCCATCACACACTGATTGCTATTACACTAAGAGGCCCCTCCTCCATCCCTCCCACCCCAGCCGTCACACACTGAATGCTATTACACTAAGATGCCCCTCCCCCATCCCTCCCACCCCAGCCTTCACACACTGATTGCTATTAGACTAGGAGCCCCCCCCCCCCCCCCCCCGGACCCCCAACACCTTAATCTCTAGTTATCTGGCTTGCAGTCACTGCAATAGGGGAATGATAGCTGAGTAATTTGTTTGCCCCCTCCTACACTGCGCCCTGAGGCTGGGGCCTCTCTTGCCTCTGCCTGGCCCTGCACCCCCTTCAACACTGCGCCCTGAGGCTGGAGCCTCTCTCACCTCTGCCCCGCCCTGCGCCCCTCCTACACTGCGTCATGAGGCTGGAGCCTCTCTCACCTCTGCCCGGCCCTGTGCCCCCTCCTACACTGCGCCCTGAGGCTGGGGCCTCTCTTGCCTCTGCCTGGCCCTGCACCCCCTTCAACACTGCGCCCTGAGGCTGGAGCCTCTCTCACCTCTGCCCCGCCCTGCGCCCCTCCTACACTGCGTCCTGAGGCTGGAGCCTCTCTCACCTCTGCCCGGCCCTGTGCCCCCTCCTACACTGAGCACTGAGGCTGGAGCCTCTCTCACCTCTGCCCCGCCCTGCGCCCCTCCTACACTGCGTCCTGAGGCTGGAGCCTCTCTCGCCTCTGCCCCGCCCTGTGCCCCCTCCTACACTGCACCCTGAGGCTGGAGCCTCTCTCGCCTCTGCCTCGGCCCAGCACCCTCTCCTACACTGCGCCTCCTACACACCTCACCCCAGTACTGATGCCCTTATAAGGTAAGACTGGGGGGGCTACAGTTCCTCTCAGAAGCTCACTATTTTCTTGTAACAACCATTCCTTCCACTTTTGACTAGATTTTGTCAGACTTGTCTCTCTGGAAACTGAAAACCTTAGGGCCCTTTTTACACTATATCAGTTGCTGTCACTTGTAACTGAAAGGACAACTGATGTGCAAGGTAATGTCCGTGTTTCCCTATGGCTCGGGGCATGCACTTCTCTGTCAGACTGTGGCTCCGTGCTCCCTGTCTTCATCCACTGCTGGCTGCATCATCTCTGACACCCGCGGGTTGTTATTACATAATAACATGCACCGAGGTGCGCCCCTGTGAGGCTGAAGTTGGAATTGCACCGAGCCACAGACTGACAGAGGAGTGCACCCGCTGGAACAGGTGAGACTCTACTCTGCCGAAAACTCTGCAGGGGCTCTTGGGAGCAGCAGTTAAGTAGGAGGAGACCTGTGGAGCCCATCATTGCTCAAGGGCCCTAGGAAACTGCCAAGGTTGCCCCTGTGGTAGCACCAGCCCTGCCGAGAGTGCAGAGCAAACATGTGGGTTCGGAAGACCGCAGCTCCTGACACGAACGCGCATTTCCAAAACTATTCATCGCAGAAAACCGTCATCTCTACTTATTATATCCTGGCGCTCACAGCTGTATTTTAGCCCCGGATAGATAGAAAGCCCGTTGTTGGTGAAGTTATGTCTGCTGTTTACCATCATGTCCAGATTCAGCAGAGCTCTCCTCCCAGGCAGCATATGTGTTTTAATTCTATGGCTGCAGTCACCATCTGCAGACATCTTCAAGCCCAATAAAATAAAATCTGTTACTACCTTCGCTTGTTTTTCCTCCCCTGTTTGCTCAGGATTAATTGGAATAGCTGACACAATTTTACTTTTTTTTTGTTATACTGAGCAGCGAGCCGGCTCTTGTACTTTCTTCTTTAACGGTCGTCAGTCCGATCTTTCTTCCTTCCCGCCATCAGATTTTTATCATCTGCATATCTGAGGTTGTTAATATTTCTCCCGGCAATTTTAATTTCAGCATCTGATTCATCTAAACCAGCATTATGTGTTCAGCATATAAACCAAATAACACAGGGGACAAACTGCACACTCTTCTCTCTCCTTCCCCAATGCTTATAAGTACCCAGTATCATATTAGGTACGGTGACCATACGTCCCGCTTTACCCGGGACAGGTCCCGCCTTCGTGTGCTGACATGTTGCCCACATTGCGTTTATTTTCTGGTATCTGGGGTAACTGTTGCTGCATTTATTATTTGATGGTCATAGTTGACTGTTTGCTGCTTTGGGGTTACGGTATACTATTAACCTCCTTAGCGGTAACCCCGTGTGTGACACGGGGTAAGCCGCCGGAGGGTGCCGCTCAGGCCCTGCTGGGCCGATTTAAATAATTATTTTTTTTCTGGACGCAGCTAGCACTTTGCTAGCTGCGCCAGCACCCCGATCGCCGCCACGCGCCCGATTGCCGCTATTCGTTGCGGCGCGCGCCCCCCCCCCCCAGACCTCGTGCACTGCCTGGCCAATCAGTGCCAGGCAGCGCCGAGGGGTGGATCTGGAGTCCTAATGACGTCCCAACGTCGCTGACGGTGACGTCATCCCGCCCCGTCGCCATGGCGATGGGGGAAGCCCTCCAGGAAATCCCGTTCTTTGAACGGGATTTCCTGATCGGAGATCGCCGAAGGCGATCGAAGCGGGCGGGGGGATGCCGCTGAGCAGCGGCTATCATGTAGCGAGCCCTGGGCTCGCTACATGATTTTAAAAAAATAAATAAAAAAAAACTGCTGCGCTGCCCCCTGGCGGAATGTTTCATGCCGCCAAGGGGGTTAAATAGCATCACACAGTTTCTGCACACCCATGATGCGAATCCTCCATGGCGTAAACACTGCTTTCTTATGCCTCGCTGCTACATCATTATGCTAGCTCCGCCCATACAATGTATGCCATTTTTCGGCACGGCGCGCTACGCCACCTCCCCCCCCCCCCTCATCCCAGGTTGAACCAACAAAAATCTGGTCACTCTATATTAGGGCGTACATGCAAAATGGGTGTCGGGAAGAAAGGGCACATGCTGTAAACGATAAGCGGTAATATCGTTTATAAAAGGGCATTTGGTGTAAACGATAAGCGGTAATAGTGTTTATAAAAGGGCGCAGGTTGTAAACGATAAAGCGGTAAAAGCGTTTATAAAAATATTGTGTTATATTTCATTCACAATAATGTTTTACAAATTAAAGATCATTTAATAATGTTTTTGAAATCGCAAATTGTGAATACGATAATCTTCCCTGTATTAAAAGTGAAACTTATAATTATGTTTGTTAAAAAATTATAATATATGTATAATCGTTATATAATATTGTGTATAACCTTCATTTCTCTTTTCTTCATGTAATAAAATCTGAAAATATTGTTTATAACGATGAAAAAACGATGTTTGTAATTACTGTTGTAAAACATTAGTAAATATTACTAACATATCACTACAACTAAACCTAACCCTACTCTCACACAGAACCCTCCCTCTACCTATCCCTAACCCTCCCTCTACCTACCTTAGACCAGGGGTCTCAAACTCAATTTACCTGGGGGCCACAGGAGGCAAAGTCAGGATGAGGCTGGGCCGCATAAGGAATTTCACAATCGCGGCGCATCGCCGCCTCTCTCACTCTTCCTTCACAGGGAGGGGCGGGGAGAGGCGGCGATTGACGTCAGGAGGGGCAGAGCTGAAGCTGAAAGCTCTGCCCCTTCCAGGAAATGCCGGCGGATTGCCCCCCGGGCGATTTGGGGGCTCTGCAGCCCTCGTTTAGCGGCGGGGATGCGGCGGTCTACTTGGGAGCACTGAAGCGAACTATAAGGAAGCTTTTGCCGGCGAGGGCCACAAAATATTGTATCGAGGGCCACAAATGGCCCGCGGGCCGCGAGTTTGAGACCCCTGCCTTAGACCCACCTGGTGGTGCCTAACTCTAAATCTCCCCTGGTGGTGCCTAACCCTAAGACCCCCCCTGGTGGGCGTACGTTAAAAAGGGGCGCTGGGAAAAAAGGGCGCGGGGTTTTAAACGATAAGCATGGATAACGTTTAAAAATGTATTGTACTGTATTTCGTTTAAAATTAATGTTTTATAAAGTTATAAATCATTAAATAATGTGCATTAAATCGGCAATTGTAAAAACGTTAATCTTTCGTTTAAATAGTGAAACGTATAATAACGTTTAAAAAAAAAAATACTAAGTAACCCTCCCTGTACCTACCCCTAACCCCTAAACCCCCCTGTTGATGCCTAAACCTAAGACCCCCCCTGTTGGTGCCTAAGTAACCCTCCCTGTACCTACCCCTAGACCCCCCTGTTAGTGCCTAAACCTAAGATCCCGCTGTTGGTGCCTAAACCTAAGATCCCGCTGTTGGTGCCTAAACCTAAGACCCCCCTGTTGGTGCCTAAACCTAAGACCCCCTGTTGGTGCCTAAACCTAAGACCCCCCTGTTGGTGCCTAAACCTAAGACCCCCTGTTGGTGCCTAAACCTAAGACCCCCCTGTTGGTGCCTAAACCTAAGACCCCCCTGTTGGTGCCTAAACCTAAGACCCCCCTGTTGGTGCCTAAACCTAAGACCCCCCTGTTGGTGCCTAAACCTAAGACCCCCCTGTTGGTGCCTAAACCTAAGACCCCCCCTGTTGGTGCCTAAACCTAAGACCCCCCTGTTGGTGCCTAAACCTAAGACCCCCCTGTGATAAGCATTAATAACGTTTCAAAAACATATTGTGCGGTTTTTTCTTTTAAAAATAATGTAAAAAAAAAAAAAAAAAATTGTACTGTTTTTCGTTTAAAAATAATGTTTGAAAAAAATATTGTACTGTTTTTCGTTTAAAAATAATATTAAAAAATGTATAAATCATTAAATAATGTGTAATCATGAGAAGCAGTAATAAAACATTAAGTCTCCGGGCGCCGCTTTTAAAACGTTATTTTTCTCCGGCGCCCTCTTTTCCTATCGGGCGCCCATTAAACGATATTTATTATGGGAGTGAATGGCGGCGCCCGATTTGTCCACTAGCCTCCTGCGCCCTTTTTTACTGTTACCCCCTGGTGGTGCCTAACCCTAAGACCTCCCTGGTGGTGCCTAACCCTAAGACCCCCCTAGTGGTGCCTACCCCTAAATCCCCCCTGGTGGTGCCTAACCCTATGACACCCCCCCCCCCCCCCCCCCCCCCTTAGTGATCGCTTTATTGTGTGGATAATAATGTTTTACAAATAGTGAGAGTAAAAAATATATTACAATGTACAGTACTTACTAATCACTTTATTATGTGAATAATAATGTTTTACAAACAGTAAGGGATAAAATTTTAAATAACGTTTTAATTAAATACAATAAACTTATTTAGTAGTTTTGTAAACGTTATTCGTCACGGATGCATTTTGTAAACTTAAATCATCACGAGCGCAGTTTGAAAACCTTAATAATCTACGGGCAACGTTTTAAAGCGTTGATAATCTCCGGGCGCCCTTTCTTCCTGTTGGGCGCCCATCAAACGATATTTATTATGGGAGTGAATGGCGACGCCCTTTTTGTCCACTTGCCTCATGCGCCCAAATTTCTTGTCACCTATATTAGGTTCTAACTGTTGTTTCTTAAAAGGAACCCGAGTTTTGAGACCTACGGAAGCTGCTCTATTGATTTCCTTTTAAACAATACCAGTTGCCTGGCAGTCCAGCTAAACTTTCTGCAGGGCCGGCACTACCATTAAGGCATTTGCCCCCAGACCCCAGAGTCCATAGGGGCCCCCAAGGAACTTCTATTAAAAATGTGATTTAGTCATTTAGCCGGCCGCCGGGTCCTTCCTCGTGCATGGTGCATATGGTGGAGGTGAGGCAGCAGTGGCAGGCACAGGGCAGAGAAAGGTTTCAGGTCAACAACCCCCCCCGAGTGTCCGCCCGAGTGCCTTCCCCCCATATGGTGAGCGATGTGAGCAGCTTACCAGTCACCACTTAGCATCGTCGCCGAAAAGTTCAGAAAGTCTACACACAGTCACAGCATTTTCTCTCTGCCCTCTGGTGGCGCCTCTCAGTACTGCACCTCTGGAGGCGTCAGAGAGGAAACGCTGTGTGAAGTGGAGAAGAAGACTTTCTGAACTTCCTGGCGACACTGACAGGTGAGCCCTGCTGTACGTCGCTCTGCATATGGGGAGGGGAGAAAGCCAACCTAAGCCTGGTGGGTGGCACATCTAGCTGTCTATATTGGGAGGTAGGTGGGCTCTCTAATCATGGGGAGCACATCTAACTATCTATATTGGGAGGGGTTACTTAATCCTGGAGGGGGGGGGGCACATCTAGCTACCTATACTGGAGGGGGAGGGTACCTAATCCTGGGGGGGGGGGCACATCTAGCTGTCTATATTGGGAGGGGTTACTTAATCCTGGAGGGGGGGCACATCTAGCTACCTATACTGGAGGGGGATAGTACCTAATCTTTGAGGGCACATCTAGCAATCTGTACTCAGGGGAGCTACCTAATCCTGGGGGGCACATCTAGCTATCTATACTATGGGGCAGGGGTGTTATTCCATCAGTGGGGGGTCAGGGGGCCCCAAGTTACTTTTGCCCTGGGGCCCCATTGGGCTAGAAGGGAGCAGTCCCTGCACTCACAGGAGGGGCCCAGAGCTGTGGGGAAGCAATGACTACTAACCTTCCCTTCCTCCCATACAGGGGACTATACTTCCGATCCAGAGGCGTAGCTATGTTTGGGCAGGGGGGGACATATGTCCCCGGGCGCAGAACTGTGAGGGCGCTCAGCATGACTGCCTCACCCCCACATGCGTGAGAGGTGGCTCACTGGCTACAACCAGTGGCCCTTGCTTCTCTCACAGCAGCAGAAAAAGCATTTGTACATCTGTCTACAATCATGACCACGCCCACCAGGGCTGGCATTACCATAAGGCACTGTAGGCATGTGGCTACAGGCGTCTGATGAAGGAAAGACGGCTCACTACCATTCCCGAGCGCCTCCCTCCCTCCTTCCCTATGCAGAGTCCTGAGCAGAGCGTAAATGAGAAGTTACTCACCCTGCTTTCTGCAATCCACTGACCAGATCTCCCTTCAGTCAGAAGCACCTCTAGCTACTTAATACTGAGGGTCCTCTAGCTACCTAATACTTGGGAGCACCTCTATCTACTTAATACTGAGGGTCCTCTAGCTACCTAATACTTGGGAGCACCTCTATCTACTTAATACTGAGGTTCCTCTACCTACCTAAAACTTGGGGGCACCACTAGCTACTTAATATTAAGGGTACTTCTTTCTACCTAATACTAAGGGGCACCTGTAGCTACCTATGACGGGCAAGGGAAGTACCTATCTGAGCGCGCCCAGACTGGTGGTGCTGCTGCTCTCTAAGGCTGCTCCAGACATTACATTACATTTCTGCTACTTTAAACCTCTAAATGGAAAGACTGGACCGAAATTTCAGTGGATTCTAATGCATCACTTCTCCAGAAACACCTATAACCTTTCAGAACACCTGGATTACTTGGGATGGCAAAGATTTAAGCTGGATTGGATCTTCCTTGGTATCACACACGGCTGGACACTGCACACCTTCCTTGGAATTGACCTGAGACCTTAAAGACTTTCTGCCTCTCCCATCCCGTGAGTAACTTTCATCGATTATCTACAGCATCTATGCTCAATAGACTATATTTTTCTACATATGTTATATATAATATCTTCACACTCCTAAACAAAGGACTGTATTTTCAAATCCATGCTGTCCATCCAAACATCTCTGTGTAAGGACAATTCAGTCTATACAGGCCCTTTGATCTCTGCAGGATACCTTTCAGAACACCTGGATTACTTGGCATGGCAAAGATTTAAGCCGCAGCTGAGAAAGTTCACACCTTGACTCTAAATAGGGCCTTTCTCAGCAGGAGCCCTGAGCTGTCTCTTGTCCATCCTAATGTGTAAACATCAATATTCAGCAGAGACACTTCTCGCTGCATACCAACCAAGAAATATATATCCAATTGACAAATCAACAATAATTCTACTTAAATCTGTTGGAATCCTCAGAAAGACTCGAAGAAGGTCCAGAGGACGTGGGAAAAGACGTTCTTCACTGCAGAACCAAAATAACTCTGTGACAAAATCTACAGAGTACACCCAGGCAACAACCTCAATAACTCCAGCACAATCCAGCAGAGATGACAACCACACATCTGGAGACTGTTCTGTCCTGGAGTCCTCAATCTCAGACCTCAGCTCCCAGGGTAGCCCCATCAAGGCTGTCCTCTGTAACGTTAGATCGATAAACAACAAAACAGCAACCATACATGATCTAATAGAGTCTTCTGATCTGGCCTGCCTGACTGAAACCTGGCTTTCTGAACCAGTTGGTCCCACCCTGGAGACCGCCGTGCCAAGAAACTATTCCGTGATATACTGTAACAGGAAAGAACGCAGGGGTGGAGGGGTTGCACTTTGCTTTAGATCAGCTTTGAAAATCAGACCACTTACTGTAGGACCTACCAACTCGTTTGAATGCTTGGGGGTGCAACTTTCAGCTGAGAAAAACATTAACATATTGCTGATCTACCGCCCACCAGAAAAATACTCAGACTTCCTTAAGGAACTTGTAGACCTCCTATGCAACCTAACACTGGAACACCCCAGATGGATTGTTCTTGGAGATTTCAATACATGGGTGGATGACTCCTCTTCACAATTTGGAATAGCGCTAACTCGTGCCTTACATGAACTGGGCTTCCTCCAATCAATGAGCTCTGCTACTCACAGGAAAGGTCACACTCTGGACCTTATATTCCATACTGGGCTGTCAATAGCCAATGTGGAAATTAATCCTGTTGCCTGGTCACACCATCACACTATCCACTTCTCCCTCTCAATACCAGCTGTCAAACACCAGGTCAAGAATCAAATAAAATATTGCCGCTTAAAAGGGCTAACACCTCAACATATCCGAGATAGCCTTAGCTTTGATGAATTGATTGACTCCAGCTTGGACCCTGATACTCTGGTGTTTAAATACAACAAATGTGTGTCCTCCACCTTTGAGACCATTGCTCCTCTGCGCACCAAATATCTTACTCCACACCATCATGCACAGTGGTTTGATAACTCTATTAAAGAGCTGAAAAGACAAGGCCGAAAACTTGAAAGACTGTGGCGCAAATTTCAGTCCCAAGAAGACAAACATGCCTTAATCCTCCACTTGAAAAATTACCACATGGTAATCACGGGAAAAAAATCATCCTTTCTATCACAAGAGATTACAAATGCAGTTAACAAACCAGCCCAACTGTTCCGCACAGTGGAAAAACTCTGCAACCCAGCATGTCAAAAACTTAATATCGAGTCTTCAAAGGACCTCTATGACCAATTTGCCCATTTCTTCACAGACAAAGTCTCCGCTATAAGGTCCGTCATCCAACTTACAGCATCTGAGCCAAATATAGCACAGAAGACCATTAGCAGAGACAACGTAACACCTTGGTCAAACTTCAAAGAAATTGATGAAGGAGTCACACATCAAGCATCCTCCTTCACCTCCACCTAACTACCTGTAACCTGGATCCTGGCCCAACACAGTTCATGTTGAACTGCCCCGACCTGTTCGTACCGGTATTCCTCAAAATTGTTAACTGTTCCTTACAATCAGGGATATTTCCTGCTTTACTGAAGGAAGCAATCATCAGGCCTCTCCTCAAAAAACCCTCCCTGGACCCAGATGCAATGACCAGCTACAGACCTGTCTCTAACCTTCCCTTTCTGGGTAAGCTAATTGAAAAAGCTGTATATCTCCAGCTAGAATCCAGAATCCTACAAGACAACAGCTATGACCCATTCTAGTCTGGCTTCAGGAAACACCACAGCACTGAAACTGCCCTCATCCAAATATGCAACAGCGTGCTCATAGCAAGAGACAGAGGAGAGTGCTCGATCCTCATACTGCTAGACCTTTCTGCAGCCTTTGATACAGTTGACCATGACATCTTGATAAACAGGCTACAGGAATACTGCGGTATTGATGGCATAGCTCTTCAGTGGTTCAAATCCTTCTTGAGTGGCAGAACCCACAAAGTGTCTATGGGGCCCTTCCTGTCCACCCCTATACCACTTAAGTATGGGGTGCCCCAGGGCTCAATCCTCTCTCCCCTGCTTTTCACGATTTACATGTTACCGCTGGGAAAACTAATCCAAAAACATGGCCTGACATACCACTGCTATGCAGATGACACCCAACTATATCTTTCCTTCAAGCCTGGTGTGACAGACCCAACTCTAACTATAAACGCCTGCTTACGTGAACTACAGCAATGGATTAATGACAACTGGCTAAAACTAAATGCAGACAAAACTGAAATCCTTCTGATCGGAGGGCAGCGCATTACAACAAAACAACTTAAAGGAGTTCTTTCGCGAAAAAAGTAGGCAGTTAAAAAATGTGACAGATGACAGGTTTTGGGCCAGTCCATCTTTTTAAGGGGGATTCTCAGGGCTTTCTTTGTTTTCAACAGCATTTCCTGAACAACAGTTGCAAAATTTAACTGACATAATAGTGTGCAAGTGATTAGGGAGGCCGGCTGGTATCTTGCTATTTTGGCAGTTAAACTGTTGTTCAGGAAATGCTGTTGAAAACAAAGAAAGCCCTGAGAATCCCCCTGAGATGGACTGGCCCAAAACCTGTCATCTGTCACATTTTTTAACTGCCTACTTTTTTCGCGAAAGAACCCCTTTAACTTGCAGTCTTCACCACTGGGAATAGGAGGCACGGATCTACGCAGCTCTGATCATGTGCGTAGCCTGGGAGTTCTAATTGATGGGGATTTAAACTTCAGAACTCACATCTCTGCTGTGGTGAAATCATCCTATTTTCACCTTAAGAACATCGCAAAAATCAAGCACCTCATACCCCCAGAAGATCTGCCAACCTTAGTCCACGCCTTCATCACATCTCGACTGGACTACTGCAATGCTCTCTACACTGGCCTTCCAAAAAAGGTCTTGTACCGCCTACAGCTGATACAGAATACTGCTGCCAGACTGCTAACCAACCAACCCCGTCACTGCCACATAACGCCAGTCCTGCACTCCCTTCACTGGCTACCTATAGAATGGAGGGTCCTATTCAAGATCGGCCTACTGACATTTATATCACTACATAATCTGGGCCCTGGATACATGAAAGATATGTTGCAGCTGCGTAGCAATCCCCGCATTCTCAGATCTCCTTACCTCAACAGATCAGGACAGCTCCATCTCTAGAAGTGTTTAAATCTAGACTGAAAACCCACCTGTTCAGTTTGGCATTTGCAGAAATATAACTTTTGTTGTGTGAATACGTCATCCTACTACCAATTACTGAATCTGAGAGAGCCTAAGCGCTTTGAGTCCTATGGGAGAAAAGCGCTATAGAAATGTTATTGTTGAAATGTTATTGTATTGTATTATTGTATAAAAGAGAAGTAACAGCTGGGACAGGCAGCACACTTGCGGTGCGGCTTGCTGGGGTTTATAAGTTCATGGAGGGCGGAGTCTAGGGTGCCAGGACATCTGTGCCTATAGGCTCCTGTGATGTAAATCCAGGCCTACGTGCATGGAGGGCGGAGTCTAGGGTGCCAGGACATCTGTGCCTATAGGCTCCTGTGAGGTAAATCCTGGCCTGACGCATTCTGATATGTATCCACTCCCATATTGTCCAGGAGGGGGCGCAAAAGCTGTCTTTGCCCCCAGGCGCTGAAAACCCTAGCTACACCTCTCTTCAGATCAGATGGTTTGTGGCTACACTTGTTATGGGTAGGAAGTTCATTATGGCCACCCTTGTTTTATGACCCTTGTGAGATGGGCCCCCAGGCTGTGCAGGGGCACCAAGGGAAGGCAAGGAAGGGGTCAGAACATTGGGGGGGCATGAAATTGCTTGGGCGCCGCCTGAATTGTAGTTATGCCACTGGCTGCAGTCATGTCTGAATCACACACCTGAAACAAGCAAGCAGCTAATCTTGTAAGATTTTTGTCAGAAACATCTGATATGCTGCATGCTTGTTCAGGGGCTATGGCTAAAAGCTTTAGAGGCAGATGATCAGCAGGACAGCCAGGCAACTGGTATTGCTTAAAAGAAAATAAATATGGCGGCCTCCATATCCCTCTCACTTCAGTTGTGAGCAAAAGCACCTCTGTTTTTGCAGGCACAGACTCAGATAGCAGTTACTACTGTTATAGCCTGACGGAGCGGACTTTGACCCGTGAAACGCGTTGAAAACTGTGAAGTCAATCACTGCCTCCCTTCTTAAAGGATACCTGAAGTGACATGTGACATAATGAGATAGACGTGGGTATGTACAGTGCCTAGCACACTAATAACTAGGTTGTGTTCCTTTTTTTCTTTCTCTGCCTGAAAAAGTTAAATATCAGGTATGTAAGTGGCTGACTCAGTCCTGACTCAGACAGGAAGTGACTACAGTGTGATCCTCACTGATAAGAAATTCCCCTTTTTACCTCTTTCTTGCTCGCAGCCATTTTCTGCTAGGAAAGTGTTTTATAGTTGAAATTTCTTATCAGTGAGGGTCACTCTGTAGTCACTTCCTGTCTGAGTCAGGACTGAGTCAGCCACTTACATACCTGATATTTAACTTTTTCAGGCAGAGAAAGAAAGAAAAGGAACACAGCCTAGTTATTTGTGTGCTAGGCACTCTATATACACGTCTATCTCATCATGTCACATGTCACCTCGGGTATCCTTTAAACTGATTTTAAACTTTTTGCTCTGATTTTGGCACTTGCACTTCTGTTCAAATATTAATCATACCCTTCTTAAAGAGGAACTCCAGCCTAAACAAACATACTGTCATTAAGTTACATTAGTTATGTTAATTAAAATAGATAGGTAAAATAATCTCTTACCCACCCTGTTTTAAAAGAACAGGCAAATGTTTGTGATTTCATGAGGGCTGCCATCTGTTTGGTTGAAAGGAGGTGACAGGGATCATGAGACACAGTTCCAACTGTCCTGTGTGCTGATCACCCCTCCCAGTTGCTAGGCAACGTGAATAACAACATAAGAAATCCCATCTTGCTTTGCACAGCATCAGGGAAAAAAGCCCAGGCAGTTTTCTTTGATGGGTGGAGCTTAGCTAAAAATGCAGCTAAAAATGATGCTTTGGTAAGAAAAAAAAAAGTTCTGATGCTGTGAAACTGTTAAAGAAACACCAAGCCTTTTCAGTTCTGCTGAGTAGATTTTTAGTCCGGAGGTTCACTTTAAGTAAGTATCTCTTATTTTATTTCACCTCTGGTACCCATTAAGGCAGTTTTCCTTTAAGCGTATTGCTTCTTGCGAGCGATGGCGCTATGCAGTGTGAAGGTTAGATGTTCGTACTCCATCTCACTTCTTCTACCTGCACTTCCTGCTCATGAATTCATGACCTTTCACCCCTTTTGTCTGCCAAGAGGAATCGGGCGTTCATCCCAGAGTCTGCCGGACTCCAGGGAATCGCTTGTCGAGGACTCTTCTGCTTCTGAGCCGGGAGCTTTAATGAGCAATGGAGGAGCCGTGTTACAGAGGCAAGAAACGCACAGACACAAAACTACGCAGCATAATTCAATAATCACAGAAAGTGACAAAAGAACGCAAAAAATTAAGTCACTTAAAGCAAAGCTGTAACCAAAACAGACACCACAAAACGGTATAAAGCGCTGAGCCTGGAAAGTCATTGTAAGTCATTCTAGGCATGCTGGTTCTAGTTCGGAGAATACTGTGACAGTACACAGGTAAATGCATATACTGGCCTGTTATCATTATAACTACTAGCCCAGGATATAACCGGGAATAGGGATTAGTGGCCAATTTTACCAGAATCTATTCTGCAAGTGAACCGGGATGGAATGCTGCTCACCAGAGTTCAAGTAACAGCCCCCTGAAAAACGTACCAACTTATTATTTATTTTATTTTATTTATTTATTTATTGTATTTATAAAGCGCCAACATATTACGCAGCGCTGTTCCTCTTTATTAGCCGAAAGCTTATGTTTTGTTTACCTCTAAGTTAGCCAATAAATAGTATCATTCTGAGTTAAAACCTCTTCTCTTTAAAGTGAACCGATATCAACAGCACATTCAAAATGCATACTAACAATGTGGCTCATTACTAAAAAAAAATCCATTATACCTCTTCTTTTTACATCTAAATGTTTTTAGAGGCTTTTATTGCTCTACTTCCATGGTCTGCCATCCACCGAAAGAGCAGGCAGATAGGACTGCTGTAATTAACAGTAGCAATGAGCAAACAAAAGCTTTTATCAGCAGGGAGGGGCGGGGGGGGGGGGGGGGCAGTTGGAAGAGAGTACACTGTACTACAAACAGTTTAGAGAAGTCACACTTAATTACATTCACACCTTCCCCTGGATATATAAGGGCAGAGGGAAGGGGGGAGGCTGGCAGCTCCTACAGCTATTAGAAACCAGGACATACCGCAGACAAAAATCAGTTTGGTTCATTTTACAGGCTGATATCAAAGACTGCTGCAGACTACATATGAGACCCAGAATATAAAAACACTGCCCCCCCCCCCCCCCCCCCCCCCCCCCGATATTGGACCACAGCCAGCCAATGGATAGCCAGGACCAATCACAGCTGAGCTCCACTCCACATCTTCCTGGTAACCCTCCACATCAGTATAAAGCCCTCAGCAACCAAGCCTGGGGTAAAAGAAGGGAAAGGTAGTGAGGGGGAGCAACCCAGAAACTTTAAATAAGCACACCAGCATCTGCAATAAACCTGAGGAAATTGTATAACTGTACCCTACATTCCCATTACTGCTAGTAACCAAATGAAGGGGGAGGGGCAGATGGTCCCAGAAGGGGTGCCTCATGAAATTCTTGGTAATCCACACTCCGCAGTTGGAGAAATGGGTGTGGCCATATGCAGAGTGCGCAGAAGAAGGGTGAAGAACTCACCTATCCATGATCCGGGCGCATGAGGCACTCTGAGGCACTCTCCATGGTGTGAACGCCGTATGTCACATGACAGAGCACCTAGGAGGATGAAGATGGGTCATATGTGTCTGCCGGAGAGGTGATTTCTTCATTCCTCGGCTGCACACTCTGTATGGGGATGGGAGCGCCCTTTCTGGCTACCTATACAGGGGGACTCTCTGGCTGCCTATACTGGGGGACTCTCTGGCTGCCTATACTGGGGGATACTCTCTGGCTGCCTATACTGGGGGATACTCTCTGGCTGCCTATACTGGGGATACTCTCTGGCTGCCTATACTGGGGGATACTCTCTGGCTGCCTATACTGGGGGATATTCTCTGGCTGCCTATACTGGGGGATACTCTCTGGCTGCCTATACTGGGGGATACTCTCTGGCTGCCTATACTGGGGGATACTCTCTGGCTACCTATACAGGGGGACTCTCTGGCTGCCTATACTGGGGGACTCTCTGGCTGCCTATACTGGGGTATACTCTCTGGCTGCCTATACTGGGGGATACTCTCTGGCTGCCTATACTGGGGATACTCTCTGGCTGCCTATACTGGGGGATACTCTCTGGCTACCTGTACTAGGGGACACTCTCTGGCTGCCTATACTGGGGATACTCTCTGGCTGCCTATACTGGGGGATACTCTCTGGCTACCTATACTGGGGGACACTCTCTGGCTGCCTATACTGGGGGATACTCTCTGGCTGCCTATACTGGGGGATACTCTCTGGCTGCCTATACTGGGAGACACTCTCTGGCTGCCTATACTGGGGGACACTCTCTGGCTGCCTATACTGGGGGACACTCTCTGGCTGCCTATACTGGGGGACACTCTCTGGCTGCCTATACTGGGGGACACTCTCTGGCTGCCTATACTGGGGGATACTCTCTGGCTGCCTATACTGGGGGATACTCTCTGGCTGCCTATACTGGGGGATACTCTCTGGCTGCCTATACTGGGGGACACTCTCTGGCTACCTATACTGGGGGATACTCTCTGGCTGCCTATACTGGGGAATACTCTCTGGCTGCCTATACTGGGGGATACTCTCTGGCTGCCTATACTGGGGGATACTCTCTGGCTACCTATACTAAGGGACTCTCTGGCTGCCTATACTGGGGGACACTCTCTGGCTACCTGTACTGGGGGACACTCTCTGGCTACCTATACTGGGGGATACTCTCTGGCTGCCTATACTGGGGGATACCCTCTGGCTACCTATACTGGGAGACACTCTCTGGCTGCCTATACTGGGGGACACTCTCTGGCTGCCTATACTGGGGGACACTCTCTGGCTGCCTATACTGGGGGACACTCTCTGGCTACCTATACTGGGGGATACTCTCTGGCTGCCTATACTGGGGGATACTCTCTGGCTACCTGTACTGGGGGAGACTCTCTGGCTGCCTATACTGGGGGACACTCTCTGGCTACCTGTACTGGGGGGCTCTCTGGCTACCTATACTGGGGGATACCCTCTGGCTACCTATACTGGGGGATACTCTCTGGCTGCCTATACTGGGGGAGACTCTCTGGCTGCCTATACTGGGGGATACTCTCCGGCTACCTATACTGGGGGATACTCTCTGGCTGCCTATACTGGGGGACACTCTCTGGCTGCCTATACTGGGGGATACTCTCTGGCTGCCTATACTGGGGGACACTCTCTGGCTGCCTATACTGGGGGATACTCTCTGGCTGCCTATACTGGGGGATACTCTCTGGCTGCCTATACTGGGGGACACTCTCTGGCTACCTATACTGGGGGATACTCTCTGGCTGCCTATACTGGGGGACTCTCTGGCTACCTATACTGGGGGATATTCTCTGGCTACCTATACTGGGGGACTCTCTGGGTGCCTATACTGGGGGACACTCTCTGGCTACCTATACTAGGGGACTCTCTGGCTGCCTATACTGGGGGACACTCTCTGGCTACCTATACTGGGGGACTCTCTGGCTGCCTGCCTATACTGGGGGACACTCTCTGGCTACCTGTACTGGGGGACTCTCTGGCTGCCTATACTGGGGGACCCTCTCTGGCTGCCTATACTGGGAGATACTCTCTGGCTGCCTATACTGGGGATACTCTCTGGCTGCCTATACTGGGGGATACTCTCTGGCTGCCTATACTGGGGGATACTCTCTGGCTACCTATACTGGGGGATACTCTCTGGCTACCTGTACTAGGGGACTCTCTGGCTGCCTATACTGGGGGACTCTCTGGCTGCCTATACTGGGGGATACTCTCTGGCTACCTATACTGGGGGACACTCTCTGGCTACCTATACTGGGGGACTCTCTGGCTGCCTATACTGGGGGACTCTCTGGCTGCCTGTACTGGGGGGACTCTCTGGCTACCTGTACTGGGGGACACTCTCTGGCTGCCTATACTGGGGGACACTCTCTGGCTGCCTATACCGGGGGATACTCTCTGGCTACCTTTACTGGGGGACTCTCTGGCTGCCTATACTGAGGGATACTCTCTGACTGCCTATACTGGGGGATATTCTCTGGCTACCTATACTGGGGGATACTCTCTGGCTACCTATACTGGGGGATATCCTCTGGCTACCTATACTGGGGGATACTCTCTGGCTGCCTATACTGGGGGATACTCTCTGGCTGCCTATACTGGGGGATACTCTCTGGCTACCTATACTGGGGGATACTCTCTGGCTGCCTATACTGGGGGATACTCTCTGGCTACCTGTACTGGGGGAGACTCTCTGGCTGCCTATACTGGGGGACACTCTCTGGCTACCTGTACTGGGGGGCTCTCTGGCTACCTATACTGGGGGATACTCTCTGGCTGCCTATACTGGGGGACACTCTCTGGCTGCCTATACTGGGGGATACTCTCTGGCTGCCTATACTGGGGGACACTCTCTGGCTGCCTATACTGGGGGATACTCTCTGGCTGCCTATACTGGGGGATACTCTCTGGCTGCCTATACTGGGGGACACTCTCTGGCTACCTATACTGGGGGATACTCTCTGGCTGCCTATACTGGGGGACTCTCTGGCTACCTATACTGGGGGATATTCTCTGGCTACCTATACTGGGGGACTCTCTGGGTGCCTATACTGGGGGACACTCTCTGGCTACCTATACTGGGGGACTCTCTGGCTGCCTGCCTATACTGGGGGACACTCTCTGGCTACCTATACTGGGGGATACTCTCTGGCTGCCTATACTGGGGGACTCTCTGGCTACCTATACTGGGGGATATTCTCTGGCTACCTATACTAGGGGACTCTCTGGCTGCCTATACTGGGGGACACTCTCTGGCTACCTATACTGGGGGACTCTCTGGCTGCCTGCCTATACTGGGGGACACTCTCTGGCTACCTGTACTGGGGGACTCTCTGGCTGCCTATACTGGGGGACCCTCTCTGGCTGCCTATACTGGGAGATACTCTCTGGCTGCCTATACTGGGGATACTCTCTGGCTGCCTATACTGGGGGATACTCTCTGGCTGCCTATACTGGGGGATACTCTCTGGCTACCTATACTGGGGGATACTCTCTGGCTACCTGTACTAGGGGACTCTCTGGCTGCCTATACTGGGGGACTCTCTGGCTGCCTGTACTGGGGGACTCTCTGGCTGCCTATACTGGGGGACTCTCTGGCTGCCTGTACTGGGGGACTCTCTGGCTACCTGTACTGGGGGACACTCTCTGGCTGCCTATACTGGGGGACACTCTCTGGCTGCCTATACTGGGGGACTCTCTGGCTACCTGTACTGGAGAGACACTCTCTGGCTACCTGTACTGGGGGATACTCTCTGGCTGCCTATACTGGGGGATACTCTCTGGCTACCTGTACTGGGGGACTCTCTGGCTGCCTATACTGGGGGATACTCTCTGGCTACCTATACTGGGGGACACTCTCTGGCTACCTGTCACGGACGATTGCGGGGACGCAGGCGCGTCCTGGAACCGCCCGTGAAGAAAAGAACGATCGCACTCGATTCCTGCATCGATTGCGCTTCAAAACGGTACAATCTGGGTTGAGTGTGTAGGGACAGCTGAAGTCCTTTTCTTAGCAAAGAGAGCACCATTCCAAAGGCTGGATGGCTCTTTTGATATGCTAATGAGCCTGAGCCTAATCTGCCCCAGAGAGTCCCTGGCTTCAAGCTGTGCTGATGGCCCATCCATCAGGTATAAGGTGACAAGCACCATGGCAGGAGCAATCTAGTTGGGCTAAAAGCCAGACCCACTGGCTCATTCCCAGCAGGGGAGGCGACACCTCGCTGGCTGCTCCAAACTTCAAAGAGCCTTTGCCTGGGAATAACCTGAGTCTCATAGCAAATCCATAACTTCCCAGATCTGTCATATTTCTGGGGTTCCTGAGATGGCAGCTTCACCAAACGTGGGGGAAGTGTAGCATGAGCCCCGGTGCTGGTTCTGAGGAAGTTTCAGAACATTCTGAGGTAAGGACTGCCAGTTAGGCAGTTTGAAAAGGCCCTGATGATACCACAGGGGTCCCACCCCTCATGTCTGGTATCAGGGCGCTGGGTAAATCGAGACAGACCTGAAAATGTTAATAAATCTGCCCTGACCTGTACGGTTCTGTGAGATAGAGCCCATATATGGGTAGATATGATTTCTAGCCCCAGTACAAGGGGAGGGCTCATCTCATCTTTGAAGGGGGTGTATGGCTCCCCGCCCTCACTCCCTCCTACTGAAGCAGGGGCATAAGAATGGCTGAGGACCCAAACTCAGTGTCCTCCACACTGAACCATCTTGCACTCATCAGATGCCAGCTTGAGGATATGCTGGCATCCACCTGGTCTGAACTCTGAACTCTGGACTTTGAAACCAAGAACTTTATGATTCTTCCCACAATAAGGACATCTTTCCAGGAACTAAGTATTTTTCTCCCTTCTTTTATTTTTCATACTGGCTATTACTGTTTTAATAATTGTTGATTTTCATAATTGTCTGTATATATTAATTATTTATATTGCGTGAATAAACGACTTTCCCCAAGTCATTCACTGTTTCGCTACCCTGCTTATCAGCACACACAGAAATGATCCCGGGTCTCTGAAGATACGCTACTGTTTGTTTGTTGTTGGCTAGACAGAATATCGTGTGTTTAACCGTTTTATTCGCAGGATTAGTCAGTCAGTTAGTGGGCCCCACGGTCCCATAGTAACCGCGGTGGTGGCAGTTTACTCTGAACCAGTGGGTGAAGTGGTAATCACCCGTGTCTCACAGGCTTCCTTCTGAGTTGTCTGCGGCTAATTCTTAACGGTTCCTGCGCATTGACTGCGACCAGAGTTCGCACGATCTGTGCGCTGGCACCGTTTAGAAGGCTAAGTGCGGTCAGCCACAAGGGCTCCTGTGACACTACCTATACTGGGGGACTCTCTGGCTGCCTATACTGGGGGACTCTCTGGCTGCCTGTACTGGGGGGACTCTCTGGCTACCTGTACTGGGGGACACTCTCTGGCTGCCTATACTGGGGGACACTCTCTGGCTGCCTATACCGGGGGATACTCTCTGGCTACCTTTACTGGGGGACTCTCTGGCTGCCTATACTGAGGGATACTCTCTGACTGCCTATACTGGGGGATATTCTCTGGCTACCTATACTGGGGGATACTCTCTGGCTACCTATACTGGGGGATATCCTCTGGCTACCTATACTGGGGGATACTCTCTGGCTGCCTATACTGGGGGATACTCTCTGGCTGCCTATACTGGGGGATACTCTCTGGCTACCTATACTGGGGGATACTCTCTGGCTGCCTATACTGGGGGATACTCTCTAGCTGCCTATACTGAGGGACACTCTCTGGCTGCCTATACTGGGGGATACTCTCTGGCTACCTGTACTGGGGGACTCTCTGGCTGCCTATACTGGGGGATACTCTCTGGCTGCCTATACTGGGGATACTCTCTGGCTACCTATACTGGGGGATACTCTCTGGCTGCCTATACTGGGGAATACTCTCTGGCTACCTGTACTGGGGGAAACTCTCAGGCTGCCTATACTGGGGGATACTCTCTGGCTGCCTATACTGGGGGACACTCTGGCTGCCTATACTGGGGGATACTCTCTGGCTGCCTATACTGGGGGATACTCTCTGGCTACCTGTACTGGGGGACTCTCTGGCTGCCTATACTGAGGGATACTCTCTGGCTGCCTATACTGAGGGATACTCTCTGGCTGCCTATACTGGGGGATACTCTCTGGCTGCCTATACTGGGGGATACTCTCTGGCTACCTTTACTGGGAGACTCTCTGGCTGCCTATACTGGGGGACACTCTCTGGCTGCCTATACTGGGGGATACTCTCTGGCTACCTGTACTGGGGGACACTCTCTGGCCGCCTATACTGAGGGATACTCTCTGGCTACCTTTACTGGGGGACACTCTCTGGCTACCTGTACTGGTGGACTCTCTGGCTGCCTATACTGGGGGATACTCTCTGGCTGCCTATACTGGGGAATACTCTCTGGCTACCTGTACTGGGGGACACTCTCTGGCTGCCTATACTGAGGGATACTCTCTGGCTACCTATACTGGGGGATACTCTCTGGCTGCCTATACTGGGGGATACTCTCTGGCTACCTGTACTGGGGGACACTCTCTGGCTGCCTATACTGAGGGATACTCTCTGGCTACCTTTACTGGGGGACACTCTCTGGCTACCTGTACTGGGGGACTCTCTGGCTGCCTATACTGGGGGATACTCTCTGGCTACCTTTACTGGGGGACTCTCTGGCTGCCTATACTGGGGGACACTCTCTGGCTGCCTATACTGGGGGATACTCTCTGGCTACCTATACTGGGGGATACTCTCTGGCTGCCTATACTGGGGGATACTCTCTGGCTGCCTATACTGGGGGATACTCTCTGGCTGCCTATACTGGGGGATACTCTCTGGCTGCCTATACTGGGGGACTCTCTGGCTGCCTATACTGGGGGACACTCTCTGGCTACCTGTACTGGGGGACACTCTCTGGCTGCCTATACTGAGGGATACTCTCTGGCTACCTGTACTGGGGGACTCTCTGGCTGCCTATACTGGGGGATACTCTCTGGCTACCTTTACTGGGGGACTCTCTGGCTGCCTATACTGGGGGACACTCTCTGGCTGCCTATACTGGGGGACACTCTCTGGCTGCCTATACTGGGGGACACTCTCTGGCTACCTGTACTGGGGGACTCTCTGGCTGCCTATACTGAGGGATACTCTCTGACTGCCTATACTGGGGGATACTCTCTGGCTGCCTATACTGGGGGATACTCTCTGGCTGCCTATACTGGGGGATACTCTCTGGCTACCTATACTGGGGGATGCTCTCTGGCTACCTATACTGGGGGATATTCTCTGGCTACCTATACTGGGGGACTCTCTGGCTGCCTATACTGGGGGGATACTCTCTGGCTGCCTATACTGGGGGATACTCTCTGGCTGCCTATACTGGGGGATACTCTCTGGCTGCCTATACTGGGGGATACTCTCTAGCTGCCTATACTGGGGGACACTCTCTGGCTGCCTATACTGGGGGATATTCTCTGGCTACCTATACTGGGGGACACTCTCTGGCTGCCTATACTGGGGGATACTCTCTAGCTGCCTATACTGGGGGACACTCTCTGGTTGCCTATACTGGGGGACACTCTCTGGCTGCCTATACTGGGGGGTACTCTCTGGCTACCTATACTGGGGGACACTCTCTGGTTGCCTATACTGGGGGATACTCTCTAGCTGCCTATACTGGGGGACACTCTCTGGCTACCTATACTGGGGGACTCTCTGGCTACCTATACTGGGGGATACTCTCTAGCTGCCTATACTGGGGGACCCTCTCTGGCTGCCTATACTGGGGGACACTCTCTGGCTACCTATACTGAGGGACTCTCTGGCTACCTATACTGGGGGACTCTCTGGCTACCTATACTGGGGGGCTCTCTGACTACCTATAGTGGAGGACTCTCTGGCTACCTATACTGGAGAGACACTCTCTGGCTACCTATACTGGGGGACTCTCTGGCTACCTATACTGGAGGACTCTCTGGCTACCTATACTGGAGAGACACTCTCTGGCTGCCTATACTGGGGGACTCTCTGGCTACCTATACTAGTGGGGGGGCTGTCTGGTTACCTATACTTGGATTCTCTCTGGCTACCTATACTGGGGAGACTCTCCTGCTACCAATGCTGATAGAGGAGCACTCTGTGGCTACCTATACTGGGGGGGGGGGGGGGTTCTCTGGCTACCTATACTGGGGGTCTGCTTGGGTACCTATACTGGGAGACATCTGGCTACCTATACTGGGGCACTCTCTGGCAACCTGTACTGGAGGGGGGGCTCTCTGACTACCTATACTGGGCGGGGGGGGGGGGGGGTATCTCTCTGGTTACCTATAATTTTTTTAAGTAAACCATGTACTGCTTTATAGTTTATAAATCTTTTTCACGCTACCCAAAATCAAAGCAAAGCTTTGGCATAGAACTTTCAGCGGACACTTCAATCAACTCGGGGAAAAAAAGGCTGAATTTTTGCGCAGTGTCACACTGCGGGCATATTTGTACACGCTCGATGTTCCGAGTACACCCAGCACCTTACAATGGAGTTTCGGCATTATAAATCAGGACATGAATTATGGAGAGGCCTTGCCTGTCACACTTAGCAATATTAAATTAGATTTTTCAATTCCCACTACAACCTGCTTCTGTTCTCCTTAATCATTTTTGTGATAACAGCTGGTATTCAGTCAGTTGAAAAAGGCAATTGCACTGTCGTCCCGGCATCCTTGGGTTCTGTCGTGACTGCCGCATGAATAGGACAGGAATAAAAAACCCTCAGAGGCTCCAGCTGCTAAAGTGCTTTATTCTAAAGTGGGCCTATTGCTAAAATCACACTTCACATGAATCAATAGAGTGCATGTCACCATTACCAAACTCCATGACTATTCCAAATAAAAAGTACTACTTTTTTTTTTTTTCTGACATGTACGAAAAAAACTTCCTCCCACGTCTTGACTTCCGCCAAGAACCAGGTGCATTGTGGGTATTTCTTATAAGTAAAGAGAGATTCCAGTCTACCAGTGTAGCTAAGGCAAAGAATATAAAAAACAAAACAGATACTTACCTAAGAAAAGCATGATAGGTGCATACCCAATAATGGCCTGATACCTATACCCTTTTTACAACCACCCCCCCCCCCCTACTTATCTCTACAATAACCACTCTGGACTGCTGATGACATTGGATAATTTAGGCCAATGCAGCCTGAGTTTATTTAAATTTACAACCTTATTTTAATGTAAAACAATATAACCATAATACTTCGTATAACAAGAAAACTTTATAACCGTTGCAAGGCAAGGAGTTCCGGAGGTAACTAAACCGATGAACAGATCCATCAGGAAAAACTTCGGGCATGCAGCCATATTCTGGCCCCCAGCCGCAACATGACTCGGGGACAGCGGCATGCCCCTTTTTAAACCTTTTGTTATGACGCCTCTTAATATGAGGAACTCACCCGTGTGAATTCCTCTAACCGGTTCTACCTCCCTTCTCCGGAAACCTTGCCCCGCCACCTGCAAGCAAGGGAGATACCTCACCCTTGCGCTGCCCGCAACGAAAAAGCCCTCTGGATTCCTTCCTCCAAAGCCATATTCCATAAGTCGGTGCCTATGGCGTTTAAGTGAACCCCATCCCCACTCAGGAACAGCCTAGTATCCTCCTCTAGCTCTACGTGCCTCACCGCCACGCCCCCGTGATTAACTATGAATCTTGAAACCTCTCGATTCAGCTTCCTCCTGGCCCTGTTGATCTTGTCAACAGACCGTGCGAGTCTCCATGTCATCCGGCCGATGATCTCTGACCATACAACCACGGTGCTAGGGAAAGTAACGCGCAGCCTTGTCAAGTCACTTTTTATTTCTTGAGTGATTTGCCTCGTGGTCCTAGAGGCCAAATCGTTACCACCGGCGTGAATTACCAGAACATCCGGCGCCCTGTCCAGGGCCACAAATCGATGTACCTCGGATAAGACACTCGACCAGCACATCCCAGGAATCCCAATCCACCTGAGACTTGCCGTCAACCTGGAAATGCCCAATTGACGTCCGTCCGGCCTTACCGCGGCTCTCCGGGCTCCTCTTGCGACATATGAATGCCCTAGGATCCAGACCAGGAACGGAGCGTGTAAACCAGCTGGAAAACAAACAAAAAGGGGGGGCAGCAAAAACTAACGGCAACCTCCCCTACAACCTCAGTCATGAACAAACTAACTTTTTATTCTACACCGCTAGGTGCGGCCTAACATATAGCAGAAACCTAGATGACTCCCATCTCCCTATTCGCTTGATTTGCTCGTTACCCAAGCCCCACCTGGCTGCCTCCGTAGCCGCCCCAATCCTAAATGAATGAGAAGCATATTCCGCTGGAATGTATCCCAAACATGCTAAAGCTTTTCTAAAAACCGCTGTGAATTGGAACTTCGAAAGCGAAGTACCATCCGCATGACATAGAAATGCCCCCTCGACTCCTGCCCGTACTTCCATGAAATTCTCCACTATACGCACCGGGCATGCCGTAAAATCAGCCAAAGGAAACAACGATATCAGTCTTCCCTCCCCTCGCCGATCCGTTTTCGATCGGCGCAGGAAAACCTGCAACCCTTCCGAGGTGCGGTGCACCTCGCTGCGTGCTCTCTTCTTCTTCCTTCTTGCTCTCATCTGGCTTAACGCGGTCTAGATTAAATTTACTCAGGCGGAGGAGTGAGAATATTTCCACATACTCACCCCTCCAAATCCTCTCCCGAGTCTCCTGCTTAAGATGCGAACCCAGTGGTCCGCCCACGCACAGATATGACTCCCCCTTTGCTGTATCCGCTAGCCGGACTAACTCCGTCTCATTCTCGCTTGCTCCGACCTGCACTGACGCAGTTCCCGTTGTTACGCTAGCTGTTGCTGACTGCGCGCTCACTGCGCTTACCTGTGGTTCTACCGCAGCAACTGCCTGCGCCATTCCCCCCGCACCAATCCAAGCTTGGGCAGGTGACCCCGCTGATGCTGTATTTTGTGTAGGTGGATGCAGCGCATCCCTAATAGTCTGCATAAATGCTGACATCAGAGCCACCATATTTGGGTCAGTAACCGGCGTGGGCTGGGAAGCCCCCGGTAGAGTTGCCCCCCCCCCAGTACCCTGAGCCGCCCTGCATCCCGAACAACCACCACTGCAAGATAGTACATTGGACGCACGAACACAGACTGTCTCACCTGGCTGCACCGGATGGCGATCCCGATCAGCCGGAACCTCTGGTCTCGCTGCCGTGCCTTGGTCTCTCTCTCCTTCGGATCCCCCTGAAGCCGACTCCACAGGTGAAGCGGATCGCCTGGCATCCCTGCGGCTGACATGCGCTCGACTCCCATGGCTGTGACTCGTTCCTGGCCTTTCCGCATCAGCCGGCCTGCCGTGACGTTGGCCGTGTGTCCCCATTTCGTCGTCCCGTCTTCGTTGGCGTGGGGGTGATATAGAGGGTTGCCTGCCGTTACTGGCAGCCGTTCCCCCACGACCCTGCCCAGAGCTGGGCTTGCCCTTCCCAGGTGCCGATTTTCCCTTTGCCGCTGTACCTGTACGCTTGGCCGGCTGCTGGGTTTTCTGCTGCCTCTTCCCTGCGGCAGCCGCGGGGTTTTTCCCTGAGTGGCCTGCCTCTTGAGCTGTCTGGGACCTCGTGCTGGCCGTGCGGCTCACCGCTGGGGCTGCCACGTGCTGCTGCTCTGGACCCTCTGCGGCTGGGGATTCCCCATTGGCGTCTTGTGCGGCGCTGGTGGCTGCAGCAGCCGACTTCCCTGCTCCCCGCTTGCCGCTCGCCCCCTTGCCGCTCTGACCTTTTCCTTTTTTGCTGGGGGGCGCAGGTGGAGTCAGCGGCGGACTGCCGCTTCTTCTGCGCCGGCGGGGGGATGTGGCTGGGCTCAGCCGATCCGGAGGCCTGGACACGCGGGCACTGCTGCGACCTGCGGGATCGCCGGATCCGCCTCCCGCCATCCGCGCCATCTGGTCCGCGATCCACTGCGGGCCCTGAGCCGCTGCTTCACTCCGCACGAACTGCAGGAGTCTCTCCACGTCCTCCATCTCTTCGGGTAAGGCAGGCACTTCTTCCAAGCTTCCTCCTAATGGCTGCCTCTCCTCTCTCTATCAGCCCCGGGCGAAGCTCCTCCCTTCCTGTTCCTGTCCAGTCACTCACTCCAGCTCCTCCCTTCTAGCAGAGGCCCCGGGAAAAACCCTGCCCTGCCTGAACTTAACCCCTAACTCCCCGTCCCTATGGCTAGCCCTATCATGGGTGGCCCTCCTCAGCTACGCTCCTCCAGGCCTTGCTTTTGAATCCGACTGAGGCTTTCAGGGGTATAACTAGAAATCACTGGGCCCCCCTGCGAAACTTCGGACCCCCTCTCCCCTTTCTGCACAGGTAATCTGAGAACCAATGCTATTCAATTGGCTAGTGCACTCTTGTATGTGTTTTCCCCATGCAGATAAAGCTAAACCATGAGTTATGTCAAATAAGGAGAGCTAAACCATCATTTATGTCAAATAAGGAGAGCTAAGCCATGAGATATGTCAAATAAGGAGAGCTAAACCATGAGTTATGTCAAATAAGGAGAGCTAAACCATGAGTTATGTCAAATAAGGAGAGCTAAACCATGAGTTATGTCAAATAAGGAGAGCTAAACCATGAGTTATGTCAAATAAGGAGAGCTAAACCATGAGTTATGTCAAATAAGGAGAGCTAAACCATGAGTTAAGTTAGATAAGGAGAGTTAAACCATGAGTAAAGTTAGATAAGGAGAGGTAAATCATTAGTTAAGTCATTTAAGGAGCGATGAATTGTGAGTTAATAAATAAGGTGAGATAATTTAACAGAAAAGCTTCGTGAATCAGGCCCATTGTGAACAGAAAACGGATACAGAAAACCGACAGATGAGTGTGCTCCCAGTCTCACCTTATTACACTCACTCTGTCCATCTCTGATGGAGCAGAACTGGTTCTGCAGACTCGTCCAGCATCACTACAGTATACAGCACTTGGGGAGGGGTATAGAGGCTGGAGGCGGGGCTCTGTAGACTCCTCCAGCATCACTACAGTACACAGCACTTGGAGAGGAGTAGAGAGGCTGGGGGCGGGGCTCTGCAGACTCCTCCAGCATCACTACAGTACACAGCACTTGGAGAGGGGTGGAGAGGCTGGGGGCGGGGCTCTGCAGACTCCTCCAGCATCACTACAGTACACAGCACTTGGGGAGGGGTAGAGAGGCTGGGGGCGGGGCTCTGCAGACTCCTCCAGCATCACTACAGTACACAGCACTTGGGGAGGGGTGGAGAGGCTGGAGGCGGGGCTCTGCAGACTCCTCCAGCATCACTACAGCACAGAGCATTTGGGGAGGGGTAGAGAGGTTGGGGGCTGGGCGCTCTACACAAGAGCTTGCTGCACACTGAATAGGGAATGTCTACAAATCTTTATCTGCAAAACTTTGTATGATTCCTTCTCCGTGGCTGAGCAGATGCAGTCATTAGAGCAATTGCCCTTAGTTGTCAGTCTCTCAGGACAGGGAAAAGAAAACAAACTTCTCCTCCCACAGGGCCCCCTGCAACTTCTGGGCCCCTCTGCGGCTGAATCCTTTGCAGGGTGCTCTTGGCCATTGTAGACCCCAGAACCCCGCTCTTCATGTATGAGCACCGTTGAGCTGTCACTTACAGCATAAAAAGAATGAAGTTTTCACAGGCAATATTACACTACAGAATTGCTAAGAGTGAGCAAAGAGTGTGCTGCACCTGTGCGGTTCTTGCAGGACTGGAGCGGTCGCAGGGGAATCTTTGCTGTCTACATGTTGGGATTTCCCCGGGGAAAGGGGGGGTCAGCCTGGAATGGGATGACTAAAGTTCAGCAGGAGGACAGCCTGAGAGAGGCAGGTGCTCCTGTGCCTGGTGGTTCTAGAAGGGATGGTCCTGTAGTGGCGGCTCGATGGGAGGAGCTCAAAGAAACGGTTGCCCGGGTGGGGAGCAGTCGCGCGCTATCTTAGTGGCCCTTGACTTCATTCTTGCTGTTTGGAAGAGATCGAGAGGTGGCAGGGATGATCCAATAATCTTTTCCGCAGTCCTAATCATTCTTTGAAGTTTGTACCTATCACTGGCGGTTGCACCTGCATGCCAAACCATGATGGATGAGCAGAGGCTGGATTCTATGGTAACGGTGTAAAAGCTGGTCAGCAGCTCATGTACCAAGTTTCTTCAGTTCTCGCAGGAAGAATAACCTCTGCAGTGTCCTCTTCTGAATTTTGGTGCTGTTCTGCCCCCCTCTTAAGTTGATGGAAATAGTTGTGCTGAGGAAACCAATGTCCGTTACCCTGGAAACTATGGTCTCATCGATAGAATAGGATGGAGTGTGGAGGGGTGTCTCTGGAAATCTATGATCAGCCAGGGGCGTTGCTACCCCAAAGATCAGTGGCACATGCTCCAGATCCATTCTGGGGTGCCCCAGATGTCCCCCAGGCAGAGTCAGCTGTGGTGCCTCAATGGCGGGCATGCTGGGAGATGTGGTGCATCAATGGGGGTATGCTGGGTGCTGAGGTGTCTCTATGTGGGCATGCTGGGTGCTGTGGTGCCATGGTGGGTGCTGTGATGCCTTTATGGTGGCATGCAGGAAGCTGTGGTTCTTCTATGGGGGCATATAGTTGTGGTGCCTAAATGGGAGGTCCATGGGAGCATGGGAGGGGGTTCACTAGAAGGTCAGGGAAAGCTATAGGGAGACTGTCAGATAACGTGGCGGCAGGCCATCCCACCCAGCAGAAAGCCAGACTAACCAGCACAGAAGCCAATCATATGCTGCATTTTTGATTGTTGTTTTTGTATTAATGGAGAGGGGACTTCATCAACATTTTGCTGGGCAGGCCTACTTAGACCGCAGTTAAAGAGACACTGAAGCGAAAAAAAATATATGATATAATGAATTGGTTATGTACTATGAATAATTACTAGAAGATTAGCAGCAAAGAAAATATTCTCATATTTTTATTTTCAGGTATATAGTGTTTTTTCTAACATTGCATCATCCTATAATATGTGCAGATTACACAACACTCAGCATTCAAAATGAGTCTTTCAGAGCAGTCTGTGAAGTAATGACCTCTCCTCTAGCAGAGGAAAAGTAAACAGTTCAATTACAGTTGAGATAATAAAAGTCAGATAACAGCCCTCTCCACGACTAAAGCAGGCCATACACTGGCTCGATTCGCGGCCGTTTCGACAGCAGATTCGATTCTGGGATCGAATCTGCTGCCAATTGTTCGCGGTAAACGCAGCCGCCGATCCGATTTCCTCCCGAAATCGGATCGGTCCGTCGATCGCGCCGTGTGGGAAATTACCCTCGATCGCCCGCGGGTAAAGTGCGCGTCGCTAGCGGCGGCCGATCCGATCAAGTATACATTACCTGACGCTGGCTCCCGGGCGTCTTCTCCGCGCTGCACGGCTCTGTTCCGGCTCCATCCATCCCGGCGCTTCCTGTGTCACTGCAGTGACCAGGAAGTTCAAATAGAGGGCGCTCTATTTGAACTTCCTGGTCACGGAGTAACACAGGAAGCGCCGTAATGGAGCCGGAACAGAGCCGTGCAATGCGGAGAAGATGCCCGGGAGCCAGCCTCAGGTAATGTATACGGGGGGGGGACAGGCGGCAGGAGCAGCTCAGCAGATGGTGAATCGGTTTCAGGCTGAAATCGATTCACAATCTGTTTGCAGTAAAGGCAGCCATACGATCCCTCTCTGATCAGATTCGATCAGATAGGGATCTGTCAGCTGGTCGATCTAATGGCACATCGACCAGTGTATGGCCACCTTAAGTTAGTCGGAGAGCTTATTAGCTTTTTTGCATAGAGATAACAACTGGAGTTTCTCAACTCTTCCTGTACTGGAAACAATTAGACTGATGTATCTGATCTTAATGTTTTTTTTCTTAGCTGTACTACACATACAAATCATAATATCATCGTTTTTTTTACGCTTCAGTGTCTCTTTAAGTATAGCCGGCCTTTGACCTGAGCGACCTGAACGGTCGCTCAGGGCGTCGGCTTCCAAGGGGGCACCTAGAGCTGGCTATCTAACTGAGGGAGGGCACCTACTTCTGGCTACATATACTGGAGGTACTGACACCTGGCTACCTATGGGGGGAGACCTACACCTGACTTCCTATACTGGGGACACCTATGCTTGGCTACCTATATTGGGGGCACCTACACATAAGATCCTATACTGGGGGCATCTATACCTGGCTACCTACCTATAGTGAGTCTAAGGGCATTTTTTTTTCTTAAAGGGTTATAACGCGTGGTGAAAATTGTCGGTGCTGTGCTAACATTCCAAATTGGAGGGGGGGGGGGGGGTCTAACTGTTCAACTGATAGTTTTTATTAATAACCCTGAAAGTTTCTAGCCTTCATTTTAAGTGTGCATGCACGTGCAAAGAGGATGAAGGGGAGGGGGACGACACCAAAATCAGGTTTCGCTCAGGGCTCTGTGAAACCTAGGGCCGGCCCTGCTGTTAAGTTCATGTCAATTTGGTTCCACCCATAACCACACCCACATTCTGGTGCATGGCCAAACCCATTTTCCAGCTGGAGTGCACAAAAGTGGCCCGGATCTCTTAGGAACCTAGCAACACCCCTGTGATCAGCTCAACAGTTTTAGTGGCCTTGAGAACGAGCTTATTGTCCTTGCACTAGCTGCAGATTCTCCTACTCTTGCTGCGATAGGCGCTCTCTCCATTGCCGTCGATAAGGCCGATGGTAGTTGTGTTATCTGCAAACTTGATGACGTTAACATAGTCCGCAGATGAGGTACAGTTGTTGGTGTACAGGGAAAACAGGAGCAGACAAAACAATAACCTTGCAGAGCGCCTATGTTGCTGGATCTCACGTCAGAAAAGCAGATACCGAGCCTAACTCTCTGCATCCTGTTTGACAGGAAGTCCTTGGCCCATGTGCACAAGGTTGTTGAGTAGGGTGTCTGGACAGTTGGTGTTGAAGGTAGTGGTGCTCAAATACCCCTTTTTAAAATTCGAGTTTGGTCGAATTCGAATAGTAAATTATTCGAGGTCATTCGAATATTCGAGTCGAATAATTTTTACTATTCGATTCGACCTCGGACTTCGAGCTCACTATTCGAGTCGGTATTCGAGCTAACTATTCGAGCTGACTATTCGAATTGGCCTTAAATAGCTTCCAACACTTGTTTTGAGGGTGAATGATGCAAGAAACCTCTTTTTTTCCAAGTAACAACAGCAAGTGATTATGTGGGGATGTTCCTTTAAAAAAAAATGTGGAAAGAGAAGTTGTGTCCTTAATTTTGTTCAGTAGTGTTACTGTATATACTTCTTCTTCTTCTTCTTCTTCTTCTTCTTCTTCTTCTTCTTCTTCTTCTTCTTCTTCTTCTTCTTCTTCTTCTTCTTCTTCTTCTTCTTCTTCTTCTCCTTCCTTTTCAATATCGTCTTCTTCTTCTTCACGTATTTCTCTTTTCAATTTTTTTTTAAAGAAATGCAGCTATTTTTGAGCGTAACAAATAGCTGGTGGGCGCACGCATGTTGGAAGCGCCATTGTATGTGCTCCCTGGCAGTGGAAACACAAAGACAGCAGGAGGTAAATTCATCAGCAGGAGGAGGAGGATGAGTGTGTGGCAGCAGGCAGTCAATGAGGCAGGCAGCTCGCCGTGACATAATAGCCCTGGTACCTAGCGGTGATACCAGGGCTGTAAATAAACACAACAGGAGGTCCCAGACAGCGGTCGTGCAGCCCACATTGTGTCCAATACACAACTGGGACAACACAGTTTTCAACCCGGGCACCTCAGAAAAATTAAACCTTTTTTTTTTTAATGGTTTGTTTGGTTTTGGTTTTGCAACCAATATAGCTATTGTTTGACGTAATAGCTGGTGGCAGAGTGGCAGCAGAAGGTAAATCATCTGTGTACCCTGGCAGTGGGAAACACAGACAGACAGCAGCAGCAGGAGGAGGAATGGAGGAGTAGGCGAGCAGCTATTGTTTGACGTAATAGCTGGTGGCAGAGTGGCAGCAGAAGGTAAATCATCTGTGTACCCTGGCAGTGGGAAACACAGACAGACAGCAGCAGCAGCAGCAGGAGGAGGTATGGAGGAGCAGTGTGAGTGTGGCAGCAGGTAGGCAGCGTGACATAATAGCCCTGGTACCTAGCGGTGATACCAGGGCTGTAAATAAACACAACAGGAGGTCCCAGACAGCGGTCGTGCAGCCCACATTGTGTCCAATACACAACTGGGACAACACAGTTTTCAACCCGGGCACCTCAGAAAAATTAAACCTTTTTTTTTTTTTAATGGTTTGTTTGGTTTTGGTTTTGCAACCAATATAGCTATTGTTTGACGTAATAGCTGGTGGCAGAGTGGCAGCAGAAGGTAAATCATCTGTGTACCCTGGCAGTGGGAAACACAGACAGACAGCAGCAGCAGCAGGAGGAGGTATGGAGGAGCAGTGTGAGTGTGGCAGCAGGTAGGCAGCGTGACATAATAGCCCTGGTACCTAGCGGTGATACCAGGGCTGTAAATAAACACAACAGGAGGTCCCAGACAGCGGTCGTGCAGCCCACATTGTGTCCAATACACAACTGGGACAACACAGTTTTCAACCCGGGCACCTCAGAAAAATTAAACCTTTTTTTTTTTTTTTAATGGTTTGTTTGGTTTTGGTTTTGCAACCAATATAGCTATTGTTTGACGTAATAGCTGGTGGCAGAGTGGCAGCAGAAGGTAAATCATCTGTGTACCCTGGCAGTGGGAAACACAGACAGACAGCAGCAGCAGCAGCAGGAGGAGGTATGGAGGAGCAGTGTGAGTGTGGCAGCAGGTAGGCAGCGTGACATAATAGCCCTGGTACCTAGCGGTGATACCAGGGCTGTAAATAAACACAACAGGAGGTCCCAGACAGCGGTCGTGCAGCCCACATTGTGTCCAATACACAACTGGGACAACACAGTTTTCAACCCGGGCACCTCAGAAAAATTTAACTTTTTTTTTTTTTAATGGTTTGTTTGGTTTTGGTTTTGCAACCAATATAGCTATTGTTTGACGTAATAGCTGGTGGCAGAGTGGCAGCAGAAGGTTAATCATCTGTGTACCCTGGCAGTGGGAAACACAGACAGACAGCAGAAGGGCAGTACACAGCAGCCCACTGTAGGTGTAAAATGTGTGGCTGCAGGTGACGTAATAGTCAAAGTGAACCAGGCTGGCTTAGTGAGCAGGAGCCAGGAGGTGGTAAAGGGTGGTAAGGCACATTAACGATGGTTCCGGCAGCCAGTTCATGTCCCCCTCTCGCCGACAACAGGGGCCAGGAACTCGCCTTCCACCCACGCCTGGTTCATCTTGAGAAACGTCAGTCTGTCCACAGACTTGTGAGACAGACGTGAGCGTTTCTCGGTGACCACGCCACCAGCTGCACTGAAGCAGCGCTCGGACAGCACGCTGGAAGGGGGGCAGGACAGCACTTCCAGGGCGTACTGCGCCAGCTCGCTCCAGATCTCCATGCGCTTGACCCAATACTCCATGGGATCAACAGGGGCATCGCTGTCAAGCCCGCTGTACGACCCCATGTAGTCAGCCACCATGCGGGTCAGGCGCTGGCTGTGACCGGAGGAGGATGCTGCTGCATGCATCTCCTCTCTAGTCACTGCTGCCGGAGCCTCTACAGTCCTGTAGAGCTCGTGGCTGAGAGACAGCAGGTCTGTGGGGCGCTTGCTGCTGCTGGATGCAGGCACCTGCTGCTGCCTCTGTGCTGGCTGCTGGACAGTGGGGGTGGAAGGCTGGGGGAAGGCTTCCTCCAAGCGCTCAACAAGGGCCTGCTGCAAGCTCCTTATTTGTTGCGCTGGGTCTCCTCCTGCAGGCGGCAGGAACTGGCTCAACTTCCCCTTGAGGCGTGGGTCCAACATCATGCTGATCCAGATGTCCTCCCTCTGCTTCATCTGGATCACCCTGGGGTCCCTGCGCAGGCACGTCAGCATGTGCGCTGCCATTGGGAAGAGGCGGGCCACGTCTGCTGGCACATCGACGTCAGTGCTGTCCTCATCCTCCTCCTCTGCCGCCTCATCCTCTCTCCACCCCCGCACCAACTCAGCTGCGCTGTGCTGATCCCCCTCATCAGCTGCCAGGTCAGGGACCTCCACCAAGTCCTCCTCCTCCTCCCCCTCAGAGGTGGACTGCGCAGCTGGTTGCCGCTCCTGCTGGTCCAAGGCTGCCGCTCCCTGTTCCAGCAAAGCATCGAGGGCCCTGTTCAGCAGAGAAACCAGGGGCACCCACTCGCAGACCATAGCATGGTCCCTGCTCACCATGTTTGTGGCCTGCAGGAAGGGAGCCAGCACTAAGCACACCTGCTGCATGTGCCTCCAGTCATCATCGGGGACGATGGACGGGATGTTGCTGGTCTTGTCCCTTCTCTGAGCTGCGGAAACATTGGCCAGGGCAAGGTACTGGTTGACAGCGCGCCTCTGTTCAACCAGACGCTCCAACATCGCCAGGGTGGAGTTCCAGCGAGTCGGAACGTCAAGGATCAGCCGATGGCGTGGCAGATCCAGCTCCTTTTGCACGTCTTCCAGGCTCGCACAGGCTGCAGCCGAGCGCCGGAAGTGACGCACAACATTCCTTGCTGTTTCCAGCAGTTCGCCCATCCCCTGGTAGGTGCGCAGGAACTTCTGCACCACCAGGTTCAGCACGTGGGCAAGACAGGGGATGTGGGTCAGGTTTCCCCTGTGTATTGCGGCAACCAGATTGGCCCCATTGTCGGCCACCACCTCTCCGACTCTGAGGCCTCTGGGGGTCAGCCAAATCCTCTCCTGCTCCTGGAGTTTGGCCAACACATGTGTTGCCGTCAGCTTGGTCTTCCCAAGGCTGACCAAGTGCAGCAGCGCTTGGCAGTGGCGGGCCTTCACGCTGCTGCTGAGGCGGGGGGTTTGGCCAGGTGTGCCGGAGGATGGCAGAGGATCGGAGGAACCTGCTGCAGTTCCCCTGACCCTGCGGGGTGGCACCACCCACTGTGTTGCTGCTGCTGCTGTGCCCGCTGCTGCTCTCCCATCCTCACCCCCTTCCACCAAGCTGACCCAGTGGACAGTGAAGGACAGGTAGCGGCCTGTCCCGAAGCGGCTGCTCCAGGAGTCCATGGTGACGTGGACCCTTTCACCAACCGCGTGCTCCAGCCCTCGCTCCACATTGGCCATCACAAAGCGGTGCAGTGCAGGAATGGCCTTGCGGGAGAAAAAGTGTCTGCTGGGGAGCTGCCAGTCTGGGGCTGCGCAAGCAAGCAGCGCACGAATGTCGCTCCCCTCCTGCACGAGCGTGTACGGCAGGAGTTGGGAGCACATGGCCCGTGCCAGCAAGCCGTTCAGCTGCCGCACGCGACGGCTGCTGGGAGGCAGAGCCCTAACCACCCCCTGGAAGGACTCGCTCAAAAGGCTCTGGCGTGGCCTTTTGCTGACACGGGAATCAGCAGACACAGCAGAGGAGGCCACTGAGGACTGGCTGCCAGAACAGGCCTCAGTTTCGGCGGCAGGAGTTGCAGAGGGGGGAGGAGCAGTGCGTTTCCGCACTCCTGCTGGTGCTGCTGGAGGAGCAGGAGGGCGGGTGGCTGCTGTTGCTGCTGCTGCTGCTGAAGGCTGTGCAGTGATGGGTGTGGTGCCACTGCCAGCACCAGATGCCTTCAGCCTCTGGAACTCCTCATGCTGGTGGAAATGTTTAGCCGCAAGGTGGTTGATGAGCGAGCTGGTGCTGAACTTTAAGGGGTCTGCACCTCTGCTCAACTTCCGCTGACAGTGGTTGCAAGTGGCGTACTTGCTGTACACAGTGGGCATGGTGAAAAAGCGCCAGATTGGTGACAGAAACATCCCCCTACGGCATGGAAGCGCTGCTGCCTGTCTCCCTGTGGTGGTTGGGGGGGGGGCTTGGGTGCGGCTGGTGGTGGTACTGGCTGATGCTGCTGCTGCTGCTGCTGAGCCTGAGACACCAGCAGGGTGTGGGACGCTGCCAATGCTTGCAATGATGCGCCTCCTTGCAAGGCCCACAAGCGCATCCTCCTCCTCCTCCTCAGAGCTGCTGAGGACGACATCCCCTGGAGGTGGTGGCACCCAGTCTCTGTCTGTCACCGGGTCATCATCATCCTCCCCCTCCTGAAACATGTCCTGCTGGGATGAGGACCCCCCAAACTCCTCTCCTGATGCATGGATGGGCTGCTTGACTGTCGCCACAGTCTTGCTGTCCAATCCCTCATCCCCCAAAGTGCCCATCAGCATCTCCTCCTCAAGATCGCCAACAACAGCAGACAATTTACTCATGATGCCTGGGGTCAAAAGACTGCTGAATGACAGGTCGGCGAGTGACGGTGAACTGGCCTCCTCCCCAGACCCTGCTGGGCGGCTGCTGCGAACAGGGGTGGTGGTGGTGGTGAGGGTGGAGGCCTCGGATGCAGAGCTGATGGCGGGCTGCTCATCCTCCGTCATGAGTTGCACCACAGTGTCTGCATCCTTTTCCTCAATGGGACGTTTCCGACCCGGCTGGAGGAAAATGGGAGCAGGTGCTACACGCTGCTGCTGCTGTGTCTCTGCAGCGTGAGTTGCAGATGCTCCTGCTGGGCGGCGCCCAAGGCGTCCACGGCCAGTGGCTATGGGAGGAATGTTAGCCACTGACGCTGCTGCTGCTGCTGCGGAACTGTGCATGGTGGCGCGCCCGCGGCCGCGGCTTGCCACAATGCTGCTCCCTCTCCTCCTGATTCCCTTGCTGCCCTTCCCCTTGCCCAAACCGCGCTGGCTGCCACTTCCAGACATCTTCAATGTTTTGGGCGTATAGACAAAAGTTTTTTAAAAGGGCGGGTGAAAAGTGGGGTACTTTAATGGAGTGGGTTGGTTGGTGAGGTGACTGAGTGAGTGTCCCCTAGTACAGTAAGTAAGTAGTAACAGTCAGGAAGTACAACTAGCAGTTACAATAATCAGTAGTAATCACAAGTAAATTTAGTGTGTGTACACTCAGACAGTGAGTGACCGCACGCAGGAGCTAGTAGCCTATGAACACAGTGACTGAGTGTCCTAGACTCCTAGTACAGTAAGAGTAAGTAGTAACAGTAAGTAGAACTAACTAATAATCAATCAGCGATCAGAAGGAAATGGAGTGTGGGTGGTGTGTGTACACTCAGACAGTGAGTGACCGCACGCAGGAGCTAGTAGCCTATGAACACAGTGACTGAGTGTCCTAGACTCCTAGTACAGTAAGAGTAAGTAGTAACAGTAAGTAGAACTAACTAATTACAATAATCAATCAGCGATCAGAAGGAAATGGAGTGTGGGTGGTGTGTGTACACTCAGACAGTGAGTGACCGCACGCAGGAGCTAGAAGCCTATGAACACAGTGACTGAGTGTCCTAGACTCCTAGTACAGTAAGAGTAAGTAGTAACAGTAAGTAGAACTAACTAATTACAATAATCAATCAGCGATCAGAAGGAAATGGAGTGTGGGTGGTGTGTGTACACTCAGACAGTGAGTGACCGCACGCAGGAGCTAGTAGCCTATGAACACAGTGACTGAGTGTCCTAGACTCCTAGTACAGTAAGAGTAAGTAGTAACAGTAAGTAGAACTAACTAATTACAATAATCAATCAGCGATCAGAAGGAAATGGAGTGTGGGTGGTGTGTGTACACTCAGACAGTGAGTGACCGCACGCAGGAGCTAGTAGCCTATGAACACAGTGACTGAGTGTCCCAGACTCCTAGTACAGTAAGAGTAAGTAGTAACAGTAAGTAGAACTAACTAATTACAATAATCAATCAGCGATCAGAAGGAAATGGAGTGTGGGTGGTGTGTGTACACTCAGACAGTGAGTGACCGCACGCAGGAGCTAGTAGCCTATGAACACAGTGACTGAGTGTCCTAGACTCCTAGTACAGTAAGAGTAAGTAGTAACAGTAAGTAGAACTAACTAATAATCAATCAGCGATCAGAAGGAAATGGAGTGTGGGTGGTGTGTGTACACTCAGACAGTGAGTGACCGCACGCAGGAGCTAGTAGCCTATGAACACAGTGACTGAGTGTCCTAGACTCCTAGTACAGTAAAGTAACCAAGCAGCTTAGGGTGACCCAAACTACTAGGAATGTATAGGGGGATGAAAGGAACCAAAAAGCCCTCCTACTAAAAAAAAGTAAAGCTTGGTGTAATTGCCTTCTTAAAACAGAAGGAAATTTGCAATAATTCAGTTATAAATGAACATTTGTGGTTACCCACAATGCACACCTACTAAATATGCAAATTATCCCTTTCCGCCCTTGTTAAGCCAAGCAAGCATCCAGAACCGCTGGTTTATAGCAAGCCTATAGCTTTAAGTTTTACACAGCCATATCAAACCCACTGATGAGGACCAAAAGTCCGAAACAGACTGTCTACATGTGGGTTTGATATGGCTGTGTAAAACTTAAAGCTATAGGCTTGCTATAAACCAGCGGTTCTGGATGCTTGCTTGGCTTAACAAGGGCGGAAAGGGATAATTTGCATATTTAGTAGGTGTGCATTGTGGGTAACCACAAATGTTCATTTATAACTGAATTATTGCAAATTTCCTTCTGTTTTAAGAAGGCAATTACACCAAGCTTTACTTTTTTTTAGTAGGAGGGCTTTTTGGTTCCTTTCATCCCCCTATACATTCCTAGTAGTTTGGGTCACCCTAAGCTGCTTGGTTACTCTGTTGTACTCGACCAAGCCCTATTTCATACAGCCTTATCAATCCCTGCCATGTACTGATGAGGACCAAAAGTCCGAAACAGACTGTCTACATGTGGGTTTGATATGGCTGTGTAAAACTTAAAGCTATAGGCTTGCTATAAACCAGCGGTTCTGGATGCTTGCTTGGCTTAACAAGGGCGGAAAGGGATAATTTGCATATTTAGTAGGTGTGCATTGTGGGTAACCACAAATGTTCATTTATAACTGAATTATTGCAAATTTCCTTCTGTTTTAAGAAGGCAATTACACCAAGCTAGTACAGTAAGAGTAAGTAGTAACAGTAAGTAGAACTAACTAATAATCAATCAGCGATCAGAAGGAAATGGAGTGTGGGTGGTGTGTGTACACTCAGACAGTGAGTGACCGCACGCAGGAGCTAGTAGCCTATGAACACAGTGACTGAGTGTCCTAGACTCCTAGTACAGTAAGAGTAAGTAGTAACAGTAAGTAGAACTAACTAATTACAATAATCAATCAGCGATCAGAAGGAAATGGAGTGTGGGTGGTGTGTGTACACTCAGACAGTGAGTGACCGCACGCAGGAGCTAGAAGCCTATGAACACAGTGACTGAGTGTCCTAGACTCCTAGTACAGTAAGAGTAAGTAGTAACAGTAAGTAGAACTAACTAATTACAATAATCAATCAGCGATCAGAAGGAAATGGAGTGTGGGTGGTGTGTGTACACTCAGACAGTGAGTGACCGCACGCAGGAGCTAGTAGCCTATGAACACAGTGACTGAGTGTCCTAGACTCCTAGTACAGTAAGAGTAAGTAGTAACAGTAAGTAGAACTAACTAATTACAATAATCAATCAGCGATCAGAAGGAAATGGAGTGTGGGTGGTGTGTGTACACTCAGACAGTGAGTGACCGCACGCAGGAGCTAGTAGCCTATGAACACAGTGACTGAGTGTCCTAGACTCCTAGTACAGTAAGAGTAAGTAGTAACAGTAAGTAGAACTAACTAATAATCAATCAGCGATCAGAAGGAAATGGAGTGTGGGTGGTGTGTGTACACTCAGACAGTGAGTGACCGCACGCAGGAGCTAGTAGCCTATGAACACAGTGACTGAGTGTCCTAGACTCCTAGTACAGTAAGAGTAAGTAGTAACAGTAAGTAGAACTAACTAATTACAATAATCAATCAGCGATCAGAAGGAAATGAAGTGTGGGTGTTGTGTGTACACTCAGACAGTGAGTGACCGCACGCAGGAGCTAGTAGCCTATGAACACAGTGACTGAGTGTCCTAGACTCCTAGTACAGTAAGAGTAAGTAGTAACAGTAAGTAGAACTAACTAATTACAATAATCAATCAGCGATCAGAAGGAAATGGAGTGTGGGTGGTGTGTACACTCAGACAGTGAGTGCCCGCACGCAGGAGCTAGTAGCCTATGAACACAGTGACTGAGTGTCCTAGACTCCTAGTACAGTAAGAGTAAGTAGTAACAGTAAGTAGAACTAACTAATTACAATAATCAATCAGCGATCAGAAGGAAATGGAGTGTGGGTGGTGTGTGTACACTCAGACAGTGAGTGCAGTGCGCACACGCAGGAGCTAGTAGCCTATATGAACAGTGACAGTGAGTGTCCCTACGGGTACAGTAAGAGTAAGTAGTAAGTAAGTACAACTAAATAACAATAATCTATCAGTAATCAGAAGGAAATAGAGTGTGTGTACACACAGACAGTGAGTGAGTGCACACACGCAGGAGCTAGCTAGTAGCCTATAAACAGTGACAGTCAGTGAGTGTCCTACTCCTAGTACAGTATAACTACAATACTATTAGTAAAGGACAGCAGAAATACTGGTATAGATGAGAGAAATAAACAGAGGACAGCTGCCCACAGAGGCAAGGCCCCCCTGAGGCCTAAACCTGTAAGCTTGCAGCAGCTGCCTGTCTCTAATGTAACACACAAGCTACTAACTAAAATACAATGTCTATCTAACTAACAACAATATAGGTGTATATGGCAGGTGTAGGTGAGCAAAAACGCTAGGTAAATGATCACAATAGAGCACTTGCTAAGCCAAAGCACAAAGGAGCAACTCTCTCTCTGTACAAGTCTCAGGCAAGCATGGAGAAACGGAACATGGCGGCCGCTATTTATAGGGTAGGGGCTGGCCAGGGTCCCCCTCTGTGATTGGCTGCCGTCAGAGGGCCTGGGAGCCCTCTGATTGGCTCTAAGGACATCAATCTGGGCTATGACGCTATTCGAGCTCGGTACCGAGCTCGAATAGCGCCGTTTGCTCGAATAGCTCGAATAGTGAATGGGCTATTCGAGTGTACTCGGATAGCCCATTCGAATAGCTACAGCTATTCGGAGCTCGAATACCGAGCTCGGATAGCTGAAAAAGAGCTCGAATATTCGAGCTACTCGAATATTCGAGCTCTGCTGAGCACCACTGGTTGAAGGCCGAGCTGAAATCCAGGAACAGGATCCTGAGTTCTGACCAGGTGTTCCGTGATGTACGTTAATCGGGAATGTGTTCAAGTGCGTTTCCAACAGGTAGCAGAGAAGAATTTGGCTGCAATGAAACGAGGCACAGGGAGCCGTCCGTCCACCCTAAATGTGTGGGATAAATCCCCTCCTACACTGTGCCCTGAGGCTGGAGCCTCTCTGCCTGGCCCTGTACAGTATTATGGTATGTGATGTTATTGGGAGGAAGGAGGGTGATGGGAATGATAGCTGAGTGAGTTGTGCGACCCCTCCTACACTGCGCCCTGAGGCTGGAGCCTCTCTGCCTGGCCCTGTACAGTATTATGGTATGTGATGTTATTGGGAGGAAGGAGGGTGATGGGAATGATAGCTGAGTGAGTTGTGCGCCCCCTCCTACACTGCGCCCTGAGGCTGGAGCCTCTCTGCCTGGCCCTGTACAGTATTATGGTGTGTGATCAGGGGCGTAGCAATAGGGGGTGCAGAGGTAGCGACCGCATCGGGGCCCTTGGGCCAGAGGGGCCCCGAAGGTCCCTCCCTCAACCACAGTATTAGCTCTCTATTGGTCCTGTGCTCATAATAATCACTTCTATAGATACTTTGAATAGTGGTAATCATTACCACACTGTTCCCTATCCCCTTCTTGCTCCTCTGACACTGTAGTTGCCATTGGCAGGTTTTGGTGCACCGTATCAATTGTCATGTAAAGAGTGCTTGGGGGGCCCCATGTAAAACTTGCATCGGGGCCCACAGCTCCTTAGCTACGCCACTGTGTGTGATGTTATTGGGAGGAAGGAGGGTGATGGGAATGATAGCTGAGTGAGTTGTGCGCCCCCTCCTACACTGCGCCCTGAGGCTGGAGCCTCTCTGCCTGGCCCTGTACAGTATTATGGTGTGTGATGTTATTGGGAGGAAGGAGGGTGATGGGAATGATAGCTGAGTGAGTTGTGCGCCCCCTCCTACACTGCGCCTTGAGGCTGGAGCCTCTCTGCCTGGCCCTGTACAGTATTATGGTATGTGATGTTATTGGGAGAAAGGAGGGTGATGGGAATGATAGCTGAGTGAGTTGTGCGCCCCCTCCTACACTGCGCCCTGAGGCTGGAGCCTCTCTGCCTGACCCTGTACAGTATTATGGTGTGTGATGTTATTGGGAGGGAGGAGGGTGATGGGAGTGATAGCTGAGTGAGCTGTGTGCCCCTCCTACACTGTGCCCTGAGGCTGGAGCCTCTCTGCCTGGCCCTGTATAGTATTATGGTGTGTGATGTTATTGGGAGAAAGGAGGGTGATGGGAATGATAGCTGAGTGAGCTGTGCGCCCCCTCCTACACTGTGCCCTGAGGCTGGAGCCTCTCTGCCTGACCCTGTACAGTATTATGGTGTGTGATGTTATTGGGAGGGAGGAGGGTGATGGGAGTGATAGCTGAGTGAGCTGTGTGCCCCTCCTACACTGTGCCCTGAGGCTGGAGCCTCTCTGCCTGGCCCTGTATAGTATTATGGTGTGTGATGTTATTGGGAGAAAGGAGGGTGATGGGAATGATAGCTGAGTGAGCTGTGCGCCCCCTCTTACACTGCGCCCTGAGGCTGGAACCTCTTTTGCCTCTGCCTCGGCCCAGCCCTGGATAAATGAGATAGGAGTCACATATTGCTCCTACACAACCTGCTTTCAGAGCTGTGGTTATGTCATTATCCTACTTGGCATTCCACTGTAGTTCTGCACATCGTGTGCTTTAGCAATGATAACAAAAGAGTTTTGTTTTTTTAAAGCTTAGGTTTTTGAGCTTAGTTAGTGCATCGCTGTTTTCCAGTATTCTCGGTAGCGTTCTTAAAGTGTCTTTTATTTGAGTTTGCGCCGTCCTGGATGGGCACACGTCAGGTAGCGAGGAAGCTCTCGCACGCCATGTGAATGTGCCGCATCAGCGGTCTAGTTGATATATGCAACGGAAGCAAAAAGAGGGCGGAAAAAAAATGAAAAATCAGCTTCAGCATTTCAAAGCCGCACTTCACAAAACAAGAGACAAACGTGTAAAGCCCCAGCGAATGAGAAAGGAGAGTTCTGCTTATCTAGGCTAAACACACCGCGCGTTCTGTCAGTTCCGCCACCGCTGGCTAATACAAAGAGATTCCGCATCGCCAGGCGAGTTCAAAGACAACTTATGGAACAATATTTTCACAAATGTTTATAAAAGACACATTCAGCTAAATAACATTATTGGGGAATAAACATAGAGGTGTCTCCAGAGAGCTCCCGGCAGCTCCAGTGGAGATATCAGAAGTGGGCCAACAAACCTGGAGAGGATTTAAAAAAAAAAGGCCCCATTCACAGTTAAAAGCGCAAAATGGTAACGCTTAGCGCTACCATTTTGCACGGGTGATTTTACTGCAATTAGCGCGGTAACTGTACACTCTTGCAATTCCCAACGATCGCGATCAGCGCTTTTAGAAGCGCTGTATCGCGATCGCGAGAAAATGCTGCAGGCAACACGTTTTGCAAGTGCAAGTACACCCGCGATCGGCGGCAATCGCGGCAGTGAGATCTCTGCCCTAGGGTTATTATTGCGCTAGCACTTTAAGAATCGCTAGGGCTTCAGCGATTAGCGGGAATCACCTGCTAATCTCTCTAGTGTAAGGCCTTGTTTCCATCTGTCCGCTTCTGTCCGCTTTTTATCAGCACATCAATGTTACAGATTGATACATGTTGCTGAAAAGCGGACAGAAGCGGACAGAAGCGCATAGATGGAAATGAGGCCTAAGTGCTAGGCACTAGGAGGGGGAGGTTAGTAATAATTAAGGCTCGTACACACGCCTGACGCCCGGCGGATCGTTCAGAAGCAGCCTTATCAGTCCGCTGACAGACTGTACACACGCTGTACTGTCTGCTGAAAACCCGCCCAGCGGGAGATGCCAATGGACCCGTCGTTGGCTGGGCTGCAGTCAAGCGTGTGTACGAGCCTTTAGGCGCTAAGAGGGTGGGTTATTTTAGGCACTGGGGGGGGGGGGGGGGGGGGAGGGGTAACCCAGAACCACTAGAAAAGTAAAGGGGACTAAAAGAGACCAGAAAGCCCTTCTACTAAAAAGCAATACTTGGAGTGATTTGCCTTCTTAAGGAAGGTATTTGCAATAATTCAGCTCTAAATAAGCATTAATGGTTTCCCACAATGCATCAAATATGAGAATATTTTCTTTGCTACTAGTGTTCTAGTAATTATCCGTATTACACAACCAATTTATGCCGCTGCCTGAGCCCCCCCCCCCCCCCCCCCCGAATCAATAAATGGGAATATAATTCCCATCCACCCATCTAAGTCCCCCACAGAAAAACCAACGCTTTCTAATCAGAGACCGCGGTATTTCTGTAAAAAAAAAAAAATAATAGATTTACAGACTCCTTATAGTTCCTGGTAGCGTGATCGTACACTCCAGGACTTTTTTGACTGTGGCCATCTTGTGGCCAAATAGTACACTACACCCACATAAATTTTTTTTACATTACATTACATTATTTTACATTTAAAATTATCTGTTTCCCTCCCACGCCAAAAATTACCCAAATACATTTTTTAATAAAAAAAATAAATAAAAGAAAATTACAATAAAAAAAACAAAAAAAACAACATAAATAGTTACCCAAGGGTCTGAACTTTTTAAATATACATGTCAAGAGAGTATCTTATTATATTTTTTAAATGATAAGCTTGTTAATAGTGATGGATGCAAATTGAAAAAAATGCACCTTTATTTCTAAATAAAATATCGGCGCCATAAATTGTGATAGGGACATAATTTAAACAGTGTAATAACTGGGACAAATGGGCAAATAAAATACATCAGTTTTAATTACGGTAGCATGTATTCATTTTAAACTATAATGGCCAAAATCTGAGAAATAATGATTTTTACCCATTTCTTTCTCAATCTTCCTGTTAAAATGGATTTAGAAAAAAATAATTCTTAGCAAAATGTACCACCCAAAGAAAGCTTATTTAGTGGCGGAAAAAACAGGATAAAGATCAATTAATTGTGATAAGTAGCAATAAAGTTATTGGCGAATGAATGGGAGGTGAACTTTACTCGGATGCATACGATTTTCGACACTGTAGGTTGAAGTGGTTAAATACCCTGACTCTCACATCAGTGCTGGAGCCACACACACACACACACACACACACACACACACACACACACACACACACACACATTGGCGGGACAAGAGAGGACAGAGCACACACGCATGCCTAGAGAGCAGAGGACGCCTATCCTCCCACCATTGAGGAGTCACCGCTGGACTCAGGGCTAGGTGACTAATTGCTGCTGTTACACCTGATCTGAAGTACAGTCCCCTGTATCGGGGGAAGGGAGGGTTAGTGGTTGGGGCCCAGCTCTGGGCCCCTGTGCAATCACAGGGGCTGTACCCCTCTAGTTACGCCCCTGACTGTCAAAATTATCCATATCGTGCTTGCTGGTGGGCTAAAAAGCATTTTATTGATAAGGTGTGAAAATATTACCTAGTAATAAAAGTCAATAGCATAAGGACCATAACTGCAGTACCATGCAGTACCACTGGGAAAATGTGAGATGAATTCAATGAGATTTTGAATTAATATTGCCCCAGTTTATAATATCCCAACCAGAGGTGTTGGGAGAACCTATGAGATAATAATTATTCCTATAGCACTTTTCTCCTGACAGACTCAGTGGGCAGCAGCAGTGTTAAGGAGTCTTGCCCAAGGTATCCTTACTAAATCCAAACATTTGTTTAGCGCTTTTCTCCTGTTGGACTCAAAGCACTCAACAGCTGCAGCCACTGGGACGCGCTCAAGAGGCCACCCTGCAGTGTTAGGGAGTCTTGCCTTGAAGTCTTTACTGAATAGGCACTGCCAGGTTTCGAACCCTGGTCTCCAATGTCAAAAGTGGTGTCCTTAACCAGTACACTATACAGCCAGCTTACTGAACAGGAAGAGACAAGATTTGTACACAGGTCTTCTGTGTCAGAGGCGGAGCCCTCAACCAGTACACTATCCAGCCACTGCCTTAGATGCCATAGGCAGGAGGCACACTTGCTGCGTCCGGGTTCTTTCCGTATTGCATGGAACGCAATGTACCGCTATAGGCTGCTCTTGATTCTGCACTTTTTTGTGTTTGTTCGCATTTCTGTTTTCGCGTTTGCAATGCGGGAAAAACACCTCCTGCGGTCAGCTTTTTTCTGCATGCCGCAAGCGCAAGACCGGTTCTAGACTTTTTGCTGCCTGAGGCAAACTTTTGAGGATGCGCCCCCAACCCCCACCCGATTTGGAATGATCGCACAGCACTCGACAATTTACTCTGCTTCATTTATTGCTCTCACATGACATGCTGCAGCCCAACACAATAGCACACTGGCTGGCTGTGAGTCTGTGACAAACACACTGCTCACCCTCAGCCACTCCATTCCTCCTCAGTCAGGACAGCATTGCCACCTGAAACACTGTTGCTCTCCTGCCTCCCTCCTCCTCACTGTTAGACTCCTCACACAGCACGACAAGCTGCTTTTCCCCAATGCTGCTCTCCTGCCCCCCCCCCCCCCCTCCTCACTCACTGTCAGACTCCTCACACAGCACAACAAGCTGCTTTTCCCCAATGATGCTCTCCTGCCTCCCCCCCCCTCACTCACTGTCAGACTCCTCACACAGCACAACAAGCTGCTTTTCCCCAATGCTGCTCTCCTGCCTCCCCCCTCCTCACTCACTGTCAGACTCCTCACACAGCACAACAAGCTGCTTTTCCCCAATTATGCTCTCCTGCTTCCCCCCTCCTCACTCACTGTCAGACTCCTCACACAGCACAACAAGCTGCTTTTCCCCAATGCTGCTCTCCTGCCTTCCCCTCCTCACTCACTGTCAGACTCCTCACACAGCACAACAAGCTGCTTTTCCCCAATGATGCTCTCCTGCCTCCACCCTCCTCACTCACTGTCAGACTCCTCACACAGCACAACAAGCTGCTTTTCCCCAATGCTGCTCTCCTGCCTCCCCTCTCCTCACTCACTGTCAGACTCCTCACACAGCACAACAAGCTGCTTTTCCCCAATGCTGCTCTCCTGCCTCCCCTCTCCTCACTCACTGTCAGACTCCTCACATAGCACAACAAGCTGCTTTTCCCCAATGATGCTCTCCTGCCTCCCCCCCCCCCCCCCTCACTCACTGTCAGACTCCTCACACAGCACAACAAGCTGCTTTTCCCCAATGCTGCTCTCCTGCCTCCCCCCTCCTCACTCACTGTCAGACTCCTCACACAGCACAACAAGCTGCTTTTCCCCAATTATGCTCTCCTGCTTCCCCCCTCCTCACTCACTGTCAGACTCCTCACACAGCACAACAAGCTGCTTTTCCCCAATGCTGCTCTCCTGCCTTCCCCTCCTCACTCACTGTCAGACTCCTCACACAGCACAACAAGCTGCTTTTCCCCAATGATGCTCTCCTGCCTCCACCCTCCTCACTCACTGTCAGACTCCTCACACAGCACAACAAGCTGCTTTTCCCCAATGCTGCTCTCCTGCCTCCCCTCTCCTCATTCACTGTCAGACTCCTCACACAGCACAACAAGCTGCTTTTCCCCAATGCTGCTCTCCTGTCTCCCCCCTCCTCACTCACTGTCAGACTCCTCACATAGCACAACAAGCTGCTTTTCCCCAATGCTGCTCTCCTGCCTCCCCCCTCCTCACTTACTGTCAGACTCCTCACACAGCACAACAAGCTGCTTTTCCCCAATGATGCTCTCCTGCCTCCACCCTCCTCACTCACTGTCAGACTCCTCACACAGCACAACAAGCTGCTTTTCCCCAATGCTGCTCTCCTGCCTCCCCCCTCCTCACTCACTGTCAGACTCCTCACACAGCACAGCAAGCTGCTTTTCCCCAATGATGCTCTCCTGTCTCCCCTCTCCCCCCTCACTGTCAGACTCATCACACAGCACAACAAGCTACTTTTCCCCAATGCTGCTCTCCTGCCTCCCCCCTCCTCGCTCACTGTCAGACTCCTCACACAGTACAACAAGCTGCTTTTCCCCAATGCTGCTCTCCTGCCTCCCCCCTCCTCACTCACTGTCAGACTCCTCACATAGCACAACAAGCTGCTTTTCCCCAATGATGCTCTCCTGCCTCCACCCTCCTCACTCACTGTCAGACTCCTCACACAGCACAACAAGCTGCTTTTCCCCAATGCTGCTCTCCTGCCTCCCCCCTCCTCACTCACTGTCAGACTCCTCACACAGCACAGCAAGCTGCTTTTCCCCAATGATGCTCTCCTGTCTGCCCTCTCCCCCCTCACTGTCAGACTCATCACACAGCACAACAAGCTACTTTTCCCCAATGCTGCTCTCCTGCCTCCCCCCTCCTCACTCACTGTCAGACTCCTCACACAGCACAGCAAGCTGCTTTTCCCCAATGATGCTCTCCTGTCTGCCCTCTCCCCCCTCACTGTCAGACTCATCACACAGCACAACAAGCTACTTTTCCCCAATGCTGCTCTCCTGCCTCCCCCCTCCTCACTCACTGTCAGACTCCTCACACAGTACAACAAGCTGCTTTTCCCCAATGATGCTCTCCTGCCTCCCCCCTCCTCACTCACTGTCAGACTCCTCACACAGCACAGCAAGCTGCTTTTCCCCAATGATGCTCTCCTGCCTCCCCCCTCCTCACTCACTGTCACTATCACGATCTGTTCCTGCTGGTGACGTTTGTGAACTGTATGGACTTCCTCTGTTCACCAGCAGATGTCCCCTCTCATTTCAAGAACATTGTACATTCCTCCTGAAGTTCCCTCTGCCCACCAGCAGAGGTCTCTGTATTCAAGAACTGTGTCTCTGCAGCCTTGGAAGAGGTCACATGACCATGCTGCAGAGTATTAAAGTCCAGCTACAACAGAACACTGTTGCTAGTTCATTGGTGATGATAGCCTAGAGCCTGTGTTCTGGTCCTTTCCCTGTTACCTGATTCCTGTTACCTGTAACCTGTCTGCCTGTTACCTGATTGTTTGATTCCCTGGTTTATGATATTGGCTTTGTCTGACTATTCTTCTGCTCAGTGATTGTATTGCTTGATGTCCTGGTATCTGATCTCGGCTTGTTGACTAACCTATTGCCTGCTGCATATGTCCTGCGCTTGGTTGTATATTATCCTGTGTATATATTAGTTAGTTAGCTTAGTTAGACAGGGTTCGGGGTTCACTGTGTGCACACTGTATATATTATTATTGGTTTGTGTACGTCTGATCGCAAGACAATTGCCTGCAATCATATTGCTAGTTGTACAATTCATTTGTATTTATGTTCATGCACCAATTGCAGCATCACTTGTGTGTATATATCCTGTCCTTGTAAATAAATCATTACTTTATTTCACATTTACCCTGGTTTTGGTCTTCAGTATTTCCACATTAAGTGACATTCTGCATTCAGTGCAAATCTGTGTGCACTGCTCGTTACAGAATGAACTAGCCAAAACAGTCACTAGGAAATACTGAAGGTTCATTTGTTCCAGCCATGGGGTTAAACTGGACTCCGCAGGACATAGATTACTTTGCCATATTTGCAGAGGAGGATAGAAAACACTGTTATAAAGCGTTTTTAGATTACTCTTATGATGAATTGCAGCAATTAATTTCACAAATTAATTATTTTGTGCAGCAAAATATTTTTTCAGTGTCTGATGTACAAGCCCTGCTGCAAATTCTGCAAAGTCTCTTGGTAGCTAAAAATCCAGCTACAACAACCTATTATCAGCCTAATCAACAGATTAAGCCAATTAACCCTTTAAGCTATGTTCAGAGTAATCTATCTGCTCCCATTAAAAGTGACTGGGACCCTCCGTTTGGAAAATGGGAAATTGAGTGTCTGTTTAATGATTTGAATGATGATTGGAGGTCTTTTATTAGCTATTATGCTCAAAAAGATGAACAATTTGTTTCCGCATGTATAAAATCTGCAAAAACTTTGGTTGATTTGGGTGTGTGCATGCAAAGGTCTGTTTCTCCTTTAATTGATGCATGGGAGAGAGTTCTGTCCACTTACTTTCCTTCTGCTAATATTTCTAATGACCAGCTCACACAGTGCTCAGTGGCTAAACCTGCTTCTAATCACAAGTCAGTTCCCCTTCAGACTGCAAAAAGATCTACACCTTGGTTAAAGCAGTATCCAGTTACATACCAAGAGCCTGTTCTCGCTTTGAGAACTGTCAAGAAAGCAAAGCATAAACGGAAATACTTCCCAACTTCATCTATTCACCATTCACTACCTGTTGCACCAGATCCAGGTGGAATCACCTTACAAACTTTGACACCAAAGCCTGCAGAACCTTGCTTCCAGCCACCTGCAGACTCTTGCACCCAGCCACCTGCAGACTCTTGCTTCCAGCCGCCTGCAGACTCTTGCTTCCAGCCGCCTGCAGACTCTTGCTTCCAGCCGCCTGCAGACTCTTGCTTCCAGCCGCCTGCAGACTCTTGCTTCCAGCCGCCTGCAGACTCTTGCTTCCAGCCGCCTGCAGACTCTTGCTTCCAGCCGCCTGCAGACTCTTGCTTCCAGCCGCCTGCAGACTCTTGCTTCCAGCCGCCTGCAGACTCTTGCTTCCAGCCTGCTGCAGAACCTCTCGTCCAGCCTGCTGCAGAACCTCTCGTCCAGCCTGCTGCAGAACCTCTCGTCCAGCCTGCTGCAGAACCTCTCATCCAGCCTGCTGCAGAACCTCTCATCCAGCCTGCTGCAGAACCTCTCATCCAGCCTGCTGCAGAACCTCTCATCCAGCCTGCTGCAGAACCTCTCATCCAGCCTGCTGCAGAACCTCTCATCCAGCCTGCTGCAGAACCTCTCATCCAGCCTGCTGCAGAACCTCTCATCCAGCCTGCTGCAGAACCTCTCATCCAGCCTGCTGCAGAACCTCTCATCCAGCCTGCTGCAGAACCTCTCGTCCAGCCTGCTGCAGAACCTCTCATCCAGCCTGCTGCAGAACCTCTCGTCCAGCCTGCTGCAGAACCTCTCGTCCAGCCTGCTGCAGAACCTCTCGTCCAGCCTGCTGCAGAACCTCTCGTCCAGCCTGCTGCAGACTCTTGCACCCAGCCGCCTGCAGACTCTTGCACCCAGCCGCCTGCAGACTCTTGCACCCAGCCGCCTGCAGACTCTTGCACCCAGCCGCCTGCAGACTCTTGCACCCAGCCGCCTGCAGAACCTTTCATCCAGCCACCTGCAGAACCTTTCATCCAGCCACCTGCAGAACCTTTCATCCAGCCACCTGCAGAACCTTTCATCCAGCCACCTGCAGAACCTTTCATCCAGCCACCTGCAGAACCTTTCATCCAGCCACCTGCAGAACCTTTCATCCAGCCACCTGCAGAACCTTTCATCCAGCCACCTGCAGAACCTTTCATCCAGCCACCTGCAGAACCTTTCATCCAGCCACCTGCAGAACCTTTCATCCAGCCACCTGCAGAACCTTTCATCCAGCCACCTGCAGAACCTTTCATCCAGCCACCTGCAGAACCTTTCATCCAGCCACCTGCAGAACCTCTCATCCAGCCTCCTGCAGACTGTTGCACCCAGCCTCCTGATGAACTTTGCATACAGCCATCTGCAGAACCTTGTCTCCAGCTTCCTGCAGACTCTTGCTTCCAGCCGCCTGCAGACTCTTGCACCAAACCACCTGCAGAACCTTTCATCCAGCCACCTGCAGACTGTTGCACCCAGCCTCCTGATGAACTTTGCATACAGCCATCTGCAGAACCTTGTCTCCAGCTTCCTGCAGACTCATGCTTCCAGCCGCCTGCAGAAACTCTCATCCAGCCGCCTGCAGAAACTCTCATCCAGCCGCTTGCAGAACCTCTCATCCAGCCTCCTGCAGACAGTTGCACCCAGCCGCCTGATGAACTTTGCATACAGCCATCTGCAGAACTTTGTCTCCAGCTGCCTGCAGACTCTTGCATCCTGCCAGCAGAACTTTGCATCCAGCTTGCAGAAACCTGTATTCAGCTCACAGTCTTCTTACTTTCAGTACAGCAGTGGTTAACTTCATCTCTTCCTGCCAGATCTTTGCAAACTACAATTTCTGACATGTCTACACAGCCTACAGCTCCTGCCAAGTCTGCAAGGGACAGCACTTCGCTCCAGCCACTGCCAACCAGTTTACCAGCCTGTCCAGGTGCATCTTTGCCAACCAGTCCAGCTGCATCTCTGTCACCAGGTCCAGCAGAAAGTTTGCTATCCTGCCCAGCTACATCTTTTCCATCTTGTGCAGCTGCATCTTTGCCAACCAGTCCAGCAGTAAGTTTGCCAGCCCGTCCAGCTGCATCTCTGCCCTCCTGTCCAGCTGCATCTCAGCCATCCTGTCCAGCTGCATCTCTGCCAACAGGTACAGCGGAAGTTTTGCTTCAGCTCGCACAGGCTTTGCGTCAGCCCGCACAGACTTTGCTTCAGCCCGCACAGACTTTGCTTCAGCCCGCACAGGTTTTGCTCCAGCCCGCACAGGATATGTTTCAGCTTGCACAGACTGTATTGGGGTGTCTACCAACGGTCCAGCCAGGTGCTCAGCCAACGGCCCAGCAAGGTGCTCAGCCAACGGCCCAGCCAAGCGCTCAGCTAATGGTCCAGACCCCTGAAGCCAGCCAGCCTGTTGCCAGCCAGCCTGTTGCCACCCTGCCTGAAGCCAGCCAGCCTGTTGCCACCCTGCCTGAAGCCAGCCAGCCTGTTGCCACCCTGCCTGAAGCCAGCCAGCCTGTTGCCACCCTGCCTGAAGCTTTCCAGCCTGTTGCCACCCTGCCTGAAGCTTTCCAGCCTGTTGCCACCCTGCCTGAAGCTTTCCAGCCTGTTGCCACCCTGCCTGAAGCTTTCCAGCCTGTTGCCACCCTGCCTGAAGCTTTCCAGCCTGTTGCCACCCTGCCTGAAGCTTTCCAGCCTGTTGCCACCCTGCCTGAAGCTTTCCAGCCTGTTGCCACCCTGCCTGAAGCTTTCCAGCCTGTTGCCACCCTGCCTGAAGCTTTCCAGCCTGTTGTCACCCTGCCCGAAGCTTTCCAGCCTGTTGCCACCCTGCCTGAAGCTAGCCAGCCTGTTGCCACCCTGCCTGAAGCTAGCCAGCCTGTTGCTACCTTGTTTGATGCCCACCCTCTAAAGACTTTTGTTGATGCCCACCCTCAGACTTTTGTTGTTCCTCAGCTCCTACAGACTTCTGACAACAAAGCCCAGTTTTGCAGACCTCTGCTAAAGCCAAATCGGTTGTCCTGGTGGAGGTATACTATTGAACTGTTTGGCTGGAGACTTGTTTACATGCTGTCCTTCCTGCTGGTGTCTAGTCCACTGCCCTGCTTGATGACATCTGCTTCCTGGTTCTGCCTGCTGCCTTTCCTGATATCTGGTTCCTGGTCCTGCCTGCTTCCGTTCCTGATGACATCCAGTTCCTGGTTCTGCCTGCTGCCTTTCCTGATGACATCTGGTTCCTGGTCCTGCCTGCTGTCTTTCCTGATGACATCTGGTTCCTGGTTCTGCCTGCTGCCCTGCTTGATGACATCTGCTTCCTGGTTCTGCCTGCTGCCTTTCCTGATATCTGGTTCCTGGTTCTGCCTGCTGCCCTGCTTGATGACATCTGGTTCCTGGTTCTGCCTGCTGCCGTTCCTGATGACATCTGATTCCTGGTCCTTCCTGATGTTCTTTAGACTGCTGTGCATCTTGCCTTGTTGCCTGACGGTCTCCAGTCTGCTGTCTGCCTTTTCGCCCAATGTTTCTTGGGACCCAGGTGGATGTGAATTGGTAGTCTGGTGGAGCGTCCTGAGGCTGCTCCTCAAGGGGGGGGTACTATCACGATCTGTTCCTGCTGGTGACGTTTGTGAACTGTATGGACTTCCTCTGTTCACCAGCAGATGTCCCCTCTCATTTCAAGAACATTGTACATTCCTCCTGAAGTTCCCTCTGCCCACCAGCAGAGGTCTCTGTATTCAAGAACTGTGTCTCTGCAGCCTTGGAAGAGGTCACATGACCATGCTGCAGAGTATTAAAGTCCAGCTACAACAGAACACTGTTGCTAGTTCATTGGTGATGATAGCCTAGAGCCTGTGTTCTGGTCCTTTCCCTGTTACCTGATTCCTGTTACCTGTAACCTGTCTGCCTGTTACCTGATTGTTTGATTCCCTGGTTTATGATATTGGCTTTGTTTGACTATTCTTCTGCTCAGTGATTGTATTGCTTGATGTCCTGGTATCTGATCTCGGCTTGTTGACTAACCTATTGCCTGCTGCATATGTCCTGCGCTTGGTTGTATATTATCCTGTGTATATATTAGTTAGTTAGCTTAGTTAGACAGGGTTCGGGGTTCACTGTGTGCACACTGTATATATTATTATTGGTTTGTGTACGTCTGATCGCAAGACAATTGCCTGCAATCATATTGCTAGTTGTACAATTCATTTGTATTTATGTTCATGCACCAATTGCAGCATCACTTGTGTATATATCCTGTCCTTGTAAATAAATCATTACTTTATTTCACATTTACCCTGGTTTTGGTCTTCAGTATTTCCACATTAAGTGACATTCTGCATTCAGTGCAAATCTGTGTGCACTGCTCGTTACAGTCACACTCCTCACACAGCACAGCAAGCTGCTTTTCCCCAATGATGCTCTCCTGCCTCCCCCCTCCTCACTCACTGTCAGACTCCTCACACAGCACAGCAATCTGCTTTTCCCCAATGATGCTCTCCTGCCTCCCCCTCCTCACTCACTGTCACACTCCTCACACAGCACAACAAGCTGCTTCACCTCTTCACCTCGCTCTCCTCTCGCATTTCCTCCTACTCTGACTGCATGTTAGTGTAAACACAATAAAAACATGCCGCCCCTGTAATCTCTGCACCTGATGCAAATGTTTCACCTTGCTTCATAAGAGAACCGGCCCTTCACAAGCGTTTTGAAATCAACGTACTGTATTTTAACGCTATGGGCTTGAATCACAAACTAACTAACTGTTAGCAAGCCTGTGAAAACCCCCCTAACACGTCTAAACGAGCTTTTCACGTGCAAAACTTTACGCGCGCAAATCTTTATGCGCTTAAAACTTTACGCGCGCACTGCACAGAGCGCAGGGTGCTCCGTGCGACGTGCCCATTAAAGCCTATGGGACTTTGCGCGCGGTACTTAGCGCACGATCTGATTCAGAAATTCGGTGCTAACCTACTTAGCACCCTGGTTAGCACGTCTAAAGACTTTAGACGTGCTAAGTAGGTTAGCACCGCATAGTGAATCACGGCCTATGTGTTAAACCGGAGGCATTTCCAAAATTAAGAATTGCACAAAGAAAAAAAGCAAAAAAAAAACTTAAAGAGACTCTGTAACATCAAAAACCTCCCCTGGGGGGTACTCACCTTGGGTGGGGGAAGCCTCCGGATCCTAATGAGGCTTCCCACGCCGTCCTCTGTCCCACGGGGGTCTCGCTGCAGCCCTCCGAACAGCCGGGGACAGACCCGACTGTAGATTCAATATTTACCTTTGCTGGCTCCAGCGGGGGCGCTGTGGCTGCTTTCGGCACGGAAATAGACGGAAATACCAGATCTCCGTTGGGTCCGCTCTACTGCGCAGGCGCCGGAAACTTGTGCCTGCGCAGTAGAGCAGACCCGACAGCGATCGGGTATTTCCGCCTACTTCGGAGCTGACAGCCGTCAGTGCGCCTGCACAGGAGCCGGGAAGGTAAATATTGACGTCACCGCTGCACGGAGGGCTGCAGCGAGACCCCTAAGGGATGGAGGACGGCGTGGAAAGCCTCATTAGGATCCGGAGGCATCCCCCACCCGAGGTGAGTTCCAGGCAGGGGACGTTTTGTCGTTACAGTTGCTCTTTAAGCGTAATAACAGAAAATGGTTTGCCTTCCCGCACATCTCGAGTGTACGTCCAGCTGTCGTAAATCAGCTCCGATGTACTTTTTCGTTCTCCCAGTCGAGGTTTTGAGACCTTCATAACTTATGTTTTAGTTTACTGCCGGGGTGAGGTGTTCTCAGAAGTTCCACTCCGGCATTTTCCGTCAGCTTTGGCCCTGCGGATCCGCGGTGCAGTTGTGTTGCACGCTTTTTCTATTTGTCTCTTTAGCCATGAAAATTTGTTATGACTAATGGCCGATCCGCGGCTTCAAATGCGTCACCTGCTGCTTTTTATTCCCAGATTGTGATTATCAGAATAAAGAAGGCTGTACGGGTGACATCGAGTGTTTGATGACTTTATCTTCTGAGCATCTGCCATCCTATCAGAGGAAAGGACAGCTGGGGATGAGGGTGTTCAGTTCTGGGAAGTGCAGCTGCTACAGCAAGGCTATGACACTTGTATGCTGTCACTTAAAGAGAAACCGAGACCGAGAATTAAACTTCATCCCAATCAGTAGCTGATACCCCTTTTCCCATGAGAAATCTTTTCCTTTTCACAAATGGATCATCAGGGGGCTCTGTATGGCTGATATTGTGGTGAAACCCCTCCCACAGGAAACTGTCAGGACCATGGTCCTGGCAGTTTCCTGTCTGTGAACCTCCTTGCATTGTGGGAAATAGCTGTTTACAGCTGTTTCCAACTGCTAAAAAAGCAAGCAGCAGCTACATCACCTGCCAGCAGTAAAAATGTCCCCATGTGATAAATGTCAGAATAGAAATCAGGGATTTAAAAGGATTTTACAATGGGCAACACTGACAATCATTTATACATAATTATTGTAAAAATTAAGCACTTTTTTTATTACATTATTTTCACCGGAGTTCCTCTTTAACTATAAGTACACTAACGCTGGTCACTCACATAGTAATGTTTTTCGCTTCTCTTTGATTCAACCTTTTTATGGTTCGCAAGTAATTGTTACTGAAAGGAAAGTGTTTTATCTCTGTCATTCTACACTGCCACAAAGAACCAAGAAGCAGCTTATACATTTACATAGAATAGTATGTCACAGCGCTGGTAATTAAGTATCCGATAACAGCAGCTCCTCCCACTCTAGAGACCCTCTGTGATGTCATCACACCTCTATGCGCACTCGCAGTGCAAGGAAGCAAATAGGGATTCTCTCAGTGGCTTGTACAGTTCAAAGGTAAATTTATTCAGAGTAAAACAGCCAATAGCAGACAAGGGTACACTCATATATGGGCGGTCCTAATCCACTTAGTACCCTCCCTGGTGTATTGTGCTTCCCATTCTGTGTGGTACTATAAACCCTCTCGCTGGCACTCTCCAAGCTCTGCTCTCTCTCGTCCCGACTAGAGATGGCCTGAACTGTTCGCCAGTGAACAGTATTCTCCGAATATCCGCTATTCACATTCGCGGCGTACAGGGAACATTTGGAGTGTTCGACCCGCCCCCATACATTATCATTGAGCTAAACTTTGACCCCTTACCTCACAGTCAGCAGACACATTGTAGCCAATCAGCTAGCACCCCATCCTGGACCCCCCACCCACCTATCAAAAAGCAGTTGCGGTGGCCATATTGTATTCATTCTCTGCTGGCTGCTGTCTGTTAGTCAGAGCAGGGTCAGACTTGCTGTAGATAGGTAGGGAAAGCATTAGCTAGGCCTGTGTTCTTGTTCCTCACTCGCTGTGAAAGCACCCCACACAGCCCTTTTAAGAGCTAGCACATCGGTCTCCTGTGTTTTTTTTTGTGTGTGACACTCCACAGCCCACTGACACCCAGAGCTGTGCACACTATTGCTGTTGCTACATTAAGTTGCAGATACAGAACCACTCCAGTGCATTATTATTTCACTGTATTCTGATAGCACTATTGCATTTCTCTGTGTGAGACACTCCACAGCCCACTGACACCAGAGCTGTGCATAATGTGATTCCTGCCCTTTAGGGATTAAAACCCGACTTTGTGTCAACTCCGTAATTTTTGGTGAGACTTTTGGCATGGATCCCCCTCCGGCATGCCCCTGTCCAGGTGTTAGGGCCCTTGAAACGAATCTTCCATCACTTTTGTGGCCATAAACAGGCTTTGTAGGTTTTAACATTCGCCTGCCAATTGAAGTCTATGGCGGTTCACCTGTTCGCTAATATTTGCGAACCCAAAATTTGACGAAAATCTCTAGTCCCAGCTAGTTTTGGCTTTTTGCCGTCATCAGGGGTCACGAATAGTCAATCTCTAACCAGCAGAGGTATAAGGTGAACAAAAATCTGATACACACATCCAATTTTAACAGGTCAATAATTGGCCAATTTTACCACCTCCATGTAGTGTAATAAGAGCTTGCCTACACAATTATGTATACAGTATTCAATATCTGGTTTCCCTCATAATGCACAGAGGTGGCAATAATGGCCAATCATTGGCTAATCAAAATGGAATTCTGATTGGCCAATCACTGAGCAATATTACCCCCTCTGTGTAATATGAGGGTCAACAGATATTGAATAATATGAGCAGATTGTGCAGGTAGACCCTCGTACTATGTGGAGGTGGTAAAATCGCTCAGTGATTGGCCAATCATAATTGAGAGTGTGTACCAGGCTTTAGTCAGGTGATCTGTTCTAACAGCCAAAGACTGAATTGTGGCTCCTTTCCTGACCGCCTCGTGTGGGTGGTGATTGGCTAAGGGGTGGAGCCTGCAGTAAGATTGTCCTGTCGTTTCAACATGAAGTAAAACTACAGGAATCAGGCAAGTATTTGAAATGTAATTTTGCTTCTCAAAACAGATGCTGTATTTACAATAACTGAACCACTTTACCACCAGCGGTGCGTATATCTACGCTCCTTTTTACATCCTTTGCCCACCAGAAGCGTAGATATATGCACTTCCCGCCGCTACCTTCGCTGTCTGCGCTCCCGCTCGCTCGTGCGTGCGCTCCCGCGCTCGTGGACGCCGCCGGTCGCTTGCCCGGAGATCAATGAACGGGAAAAAATGTTCCCATTCGTTGATCTCAGCCCCCCCAGCAATGATCGGCTGCTTCTATGAGAAACAGCGCGATCATTGTAAAAAAAAAGTTTCCCAGCCTCATTGAACGTCCTGTAAGCATACTTCTGATGCTTACAGGTCGCATGAACAAAAAATTACTGTGGCCAATTTGTGGCCAAATAGTAAAACTACAGCCAAAACATTTTTCATATACAAATACATACTTTTACACTATAAATTAACTCATTACCCCCCACACTCCCCAATTTATTTATTTTTTGTAATAAAAAGAAAAAAAAAAAAAAACATAAATAGTTACCTTAGGAACTGAACTCTTTAAATATTTATGTCAGGAGGGTATAACACTGTTACTTTATAAACTATGGGCTTGTAATTAGGGATGGACCCAAAACTGAAAAAAATGCACCGTTATTTCCAAATAAAATATTGGTGCCAAACATTGTGATAGGGACATAATTTAAACAGTGTAATAACTGGGACAAATGGGCAAATACATTTCATGGATTTTAATTACAGTAGCATGCATTATTTAAAAACTATAATGGCCGAAAACTGAAAAATAATGATTTTTTTTCCACATTTTTTCCTATTTTCCCATTAAAACACATTTAGAATAAAATAATTCTTGGCATAATGTCCCACCTAAAGAAAGCCTAATTGGTGGCGAAAAAAACAAGATATAGTTAATTTCATTGCGATAAGTAATAATAAAGTTATAGACGAATGAATGGAAGGAGCGCTGAAAATTGCTCTGGTGCTCAAGGGGTAAAACCCCTCAGTTGTGAAGTGGTTAAGTGAGCAAGTGTGGTTTCCCATGATACATCACTCCTAAATATACAAATCATCTCTTTCTGCCCCAGGAAGCTATGCTCACATCCAGAACTGCTGGTGTATAGTGAGCCTGTAGCTATATGTTACAGAGCCAAATCAACCGAACATGCAGACAGCCTGTTTCTAACTTATTGGTCCTCATCAGTGAATTAGGGTATGGATTTATATTGCATTATGAGATAGGTCTTGGACCAGCACGGTAGCAGGAAAAAAGGGCGCCGCCATAGACTCTAATGCAATTATCATTAATACGTTGAAAAAAGGCGGTGCAATAAATATCGTTAACAACATCAGAACATTACAGTTTTTGTCATATTATTTTGTTTGTATTTACAGATTTTACGTTATCAAAGATATTAGCGTTTCTATGTGTAAAAGGGTGTTCCTGCAGAGGGAGTGGTTAGGGTTAGGCACCACCAGGGGGAGTGGTTAGTGTTGGGCACCATCCAGGCGGCGGTTAGTTTTTAGGCAACATCGGGGGGTGGTTAGGATTAGGCACCAGAACAGGGGTGGTTAGGGTTAGGAAACACCGGGGGAGTGGTTAGTGTTAGGCAACACTCCGGCGGCAGTTAGTTGTAGGCAACAAAGGGGGGTGGTTAGGGCTAGGCACCACCGGGGGGGGGTGATTACAGTTAGGCACCACCGGGGGGTGGTTAGGGTTAGGCGCCACCAGGGGAGTGGTTAGTTTTAGGCACCACCGAGGGAGGGTTCTGTGTGAGAGTAGGGCGGGGTTAAGCTGTATTGTTGAATTACATAACGATTTTTAACGTTAATATCTTTTCGTTATTATTACCAGTCTGTTTTAACAGCGGTATTTATCGTTAACCAAGTTTGACAATGATGTTTATCGTTATCAGATTTCGTTATCCACCAGCGCCATTTCGTTATCCAGCTGGGCCCTTTTTTCACTGTGCCCCTTTTTCCGTGAACGCACCAGCACTAAGGAATTAGCTACTCTAAATACAGTATATTTATTGCAGAAAGTGCAGACATGATGCAGCTAATTAGTGCTAATTTTGTATCATATTCATTAAAATGCGAGACTGCATTATGGCTTTCAAATAGCATGAATAGGTTATGTAGCAATAGGTTGATTTTTTTTTACCACAAAACTGTATTTTTGTTTGCAGTTTGTGGAGAGTTTGGCATGCTAAAACAAAAGGAAAAAGTTAGTTGCAGCCGACCTCTGCTGGTCAAGCAGATCTTCTTATAAATACACAATTTTATCTCCATCATCAATCACACCCACACAAGGCGGGATCGGGCCTTAGAAACCAGTGACACAGAAGTGCGGCATTGTAGCAGGTTCTGCTAACACCATTCTTCATCTTCTCATCCGTTTCGGCGCTCTTGTGATCTTGTGTGTTCTGCTGCCTCTTTGTGTGTATGTGAGCGCGGAAGACCCGCACAGCGTATCCCGGAGACAAACGCGGGAGCCTCAGAAGTACCAGCAAACTGCAGCCTTCCTTGTTGTCACGGTTACTTTCAGTTACAGCCTTTAATAACTTTTATAGGAAAGTTTTTACAGTTTATGTTGTCAATTCTTGGTCTAAAACTGAAAAAATGCATGCTTCCTGAAATGGAATTAGTTTTAAAGAGAGTCTCAAGTGTCCCAAATAACCTCTTTTTATGTCCTTTTGAGCAGTAATAGCAAAGATGATTTGCAGCATCCCCGCCGGCTGTAGGAGGTCTTTATCCCCCTCGAAATCCCTGAGGCAAAATCCTCCGGTACTTTCCTGGAGGAGGCAGAGCACAAAGCCAGTCCATTCACTCACTGGCCGATCTCCGCCTCTCCCTGCCCCTCTCAGTCTTTTTTCACTGAGAGGGGCGGGGAGGGGCGGCGATCAGCACTGATGGAATGCACTGGAGTAGAGGCGGAGCTACAGCACAGAGCTCTGCCTCCCCCGGGCAGCAAAATCTGTGGCTTAGACTGTCGTAGAAGTTTCCCTGGGATTTGGGGGGATAAAGACCTCATACGGCCGCGGGGATGCGGCGAATGATCTTTGCTATTACTGCTCAAGAGGACTCTGAAATAAAAAGTGGTCATTTGGGACACTTCAGAGTCGCTTTAAATATGCATTTCTATTGCCCCTCTGAAATTGAGTGGGGCAAAAACGTCACTGGACGCCGCCATAAGCCGTAATGTGAATCAGTCAGTAATTTGGGCGCTGGTAAAAGACGGAGCTAAAATAAAGTGGTGTGCAGCGTAATTCTGCTGCCAGCAATAGCTGTAATAGTTTTAGCCATAGCCCCTGAACAAGCATGCAGCAGATAAGGTGTTTCTGACATTATTGTCAGATCTGACAAGATTAGCGGCATGCTTGTTTCAGGTGTGTGTTTCAGACACTACTGCAGCCAAATAGATCAGCAGGGCTGCCAGGCAACTGGCATTGTTTAACAGGAAATAAATATGGCAGCCTCCATACCACTCTCACTTTAGTTGTCCTTTAATACTACTGATATGGATTGATGAATATTACTTCTTAGGTGTGCTTGCCCTGTCCATCACATCACTGTAGTTTTAATGTGTTTTTTTCAGGGATAAGTCCCCAATGAATGTAATGTTGCTGCTTTTGAACAACTTTGTTTGTACGGACTACAGTTACCAGCATGCATTGCGGCATGCAGCTCCCACCATGCATCTTGCCTGCTGAAAGAAAACCTGACTGACTATTCCAAAGGGAATTTACCTGAAATGGCTGCATCAAATATGTAGCTTGTGTAAGGAATGACACAATCCCCTGTTCAGCTTTACTGACAATAAAAAATGGGAACGTGAGCTAGCACTTTAATTACTACTGGGCGTGCTTTATGGCCCATACTCACGGGCGAGAAATGTGGCCTGTCGCCAGCACACGTGAGCGTGTGGGCGACAGGCCGGCGACAGCTTCTCGCCAGGTCCCTCCGCGTACACACGCGGAAGAGGGACCAGCGGCAAGGCGGAAGCTGTCGCTGACGTTCCTCCTCCCCCCGCCGGAAGCTCCATGTACCTTCATGGAGGTTGCTGTCGCTAGTCCGCGTACTCACGCGGACTAGCGACAGTTGCGGCGGGGGGGCAGCGGCGACTGTCGCCATGCGATTGAAAGTTTCAATCGCATGGCGACATGAGCGGCGGGCGACAGTTCGGGGTGCGCGCGTGTGCGACGGCCCATACTCACGGGCGACCTGTCGCCGCAACACGCGCGCGCCGCGTGTTGAGGCGACAAAAGTCCCTCGTGAGTATGGGCCATTATACGGTAAGTCTGGACCTGACTGTCAGTGATGGAATCCGTCCATTAGTTTTTCTATTACTCACTTTTCCTTTCACATTTAGCCAAACAAAACGGTGACCGCAGTACCCCGGCCAGGGTTGCTAACCGTCAGTAAATTTACTGACAGTCAGTAAAAAAGTCAACAAATCTGGGGTGTCAGTAAAGTCCATGAAAAAATTTGTGGTGTCAGTAAAAAAAAACCCCTCTCTCCTTCCCAGAAGATCACAGCACTTACTGCTTATCAGTTCACGTATCACTCTGGAATGTACACTGCTCTAGCTAAAGGTGGCCATACATCTGTAGACTTGGTGGCTGATCGACCATCAGATAAGACAATTATTATTGATATTACAAAAATCGGTGCCATCAACAGCATGCCTAGTTGACAATCAAACCAATTTTGGGCCGAAATTGGTTGCATGTATCGATCTCGCATGTAACAACTGGACAATCTGGAAAATCTCAGGTTGGCATGCTCGATAAGGTGTGCAGCGGTAAGGCCCGGTTCACACTTGCGGTGGCCCTCCGGAATCGCCGTGCCGGAGCCGCACCGCTTGCAGAACGGACGGAACGGACGCACGGCATAGCAATGAAAGCCTATGCGTCCGTTCACATGCGTCCGTTCTGCCGAACCGGAGCCGGACCGGATCCGGACTCCGGCCTCCGTTCCAACATGCGCTATTTTTTCATCCGGCTCCTCCGGCAGCCGTATCCGGGGCGGAGCCGGACTGCATCATCCGGCCAATACAAACCAATGGGAACCGGAGAGCGCACAACACACTGGCTGAGAAATCCGGATGTTCTACCCCACTTCCTATGGGGATTGTTGCGGCGATATTGGATGGGGACACATGGGCAAGCATTTTGGAGTGGAGCAGCACAGCTGGATCCGGATCCGGAGATGTTGGCAGCATGTCGCAGGTGGAGGTGAGTGCTAAACAGCAGAGGGCCTGATTCCACAGGTCCCCCTTCTGCTGACCTCCCAGACCCCAACTTTTTTTTTGTTTTTACGTTACTTTTGCCAAACGGATCCGGATCGCATCCTGATGGACACCTGATGCAACCTGACCGGATCCGGATCGGATCCGGATCAGAACCGTACGGTTCCGATCCGGATCCGGTCCGGATCCGGTCAGGTCATCCGGTCCGTTTGGCAAACAACCGCAAGTGTGAACCGGGCCTAAGGGCTGCGATAACCGAGAACAAACGTGAAGGAAACTCTCCGGTCGCATCACCCAAATGTATCAAAGTCCTCCCCCTCCCCCCCCCCCAGATGCCGTGCATTAATGCTTCACCTGTCCGGTGTCCGCCACCGCACTCTTCTTCCTCATTCACGCCCCACGTGGTTGCCGGCGTATTGCACGTAAGGGCGCATGTGTGATATCTTACATTTAATTTCAGTAATATTAAATGTCAGTAAAAAAAGTGTTCTGTCAGTAATTTTTTTGTGCTTTGTCAGTAAAAATGTATTTCTGAAGTTGACAACACTGGCCCCGGCCGACACTACTTCCACATGTGACAGATTTTATGAATGTCTGTCATTATTAAAGTGAACTTGAGGTGATGAGATAAACAATTGTATCCTCGTACTCCTAAAAATGACATTTTTTTTCATATCCCATGTTTTTTTTTTTATATTTAAACATTTACAGAGTAGATTGAATGTTTTGTTGTCTTTGCTCAGTGGCATCCTATGAAGTGCCCCAGGGCTAAAATACATGAACTATTGACCTTTTTCTATCTTTCCCCTGCCGTCAGAAGTTGTATTCTGCCAGGAAAACTTTTATGGCTGTAATTTGCTTATTGGTGAGATTTACTATATTCCCGACAAGGCTGCCTTGCAGCAAAAAAAAAAAAAAAAATAAATAAACAGCCTGGTTATTAAAGTGAACCTGAGGTGAGAATAAACTAATGAGAAAAAATGAAAAAAAATATATATATATATATAAGCATTTACAAAGTAGGTTGAATGTTTTACTGTCTCTAATCAGTGGCAGCCTATTAACCTCCTTGCCGGTTTTCCCGACCTGAGCTCGGGGTAGAAAAAATAAGCTATTAGCGGTGATCCCGAGCTCAGGTCGGGGTATGCATTGCAGAGCTTTACTTGTAGTTGTGGAGTCCCGCGCGCGATCTCGCTGCGCAGCGGGACTCCAGCCTCTCTCCCCGGCAGTGTGGGGTCTTTCCCTGGCCGCCGGGATCCCCCATGTCCCCGCTATTCTTCCGGGGACCCGGCAGCCAGTTGGAGCAGCGCAGCCGTGGTGGTGGCAGCAGAGCGGTGGTGGCAGCGTGACGTCATCGGGGGCGGGGCTAATATTGAAAACGAACTTCTCTATATTAGAGAAATATAGAGAAGTTCGTTTATATGTATATTAGCGCCATCTTGTGGGCAAAGAGAAAACTGCAGCACAGGAGCCCAGGAAGGTACATTTTTTTTTATTTTGCTGCAGATCTCCCTGCCAGAATGATTTTTTTCAGGTTTTAGGGTCTGAAAGAGTGGAAAAAAATTGCACCGCTTTTAGACCCTAAAATCTGGAAAGAATAAGACCGCCAAGGAGGTTAAAGGGGCACTATTGCTAATCTTCTTATTTTAAGTCTCTTTAACATAAATATCCGTTAGTAAAGCAATGTTACTGAGGAGTATGAACACTGATCAAAAGGTATTTCCTCACTGCTAATACCCACTGACAGCCAGGTAGTCACGACGGCAGATTTACCTTTCTGACGCCGACTGGGCTAATCCATTATGTAGTAGGGGGCTCCTGTAACTGCTGCTTGAGCTGCCGTTGGTTTTCTTCTATCTGGTCAGCTCAGCTAGGATCTTTCAAACTTCTAACTGCACTATCGTGCAGTTACTGTGCTCAGCGCAGCCGCGTACAGCGCAGGACAGCGCCGTATGGCTGTATGTTTATGCGCTGCCCGGAAAGGACCCCTTATGGGAAGCTGGCAAAAGCTGAAGTCTGGTTACCAGGGCGACGGACCACAATAGGTGTCCGTGTCTTTGCCAGCTTCCCATAAGGGGTCCTTTCCGGGCAGTGCATAAACATACAGCCATACGGCGCTGTCCTGCGCTGTACGCGGCTGCGCTGAGCACAGTAACTGCACGATAGTGCAGTTAGAAGTTTGAAAGATCCTAGCTAGTGGTGCTCAGCAGAGCTCGAATATTCGAGTAGCTCGAATATTCGAGCTCTTTTTCAGCTATTCGAGCTCGGTATTCGAGCTCTGAATAGCTGCAGCTATTCGAATGGGCTATTCGAGTAAACGCGAATAGCCCATTCACTATTCGAGCTATTCGAGCAAACGGCGCTATTCGAGCTCGAATACCGAGCTCGAATAGCGTCATAGCCCAGATTGATGTCCTTAGAGCCAATCAGAGGGCTCCCAGGCCCTCTGACGGCAGCCAATCACAGAGGGGGACCCTGGCCAGCCCCTACCCTATAAATAGCGGCCGCCATGTTCCGTTTCTCCGTCCTTGCCTGAGACTTGCATAGAGAGAGAGTTGCTCCTTTGTGCTTTGGCTTAGCAAGAGCTTTATTGTGGTCATTTACCTAGCGTTTTTGCTCACATACACCTCCTATACACACCTATATTGTTGTTAGTTAGATAGACATTGTATTTTAGTTAGTAGCTTTTGTGTTACATAGAGACAGGCCAGCTGCTGCAGGCTTACAGCTTTAGGCCTCAGGGCCTGCCTGTGTGGGCAGCTGTCCTCCTGTCCTCTGTTAGTTTATTTCTCATTAGTATTAGACAGTATTAGACAGTATTAGATAGTATTAGACAGTATTTCTGCTGTCCCTTTACTACTTAGTGATTGTATTTTGTATTGTAGTTGCGCGTGCGTGCACTCACTGTCTGTAGTGTACACACACTCTATTTCCTTGTGATTACTACTGATTATTGTAACTGCTGCTAGTTGTACTTCCTGACTGTTACTACTTACTTACTGTACTAGGGACACTCACTCACTCTCTGTTCATAGGCCAGCTCCTGTGCGTGTTTGCGCGTGCGTGCACTCACTGTCTGTAGTGTACACACACTCTATTTCCTTGTGATTACTACTGATTATTGTAACTGCTGCTAGTTGTACTTCCTGACTGTTACTACTTACTTACTGTACTAGGGACACTCACTCACTCTCTGTTCATAGGCCAGCTCCTGTGCGTGTTTGCGCGTGCGTGCACTCACTGTCTGTAGTGTACACACACTCTATTTCCTTGTGATTACTACTGATTATTCTAACTGCTGCTAGTTGTACTTCCTGACTGTTACTACTTACTTACGGTACTAGGGACACTCACTCACTCTCTGTTCATAGGCCAGCTCCTGCGCGTGTTTGCGCGTGCGTGCACTCACTGTCTGTAGTGTACACACACTCTATTTCCTTGTGATTACTACTGATTATTGTAACTGCTAGTTGTACTTCCTGACTGTTACTACTTACTTACTGTACTAGGGAGTCGGGACACTCACTCAGTCACCTCACCCACCAACCCACTCCATTAAAGTACCCCACTTTTCTCCCGCCCTTTTCAAAAACTTTTGTGTTTACGCCCAAAACATCGAAGATGTCTGGAAGTGGCAGCCAGCGCGGTTTGGGCAAGGGGAAGGGCAGCAAGGGAATCAGGAGGAGAGGGAGCAGCATTGTGGCAAGCCGCGGCCGCGCCACCATGCACAGTTCCGCAGCAGCAGCGTCAGTGGCTAACATTCCTCCCATAGCCACTGGCCGTGGACGCCTTGGGCGCCGCCCAGCAGGAGCATCTGCAACTCACGCTGCAGAGACACAGCAGCAGCAGCGTGTAGCACCTGCTCCGATTTTCCTCCAGCCGGGTCGGAAACGTCCCATTGAGGAAAAGGATGCAGACACTGTGGTGCAACTGATGACGGAGGATGAGCAGCCCGCCATCAGCTCTGCATCCGAGGCCTCCACCCTCACCACCACCACCACCCCTGTTCGCAGCAGCCGCCCAGCAGGGCCTGGGGAGGAGGCAAGTTCACCGTCACAAGTTGGCGACCTGTCACTCAGCAGTATTTTTACCCCAGGCACCATCAGGGTATTGTCTGCTGTTGTTGGCGATTTGGAGGAGGAGATGCTGATGGGCACTTTGGGGGATGAGGGATTGGACAGCAAGACTGTGGCGACAGTCAAGCAGCCCATCCATGCATCAGGAGAGGAGTTTGGGGGGTCATCATCCCAGCAGGACATGTTTCAGGAGGGGGAGGATGATGATGACACGGCGACAGACAGAGACTGGGTGCCACCACCTCCAGGGGATGTCGTCCTCAGCAGCTCTGAGGAGGAGGAGGAGGATGCGCTTGTGGGCCTTGCAAGGAGGCGCATCATTGCAAGCATTGGCAGCAGTAGGCAGGTCCCACAGCCTGCTGGTGTCTCAGGCTCAGCAGCAGCAGCAGCAGCATCTGCCAGTACCACCACCAGCCGCACCCAAGCCCCCCCCCCAACCACCACAGGGAGACAGGCAGCAGCGGTTCCATGCCGTAGGGGGTTGTTTTTGTCACCAATCTGGCGTTTTTTCACCATGCCCACAGTGTACAGCAAGTACGCCACTTGCAACCACTGTCAGCGGAAGTTGAGCAGAGGTGCAGACCCCTTAAAGTTCAGCACCAGCTCGCTCATCAACCACCTTGCTGCGAAACATTTCCACCAGCATGAGGAGTTCCAGAGGCTGAAGGCATCTGGTGCTGGCAGTGGCACCACACCCATCACTGCACAGCCTTCAGCAGCAGCAGCAGCAGCAACAGCAGCCACCCGCCCTCCTGCTCCTCCAGCAGCACCAGCAGGAGTGCGGAAACGCACTGCTCCTCCCCCCTCTGCAACTCCTGCCGCCGACACTGAGGCCTGTTCTGGCAGCCAGTCCTCAGTGGCCTCCTCTGCTGTGTCTGCTGATTCCCGTGCCAGCAAAAGGCCACGCCAGAGCCTTTTGAGCGAGTCCTTCCAGGGGGTGGTTAGGGCTCTGCCTCCCAGCAGACGTCGCGTGCGGCAGCTGAACGGCTTGCTGGCACGGACCATGTGCTCCCAACTCCTGCCGTACACGCTCGTGCAGGAGGGGAGCGACATTCGTGCGCTGCTTGCTTGCGCAGCCCCAGACTGGCAGCTCCCCAGCAGACACTTCTTCGCCCGCAAGGCCATTCCTGCACTGCACCGCTTTGTGATGGCCAATGTGGAGCGAGGGCTGGAGCACGCGGTTGGTGAAAGGGTCCACGTCACCATGGACTCCTGGAGCAGCCGCTTCGGGACAGGCCGCTACCTGTCTTTCACTGTCCACTGGGTCAGCTTGGTGGAAGGGGGTGAGGATGGGAGAGCAGCAGCGGGCACAGCAGCAGCAACACAGTGGGTGGTGCCCCCCTCAGGGGAACTGCAGCAGGTTCCTCCGATCCTCTGCCATCCTCCGGCACACCTGGCCAAACCCCCCGCCTCAGCAGCAGCGTGAAGGCCCGCCACTGCCAAGCGCTGCTGCACTTGGTCAGCCTTGGGAAGACCAAGCTGACGGCAACCCATGTGTTGGCCAAACTCCAGGAGCAGGAGAGGATTTGGCTGACCCCCAGAGGCCTCAGAGTCGGAGAGGTGGTGGCCGACAATGGGGCCAATCTGGTTGCCGCAATAGACAGGGGAAACCTGACCCACATCCCCTGTCTTGCCCACGTGCTGAACCTGGTGGTGCAAAAGTTCTTGCGCACCTACCAGGGGATGGGCGAACTGCTGGAAACGGCAAGGAACGTTGTGCGTCACTTCCGGCGCTCGGCTGCAGCCTGTGCGAGCCTGGAAGACGTGCAAAAGGAGCTGGAGCTGCCACGCCATCGGCTGATCCGTGACGTTCCGACTCGCTGGAACTCCACCCTGGTGATGTTGGAGCGTCTGGTTGAACAGAAGCACGCTGTCAACCAGTACCTTGCCCTGGCCACTGTTTCCGCCGCTCAGAGAAGGGACAAGACCAGCAACATCCCGTCCATCGTCCCCGATGATGACTGGAGGCACATGCAGCAGGTGTGCTTAGTGCTGGCTCCCTTTCTGCAGGCCACTAACATGGTGAGCAGGGACCATGCTATGGTCTGCGAGTGGGTGCCCCTGGTTTGTCTGCTGAACAGGGCCCTCGATGCTTTGCTGGAACAGGGAGCGGCAGCCTTGGACCAGCAGGAGCGGCAAGCAGCTGCACAGTCCACCTCTGAGGGGGAGGAGGACTTGGTGGAGGTCCCTGACCTTGCTGCTGATGAGGGGGATCAGCACAGCGCAGCTGAGTTGGTGCGGGAGTGGAGAGAGGATGAGGCGGCAGAGGAGGAGGATGAGGAGGACAGCACTGCCGTCGATGTGCCAGCAGACGTGGCCCGCCTCTTCCCAATGGCAGCGCACATGCTGGCGTGCCTGCGCAAGGACCCCAGGGTGATCCAGATGAAGCAGAGGGAGGACATCTGGATCAGCATGATGTTGGACCCACGCCTCAAGGGGAAATTGAGCCAGTTCCTGCCGCCTGCAGGAGGAGACCCAGCGCAACAAATAAGGAGCTTGCAGCAGGCCCTTGTTGAGCGCTTGGAGGAAGCCTTCCCCCAGCCTTCCACCCCCACTGTCCAGCCAGCACAGAGGCAGCAGCAGGTGCCTGCATCCAGCAGCAAGCGCCCCACAGACCTGCTGTCTCTCAGCAACGAGCTCTACAGGACTGTAGAGGCTCCGACAGCAGTGACTAGAGAGGAGGTGCATGCAGCAGCATCCTCCTCCGGTCACAGCCAGCGCCTGACACGAATGGTGGCTGACTACATGGGGTCCTACAGCGGGCTTGACAGCGATGCCCCTGTTGATCCCATGGAGTATTGGGTCAAGCGCCTGGAGATCTGGAGCGAGCTGGCGCAGTACGCCCTGGAAGTGCTGTCCTGCCCCCCTTCCAGCGTGCTGTCCGAGCGCTGCTTCAGTGCAGCTGGTGGCGTGGTCACCGAGAAACGCTCACGTCTGTCTCACAAGTCTGTGGACAGACTGACGTTTCTCAAGATGAACCAGGCGTGGGTGGAAGGCGAGTTCCTGGCCCCTGTTGTCGGCGAGAGGGGGACATGAACTGGCTAAGAACCATCGTTAATGTGCCTTACCACCCTTTACCACCTCCTGGCTCCTGCTCACTAAGCCAGCCTGGTTCAGTTTGACTATTACGTCGCCTGCAGCCACACATTTTACACCTACAGTGGGCTGCTGTGTACTGCCCTTCTGCTGTCGGTCTGTGTTTCCCACTGCCAGGGTACGCAGAATTACATTCTGCTGCCACTCTGCCACCAGCTATTACGTCAAACAATAGCTATATATCTGTGTAATTGGTTGTACAAACAAAACCAAAAAACCATTAAAAAAAAAAAAAAGTTTAATTTTTCTGAGGTGCCCGGGTTGAAAACTGTGTTGTCCCAGTTGTGTATTGGACACGATGTGGGCTGCACGACCGCTGTCTGGGACCTCCTGCCTGCTGTGTTTATTTACAGCCCTGTTATCACCGCTAGGTACCAGGGCTATTATGTCACGCTGCCTGCCTGCTGCCACACTCACACTACTCCTCCATTCCTCCTGCTGCTGCTGTCTGTCTGTGTTTCCCACTGCCAGGGTACACAGAATTACCTTCTGCTGCCACACTGCCACCAGCTATTACGTCAAACAATAGCTGCTCACATTACTCCTCCATTCCTCCTGCTGCTGCTGCTGTCGGTCTGTGTTTCCCACTGCCAGGGTACACAGAATTACATTCTGCTGCCACTCTGCCACCAGCTATTACGTCAAACAATAGCTATATATCTGTGTAATTGGTTGTACAAACAAAACCAAAAAATCATTAAAAAAAAAAAAAAAGGTTTAATTTTTCTGAGGTGCCCGGGTTGAAAACTGTGTTGTCCCAGTTGTGTATTGGACACGATGTGGGCTGCACGACCGCTGTCTGGGACCTCCTGCCTGCTGTGTTTATTTACAGCCCTGTTATCACCGCTAGGTACCAGGGCTATTATGTCACGCTGCCTGCCTGCTGCCACACTCACACTACTCCTCCATTCCTTCTGCTGCTGCTGTCT